>NC_134581.1:98855000-99155000 GCF_037038515.1 Microtus pennsylvanicus | reverse complement strand
AAATAAGGAGCGTGGCAGGAAAAGTCCAAAGTCAGTCAAAAGATTAACATTCAAGTGAACCTCATTAACTAACTCCGGGCGCTGAGCTCCGGAGGGGCGGGGCTTCTGGCGTCAGTGGCGCTCGCGGGCATCAGCAAAACTGCGCGTTCTAGAGCCGAGGGCCGCGGAGTCGCACTCGTGACGTCTGGCGGCGCGGCCTGACGTCATCAATACTGGCCGCGAGCCTCCGGGGGTTCGGGATCTCCGCTCTGCGATTTGAGCCGCGATGCTGCGATTGTTTCGGGCCGTTTCGCAGGCCTGGCATCGACCCTCTGGCTCTCGGGTAGGGCGCCCAGCTGAGGTCAGGGTCGGAGGTGCAAGGTTGTGAACTCTCAGGGAGCATCTCTAAATAAACGCCCCTTGTTTTCCAGGTCCTCACCTCGCTAGCGGAGCACTCGGCACGGCCAGCCGAGAGCTCGGAGCCGGGGGATAGCGCGGGTGAGGCGGCCGGGATCACAGCTTGGCTGTAGTTGGGAGGATGCAGCGGAAGTGTTGATTTTTGTTCCTGACCCGTGTTCACTCATTCCCCGACCCCTAGGTCTCCTAAGTCCCGTGTTGCGCAAGTGCGAGCTCCGGATCCCCGCGCACCAGCGCCCCGTGCAGGCCTGGGTCGAGTCCCTGCGTGGCTTCGAGCAGGAGCGGGTCGGCCTGGCGGAGCTGCACCCGGATGTGTTTGCCACGGCGCCCCGGTGAGTGCGGGCTGCCGTGGGAGGGTTTTGCCTCGGTTTAACTGCCACAGGGCGGGAGGACAAAGGACGTACATAACCCAACCAACACCTTGGGCTGTTACATCCTGCCGTACTCTCTGGTGCTGGGTCCCCCATTTCTCAGAACTCAGGAAGTGGGGTGATGACTGGGTAGATTAATTTTGCACACACGAAGTTCTCTAGAAACGTTGACTTTAGAGCAGCAAGTGCTCCAGCTGGGCACAAGGCCCTGGGCTCTCTTCCACTATTCTACACAGCCGTCATAGGAACCCACACCTCTAATCCCAGCACTGTGGAGGTGGAGATAGGAGCATAGAGAAATTAATAGTCAGGATGAGTCCCGGGCCAGCCTGAGCTATGTGACACCATAAGTAAAAATAAAAATGCTAAGTATCGTTGACATGAATTAACGTTTTAAAAATGGCTGAGAAGGAGGCCAGACTTAGCCGGGTGGTGGTGCACGCCTTTAATCCAGCATTCGGGAGGCAGAGGCAAGGGGATCTCTGTGAGTTTGAGGCCAGCCTGCTCAACAGATCGAGCTCCAGGACAGCTAATACTACAGAGGATCCATGTCCCGAAAAAAGGCCGGATTTGTTGGCATGTGCCTGTAATACCAGTATGGGAAAGGCTGAAACAGAATTTTTGCACCGTCTAACTGTAGTTTGAAGCAGTGCTCACTCCTGGATATGTGCGCGTCAGGCAGACAATCATGTGATGTACATATATACTTATATATGCAGGCAGGAGACGCATGTATAAAGTAAATCTTAAGATCATAGAGAGATATCTAGGTGAGATGCTGTAGGAAGAGCTGCCTCCCCCACCACTGGCTTCTCCTATTGTTGTTTTCCTGGGTCTGTATATTCTGGCTGTCCTGGAATTTACCAGGTAGACCAAGATGACTGTGAACCCGGAGACCCTCCTGTCTGCCTCCCTCGTGCTGGGATTAAAGGTGTGTACTGTCAGGCCAGGCTGCAACTTCCTACCATCTCCATGATGAACTTGGGGCTTTTCATTTTTTTCCCTTTTTGGGGGGACGACAGACGTGTGCCACAGTGCATGTGTGGCACTGAGGGGACAACTTACGGGAATTGATTTTCTCTTTTCATCGTGTGTCTGGCTTCGCTGCAAGTGCCTCTGTCCACTGAGCCGGATCAGTTGCCCACAGATTGCTCTTCCCACCACATTGCCCTCAGTGGACACTAGTAGCATGTGGCTGGAAGCACAGTCAGTGATGGATGCTTAGTGACTTACCAGGCTTACTACAGGGCTGGGGAGCCGGGTCAGTAGGCAGAGCGCCTGCACAGGAGTCCGAGTTTAACCCTTAGAACCCACTCAAAGTCAAGTGTGGTGGAATATGTGTGTAATCCAGCACTCCTGCTCGCATATGGAAGGTGGACACAGGAGTGTGCCCGGAAGCTCCAAGGCCAGTAGCCTGGCATTAACATCAGCAAACAAGGAGACCAATACCTAGGATTGTCCTCTTACTATGCGTGTGCGCGCACGCGTGCACACACACAGAGACGTCTATATATAATGCCAGTAAATCTCACCTGTATTTCAGGTTTCTGTATTATATGTTGGTTTTGTTTGCTTAAAAAATATTTGAGTCGGGTGGTAGTAGTGCATGCCTTTAATCTCAGCACTCAGGAGGCAGCGGCAGGTGGATCTCTGAGTTGGGGAGGCCAGCCTGGTCTACAAAGGGAGTTTCAAGACAGCCAGGACTACACAGAGACACCGTCTTGAAGGGAAAAAAAATTGAGATTTTTATTTTATATATAGTGTTTCTCTGAATGTGTATGTGGACCACATGTGTGCAGTGCCCTCAGAAGCCCAAAGAAGGAAGGGGTCAGGACTGGAGTTAAAATCAGTTGTGGGCTGTTTTGGGTGCTGGGAATTGGACCTGGGTCTCTACAAGTGCAGCAAGTACTCTTAACCACTGAGCCATCTCTCCAGCCTCCCTCCCCTCACAAGGTTGGATACCTTGAGCTTGAGCCTGCTGGAGTGAGAGAGCAGGTACAGAGGTTCTGATGTTCAGCTCCACTCTTTTTGTTTGTTTTTGTAGCCTTAGCTTTCCTGGAACTTGCTCTGTGCACCAGGCTGGCCTCGAACTCACAGAGATCCACCTGCCTCTGCTTCCCGAGTGCTGAGATTCAAGGTGTGCGCCACCACCCTGCCCTCAACTCTACTGTCTTTTTTTTGTTTTTTGTTTTTTTGAGACAGGGTTTCTCTGTAGCTTTGGAGCCTGTCCTGAACTAGCTCTTGTAGACCAGGCTGGTTTCGAACCCACAGAGAGCCGCCTGCCTCTGCCTCCCGAGTGCTGGGATTAAAGGCATGCGCCACCACTGCCCGGCGGGAGATGGAGTCTTACCATCAAGCACAGCCAGGCCTTTAGCTTTCCATCTTGTTGCCTTAGCCTCTTGAGTACCAGGAGGTAAGGCATAGCCACCAAGCCTGACTGGGCTCCATGGTACATAGATGGGCTTGAGTTGAGGCGGTGTCAGCTGTGGTTATCACAGAGTAGAAGACATAAAGTCCTGAACACCCAAAGGAACACCTAGGATTCCTTTACTGGGGTGCAGGTGTGGGAGAGTCTCAATTGGGGTGTCCCTCTTAGGTCTCCCTTCCCTTTTTCCAGGCTGGATGTTCTGCACCAGGTTGCCATCTGGCAGAAGAACTTCAAGAGAATCGTAAGTGTCCTGAGTAGCTGGGCAGAGCCCACTGGACTCAGAGGTGTGCGAGTGTGAACTCTGGAAACAGCCTGGCTCAGGCCTTGTCTGCCTGTGCCATTCAGAGGAGGTCACTTCTCAGGTCATATCTCAGTACCCATCATTGTGGGTGTTACGTTAGCGGGTCTGCAGCGCAGCAGACTCCTGCCCTGAGGACTCAGGCTAGTGGGAGAGGTGAACAGAATCATTAGTTAGACTGGGTGCACATCACCTCTCTAGAGAGAGGTGCTGTGTACTGGGTGATGGACCTAGAGCCTCAAAGGTTGGGTGGGCAGTTTCTCTGTTAATAAGCCACCACCGCCTCATTTGCTACGTCACCAGCCCCTCATTAGAGTTTCTAGACAGGTACTCTCCTGCTGAGCCATGCTCCAGCCATAAAGGGACATTTATGTACTCTACCTATAGTCTGACTAACCTGACAGGCAGTGCAGCTGGAGCGAGGTTAGTGGGGACGGCATGCCTGAATACTCTGGAAAGAACCACACAGCCTAGTATTACCACTTTGTCGGTGAGAGGAAAGAGTTTTGTGCCGAGAACATTCAGGAGTCAACAGGGAGTCAGATGTGATGGCCCGAGCCTGTAATTGCAGCACTGCCGCAGCCGAGGAGGGAAATTGAACATACAGAGTCTGGGCTGTGTGGGGACACACAGAAACGTCAGGTGCTCTGTGAACAAGTCCCTCTCCTCCCCCGCTGCCTCCCTGAGACAGTCTCTGCTGCCGTTTGTCTGACCCCCCCCCCGTTGCCTCCCTGAGACAGTCTTTGCTGCCATTTGTCTGAACCCCCCCCGTTGCCTCCCTGAGACAGTCTTTGCTGCCATTTGTCTGAACCCCCCCCCCTTGCCTCCCTGAGACAGTCTTTGCTGCCGTTTGTCTGAACCCCCCCCCTTGCCTCCCTGAGACAGTCTTTGCTGCCGTTTGTCTGAACCCCCCCCCCTGTTGCCTCCCTGAGACAGTCTTTGCTGCCGTTTGTCTGAACGTCCCCCGTTGCCTCCCTGAGACAGTATTTGCTGCCGTTTGTCTGAACCTCACCCACTCTTATACTCACAGAGCTATGCTAAGACCAAGACCAGGGCTGAGGTGAGTGGTGGTGGCCGCAAGCCCTGGCAGCAGAAAGGCAGTGGCCGTGCCCGGCATGGCAGCATCCGTTCCCCCATATGGCGGGGAGGTGAGTGGAACCCAGTTGGGAGGGAGTCCCAGATGCCCACAACTCCCATGACAAGGGACACCTGAGTCCCCAGCTTCTTAGCCCACTGGGACAGGTGACACTGGACTCAGGCATGCTGAGCATGAGGCACAGAGATCTGAGAGCCCTGCACCACCAAGCCTGTTGATGCAGTGCTGGGGGTGGAACCCAAGGTTGTGTGCACACTAGGCAGGCCCTCTCTGAGCTACAGCCCTCACCTCCTTTGATAATGTGGTTGTGTATTTTTTTCTTTTGAGGCTGGGTCTTGCTGTGTATCCCAAGCTGGTCCTGGTATTGAACTCTTACTCTCCTTCAGTTTCTTGTACTAGAGTTGGATGACTATCTTCGTGCATATCCACAGGCCTCCTCCCCACTCTCCAGTCTTTCTTGTCCTTCCCAGCTCCTCCAGCTCCTGTTTATTGCCCACTCCACCACTCTGTCTCAAGCATCAGGCTGATTTCTGACCTCCCAGCCCAGCAGTGACCAGCACCTGTTCACATGCCACACTGTCCCTGCAGGAGGCGTAGCCCATGGTCCCCGGGGCCCTACAAGTTACTACTACATGTTGCCCATGAAAGTGAGGGCACTGGGCCTCAAGGTGGCCTTGACTGTCAAGCTGATGCAGGTATGATCCAGTACAGCTGGGCAGGAAAACAGCTGCGCCTGGCGGTCCTAGGACAGAGCCCAAGATTCTCTCTCTCTCTCTCTCTCTCTCTCTCTCCATAGGATGACCTTCACATCGTGGATTCTCTGGAACTGCCCACTGCAGACCCTCAGTACCTGACAGAGCTGGCCCAGTACCGCCACTGGGGGAGTTCCGTGCTCCTTGTAGACTTGTGAGGGCACAGGGCAGGGTGGGGAAGTAGGGGCCAAGTCTCTTGTGTTCTGCCTTGCCAGACTTACCTTCTTAGCATCCATGTGTTCCAGGACACATGAAGAGATGCCCAAGAATGTTGTGGCAGCCACCTCCAGGCTCAAGAGCTTCAACTTGATCCCTGCAGTTGGTGAGTGATGGGCCCAGCCCTCACCCCACAAGCCCTCACCTGGGAACCTTGGAGCAAACTAGCACAGATTCCACTGTTATTCTTGGGCAGTTCAAACCCTGTACAGTCACACCATGACCGAGTGTCATGCCTAAGAATTTACCATTTAGCTTTGGTGCTGGGGTGGAAGCCAGGGCCCAGGGCCTCCTGTGCCACTCCTCCATCCTTCAGCTGCCCCAACTGAAAGAAGCCCTGGGAGGTCATTATCTGCTAAAGTCTCTTCCACACATAGCCTGCAGGGGGCAAGCATGAGCACCTGGGTGAGAGCTGGTTTCCCCTGTCCTTTTCTTTTCCTCATCCTGGTCTTCCAGTGATACAGTATGTTCATCCACTTCCTGGGTCCTCCTCATTGGAATGTGGCATGGGGGGGGGGGTCACAGTCAAATACTGGGCTGATGTAAAGGCAGGTAGTTCCTCAGTTCCTTTTTCAGTGGGACCTAAAGACTAGCAGTATACCCTAGAGGAGGGCAGGGGCTCAGGCTTCAGAGAAGAGGAACTTGGTCTGAACTAGAGGACAGCCACACCCTGACTGTGTGCTCACATCCCAGGCCTGAATGTGTACAGCATGCTCAAACACCAGACTCTGGTCCTTACCCTGCCTTCCATCGCCTTTCTGGAGGACAAGCTACTCTGGCAGGATTCAAGATACACTCCGCTCTACCCCTTCCGCTTGCCCTACAATGACTTCCCCTGACCCTGCCCTGGGCACCTAGAGGCCCACCCTACTTGGGGACCAGGTCAGCGCATCATCTGTCCTGCAAAAAGGCTGTTCCCTGGAAGCTGCTGGGTCCCTGGAAGCTGCTGGGTCCTGGTGCCAGAAGCCAAGACGAGTGCCTCCTGGGGATCTCTTGCCACATTAAAAGTAAACTCTATTGTTGACAAGACTTGGGAATGGAGCTGTCACTGCGTGTGGGGTCTGTCAGCGCTTAGGCTGTTAATCCAGTGCTGGGCATCCTAGGAGCCTCCTCCAGGGCTCACAACCTGCTCCTATGGATGCCCAGCATATATGGATACATCCTATGTAATGTATATTACAGTACAATGTCAGGAGGAGCTTCTTCCTGCTGCCCGTATATTACAGTACAATGTCAGAAGGAGCTTCTTCCTGCTGCCAGTATATTACAGTACAATGTCAGGAGGAGCTTCTTCCTGCTGAGGCAGATGCTGGGAACATGCATGGGTGCCAAGCCAGCAGCCTGCATTCACCTCTGGAGGGTCTGCCAGCTGTGTGCCATGCGGGCTTCCTCTGACAGCTTTCCTCAGGCACAGAATCAGACAAACCAGTGTCGTGTGTTCTTGTGATAAAACAAAAAATCTGTTTAAAGACAACACGCCGGTATTCCCAGTTTTGCTTTTTATTTTTGTTTGTCAAGACAGGGTTTCTCTTGGAGGCTGGAGAGATGGCTCAGAGGTTAGGAGCACTGCCTGTTCTTCCGAAGGTCCTGAGTTCAATTCCCAGCAACCATATGGTGGCTCACAACCATATGTAATGAGATCTGGTGCAGAATACAGTATATCTAATAAATAAATCTTAAAAAAAAAAGACAGCGTTTCTCTGTATAAACCCTGGCTCTAGATCAGGCTGACCTTGAATTCAGAGATCTTCCTGCCTCTGCCTTCCAAGTGCTGGGATTAAAGGCATGTGCCACCACTCGGATATATTCTCAGTTTTTTGTTTTTGTTTAAAAATTGTGGGCTGAAGAGATCAGTGGCTTGGCAGTGAGGAGCACTGGCTGCTCTCCCAGAAGACCAGACTTGGAGTCCTAATACCCACGTGGCAGCTCACAGCCATCTTCAACTCCAGTTCCAGAAGGAGCTGGCACAAGGCACAAACAATACATAGACATGTAGACAGAGGACATAAAGTAAGTTAAGAAAAATTAAAAGGGCTTGAAAAAAAATTTTCCCTATGGTCTTGTGTCTAGATGGGTGCTCTAAGCTAACCCTCGGCCCCTCACTGAGTTTCCAGGCAGGGCTGTATATCCCAAGTATAAAGACTCCAGGTACACATGACTATGCCTGATTATTTTGTTTTTTACTTATTTTTAGCAGAGAACATAGGTTTATTTTTTTATTTTTTGGTTTTCAAGACGGGGTTTCTCTGTGTAACAGACCTGGCTGTCCTGGAACTAGCTCTGTAGACCAGGCTGGCCTCAAACTCACAGAGATCTGCCTGCCTCTGCCTCCCAAGTGCTGGGATTAAAGCCGTGTGCCACCACCCAATAAACAGGTTTATTTTTTAAAATATTTATTTATTAAGCATACAATGTACTGCTGGCAAGGAAGACACCAGGTCTCATTATAGATGGTTGTGAGCCACCATGTGGTTGCTGGGAATTGAACTTGGGACCTCTGGAAGAGCAGCCATCTCTCCAGCCCCTGAACATAGGTTTATAAAGGAAAAATGAGGACTGGAGAGGTGGTTCAGCTGTTAACAGCACTGGCTGTTCTTGCAGAGGACCGGGTTCAATTCTCAGCACCCACATGACATGATAACTCGAGTTGCAAGGGGTCACACACCCTCACACACATGCAGGCAAAACACCAGTTCACACAAATCATCTAAAAAGGAAAAATGAGAACTCCCAGAGAGTGAGCAGGTTCCCACAAAGAATGGTCAGCACTGTCTCTAAACTAGGACCAACGTTGACTAGGACTTCTTTCTGTTGGTGTATGTACACACTGAGACTGCCAGCCCTTTTCTGGCTGAAAGTAACCATGGGATGTGTTGATGTTACTAGAAAAATAGAAGCCTGTGTGGTATGCTGCAGTGTAGCACTTTTGAGAGGCTGAGGGTTGAGGACTACAATTTTAAGGATAGCTTGGGCTACATAGTAAGGGCAGGCAGACATGGTGGCACACACCTGTTAAGTGTCCAGCACTTGAGGCAGAAACAGGAGGGAAGGTTGGAAAAGTCACCCTTGGCTACATAACTTGAAGGGCTACCACAGACCCTATTTCAAAAACACTAAACAATGCTGGGACGTGGTGGTACACGCCTTTAATCCCAGCACTCAGGACACAGAGACAGCCTGGTCTACAGAGCAAGTTCTAGGACAGCCAGGGCTTGTTACACAGAGAAACTATGTCTCAAACAACATCACGTGCCCCAATCCCACTGAACAAGCCACTGGAATAAGTTATAGGTGTGCTGATGTTCACCCAGTGTGTACTGGCCACTACTACAGTTAGAGGGTCTGAGCTGGAGTGTTCCAGCCTAAGGGGACAGTTTTACTTTGACACAGATGCAGTTCCTATGTTAGAACTTTAAGGAAGCAGTAAAACCCACCACCACCCACAGGGTTTCCACAAGGCCAGAACCAGTCACGCCACACTGGAGACAAAAGGCATCCTAAGAAAGCAGTGCTGTCCCTAGAATGTACTTTCAAGTCATTAGGATGGAGCCAGACAAGCTGCTGGATGCCCTTGGGAAGCTAAGGCAGGAGGACCAGGAGTTTAAGGTCACCATGTACTACATAGTCTGAGTCTAGCAGGAGCTACATGAGACTGTCTTAAAAAAAACAAGCACCAGAGCTGGGGAAAAGAAGCTGGGGTGGCTCAGGCTCCAGGTAGGAGGACAAGCTGAGTTGGGGTGACTGGGAAAGCACGGCAGGCTGAGGGAACTGCAAGGTGTCCCCAGCAGAACTCGACTAAGGCTGGAAGCTTCAGTACATTCCTTAGTTTGTGCGAGACCATTGGCACCAGGGAGGAAGTCATGCCCTTCCTGCAGACTGAGGCACAGCACAGGGAAGGAAACTACAAAAGAATGTAATTGTAGAATGCGCTACTCTGAAGTACGTTCCCGTCCCCACCTCGGCAAATGGCCCTCCCAGGATTTCAGACCAGGACCCAGGAATTGCCCTTGGCCCTACCCACAAGCCTCAACAAATCCAATGGGTCTAGCCTGGGAATAGATCTAAACCCAAGAGATGTTCAGTGGACCACACAGGCAAGGTCACATATATACCAGATTAGCCTCTAACCGTGCCCCCTACACCGAGATAGGGTTTCTTTTAGCCTCGGCTATCCTGGTACTCACTCTTGTAGACCAGGCTGACTTTGAAGTCATAGAAATCCGCCTGTCTCTGCCTCCCCAGTGCTGGGATTAAAGGCATATGCCACTATCGCCCTGGATTTTTTTGTTTTTCTTTAATGAGTGCTCTTGTCTGCATGTGCACAGACCTACCAAAAGAGGGCACCAGATTTCATACATGGTTGTGAGCTACTGTGTGGTTGCAGGGAATTGAACATAGGACCTCTGGAAGAGCAGCCAGTGCTCTTAACAGCTGCACTGTCTCTCCACACTCACACCTGTTTTTCTTTTTTCATTACAGGGTTTCTCTGTGTAGCCCTGGATATTCTGGAACTTGCTTTATAGACCAGGCTGGTCTCAAATTCAGAGGTCTGCCTGCCTCTGCCTCTTGAGTGCTGGGACTGATATGTCTGTGCCACCACACAGACCCAAGGCTTTGTGATGGTTAAACAGTCACTCTACTGAGCTACAGCCCCAGGAAGATTATTGTATTTGATTAATTGTATTTCATATGTGAATGCTTTGCCTGCATGTGTGCCACATGCATGCTTGCTGCTTGACGCACTGGGAACTGAGCTTAGATCATCAACTGTTGAGCCATCTCTTCAGCCCTAAGATGTGTGTGTGTGTGTGTGTGTGTGTGTGTGTGTGTGTGTGTGTGTGTGTTCCTGCCAGTGCCCGGGGCGGTCAGATGAGAACATCAGATGGACCCCTACAGCTGGCATTACAGATGGTTGTAAGCTGCTGTATGGGTGATAGGAATTGAACTAGGGTGCTCTACAAGAGCACTTGCTCTTAACTGCTAAACCACCACTCCAGTCCCCAGGTGATGACGTTTAAAAAACAGACTCTGTGGAACTGGCCTTGAGCTCATGATTGAGGCTGACCTCAATCAGCTTTCTTGCCCCTGAGTATCACAGTTACAGGCTGCTCTACACTGTTGAACGTTTCTGTCACAGTAGAGTTGTGTTCTGCTTGTTACCGCTCAGCTGAGCATCCCAGCAGGATTTTCCAATATTCTGCTCAGGGAACAATGGTGTCCTGCACACAATAGGCATCACTTAAACAACCATACTCTTAGGGCTGCAGATGGTACCGTAGGGAGCTGGAGGCTCATGCACATGAAGTAGGGGCCAAAAGACTTTAGTGATACCCAGAGAAAGATCCACTCCGAGGGTTTTTCCCAGACCTCCCTGAGGTCACCCTGGCAACTCTGCCACGGTTGTTCCGGGGCGGAGACTGAATGCCTCCTCTCCAGCCCCCTAAGATCAAAAGATCCCCGTGGAAATTCCTTAGGAATGCCCAGGCAGCGGGGCGTGGGTTGCGGAGTGTCCCGGGAGCTGTGGCGCGGGAGGAAGAGCACGCTCATCTAGACCTCTCCCTTCCGCATCTGCAGCACGACCTCCTGGCCTAGCGCAGGTCTCCACGGCAACTGTACCGGAGTCCCACAACAGGAAGCCTCCTTGGGCGCCTGAGGTCCAACGCAAGCCCCTGAGTTGGAAGACTGGGGTTCAAGAGGCCTCTCTTTGTCAGCCTTGGAGTTCAGGGTCCGTCTCAGTTTCGCTGAAGAAAACAAAAGTTAAAATAACCAAGCGTGGTGAAGCACGAGGCAGGATCCGGAGTTCAAGGTCATTCTCAGCCACGGAGTGTTTGAGGCCAGCCTGGGCTATTTGACGCCCAGCCTCAAGAAAAGAAATGGTTTTGTGGGGGAGAGATGAGAGGGGAGGAGGGAGAGAGAAAGAGGAGAGGGAGAGAGAGAAAGAGAGAGAGATTGAAGAGAAAAGGAGGGGGAGAGGAAGAGGGGAGAGAAGACTCAGTGGGGGTTTGGGGGTCAGGGATGAAGGGGAGGCCAGGTCCTTCTCTCTGGGAGGGGCCACCTCTCCCCTTCAGTTGCTATCAGTTTCTCATCCAGCCTGGGAAAGGGCGGCGCAGGGCTCTAAGCCACAGGACCAGACTTCTTCCTTCCTTCTTGGGGAGCTGTCAAGACGCCTCAGAGGTCAAAGTAGAAAGGGGAAGCGAGGCCTTGGGGGCGGGAGCGCCCGTGGGTGGGAGGAGGGACGCGAGGACTGCACTCCGCCTCTCTGGCAGGACTCACCACGCCGGATCTGTCCGGTCCTGCTTGGACCGTTGCTCCGAAAATCTCTAGTGCCAACTAGGTGGGGCGTGGCCCTAAGGAGAGGGGCGCCTCTGGGTAGACGGTGTGATTCCAGGAAGCTCTTACCCTTGGCTAAGGATGTCTGATGGGTTAAAGGGACCTGTAGGAGCTGGAGGTTAGGGATTTGATTTCGTTTACCTGCCCGGCACCGAGCCTCAGTTTACCCCTCGAGGGGATAGTCGTCCAAGGAATTACACATTAGTTAACCAGTTAACCTGGAGGCATGACTCCAGGAGGCCCGGAGCCTTCTCTTCTGAACGCACCTTCAGTTCGCTGACACCCTCTCTCTCACACACCCCGCCCCCAACATGTCTATTGCTTCAGTTTGGAAATTCCTGAGCCACGAGAGCCAGCGAGGCAGGACCACCCCTCTCGGCCAGGGCACTGTCTCCATCCGGAAATACCGAAGTCCTCGTTCAAGAGGGGAAGGCGCGAGGTTTCCGGGAAAGTGGCCCCGCCAGCACCGCCCCTCGGTCCCCCGTGGCCAGCGACTATAAAGGACCGGACGCGATGCAGAGCCTCAGTCTGCACCCAGTGCTTGTGACCCAGACGCTGCTATCTGCTCTGCCTTGGCCTTGCTATGGCTCCCACCCTGCCTCTGCTCCTGGCCCTGGTAGCCCTTGTGATTCCAGGTGAGTCCAAGGTGGGGTCGCTTTTAGGGACAAGTCTCTGGACTCCGGGTGGAATCTGCTCTCCCTGGCCAGCGGAACAGCAAACTGGTAGTAATTAGGTGGCTATTAACGGGAAGTGGGAGTGGAAGTGAAGGGTTGAAAACTAACAGCTTGGAGTCGAATCCCGCGAATGGGTTACAGAACACAATTCTGTCTATCTCTCCGTCTCTTTCTTCTCTTCTCCCTCTCCTCCCCTCCCCTTCCCTTCTTTCCTTTGAGAAAGCCGCCAAGACACTTAGCCTAGGCTGGCCTTGAACTCTCAGTCTTCACGCTCCTCCCCCCCCCTCCCGTTTTCCCCTCTTCACTCTGGGATCACAGGCTCGAGACACACCACTCCTCCATAAACTTGTCCTTTTAGAACCTGGGATCCTGATCTGTGCAATGGGAACTGTGGTCCCCGCCCTTGTCATGGGGCAGTTAGAATGTGGCCCAAGTGGGGAACAAATAGTGTGTGGAACCACCGATACCAAGCTGAGCCTTGAGGTCCCGTTTTGCTCCCCACAGATACTCTGTTCCTCATCCTCACCCCTGGGGGAAGTACAGGCTGCTTCTGCGCTGGGGAATTCCAGGGTTTGTATACTCAGGAGGCAGAGACTGCGAAGTGAGGTGGCTCAGGACTCCCCACTGCTGCCCTCCCCTGCTGCTGCCTGGGGGCAGCACCTGCCTCCTCCAATGAGAGGAAGATTCAGACTTGCTCTGCGGCTCACTCCCAGAATCCGTTACTCCTAGCTGGATCCTTTCAGCCTCAGGACTCTCCATGGAACCAGAATAATTCCAGAGGTGCCTGAGAGAATCTCCAACTGGACTACCGCCACCCCAGACTGCTAATCACAGCACTGGAATCTTTGGGGCGGAGGAAAAACATGAGCTCAGACACTTTTGTTTTAATTCCCCTCCCCCAGGCAGGGTTTCTCTGTGTAGCACTGGCTGTCCTGGAACTCACTCCATAGACCAGACTGGCCTCAAACTCAGAGAGATCTTCCTGCCTCTGCCTCCCAAGTACTAGGATTAAAGGCATATACCACCACTTTTCAAAGAAAGAAAACCCAGTACTTGGTGTTGGGAGAGGGGATTTTCTGTAGCCAAGGCTACCCTTGAGCTCCATCTGTAGCCCAGGATGGTGTTCAACTCCTGATCCTCCTGCCTCTGCTTCCTGAGTGCTGAATTACACCCATGTTATGGGTGCTGAGGATGGAACTCGGGCTTCAGGCATGCCAGGAAGGCCCTCTGCCCACTGCACCCAGCCCCTCAACACCCACAATTAGTTACCTTGTGTACTCAAGCATGGCTGCATCGAGGGCAAAATCCTGCCTGTCTCAAGGCTGCATACCCAGCCCTTAGCTCTGAAGTTACACGGCCGAATCAGCCTATCATCTCTCCTTTTTGTTCCAGGGCCTGGTGGCGCTCAAGTATCCATCCACCCCATAGAAGCCTCCCTGCTGATGGGTGCATCCATGCAGGTGAACTGCTCTTCCTCCTGCACTGAGGACCTCGACCTGGGCTTGGAGACTCAGTGGCCCAAAAGAGAGGTAGAGAGTGGACCCAGGTGGAAGCTGTTTGAACTGAGTGACATTGAAGAAGACAGCAAGCCCCTGTGCTTTGAGACCTGTGGCTCCATCCAGTCCTCAGCCTCTGCCACCATCAACTTATACTGTGAGTGACAGGGCCCGGGGCGGAGTAGAGGGAGACCCAGTGGGGACATGGCAACTGGCACCAGCAGACAGCCTTGGAAAGTCCCACTGACACTTAGAGACCTTTGTAAACTTCAAGGAGAATGTACCACAGGAATTTAGCACATTCCAAAATGCCACCATTTGATGTCTGGATTGTTCTGCTTTTTTAAAAACTTTATTGTTGCCGGGCGATGGTGGCGCACGCCTTTAATCCCAGCACTCGGGAGGCAGAGGTAGGCGGATCTCTGTGAGTTCGAGACCAGCCTGGTCTACAGAGCTAGTTCCAGGACAGGCTCCAAAGCCACAGAGAAACCCTGTCTCGAAAACCCCCCAAAAAAAACTTTATTGTTTTGTCTTTATTTTTAATTATTTCTAATATTTTGGGTTTTAAAAAATATTTTTTTAAGCCAGGTGGTGGTAGCCGGTGGTGCATGCCTTTAATCCCAGCACTAGGGAGGCAGAGACAGGCTGATCTCTGTGAGTTCGAGGCCAGTTGGTCTACAAAACGAGTTCCAGGACAGTCAGGTCTGTTACATAGAGAAATCCTGTCTCAAAAAACAAAACAAAACAGTATTATTTATGTCCATTGGTGTTTTCCCTGCATGTATATCTGTGTGAGAATGTCAGATTCCCTAGAACTGGAGTTACAGACAGTTGTGAGCTGTCATGTGAGTGCTGGGAATTGAACCCGGGTCCTCTGGAAAAGCAGCCAGTGTTGTTAACCACTTGCTCTTCATGTATGTGCCTCCCAGGCACCCAGATCATAGGTTGAATGTAAGTTCTTTACACAAGATCTGTATGTGTCCTGTGACCTCCACAGTCTTGGAACTCCTTGATGCATGGATCCCTCCTACAGGGAACAAACAAGTCAGGCTCTAGGGTTGTTCTGTCCCTTTGGGCTGAGGATGGAATCATCAGGGCTTGGCACTCGGCCAAGTATTCACTTTGTCGCTCAGCTCTACACCCAGTCTGCAGTGCAGCTGTATTTGAAGGTCAAACATTCACAGAGATGGTGAGATTAAGTTTGGTTTAGACATTCCGTGGAAGAGTATGCAACTGTATAAAAGAATGCATAAGCGGTGGGCCCGCCGCCGCCTCCGTGGGGCCCTCCGTGTCTGCACAGCGCGGCCCGCGGCTCCCGGAGGAGCATCCGAGCGCGGGGCTCGGCGCAGGCGCGGGAGGCGGCGGGCTCTAGTGGGGCAGGGGGCCCGATCAACCCTGCTTCGCTACCTCCGGGAGACCCGCAGCTCATTGCTTTCATAGTGGAACAGCTCAAGAGCCGCGGCCTGTTCGACAGCTTCCGCCGGGACTGCCTGGCTGACGTGAACACCAGGCCAGTTTACCAGAACCTGAGGCAGAAAGTGGATAATTTTGTGTCAACACACCTGGACAAACAGGAAAGGGATCCTGCAATGAACAAGAACCAGCTGTGAAATGGGCTGAGGCAGAGCGTGGTTCAGTCAGGCATGTTGGAAGCAGGAGTGGACAGGGTCATTTCTCAGGTGGTGGACCCCAAACTAAATCACATCTTCAGGCCACAGATAGAGCGAGCAATCCACGAGTTCCTGGCAGCCCAGAAAAAAGAAGCTGTGCCAGCTCCTCCTCTAGAACCTGAAAGCCAGGATCCTCCAGCGCCATCCCAAGATACCTCCTAAGAATATACCTGATACCTTTGGAAGACTCCATTTAATGAAGAAATGAAACAGATTCCAGTTTCATACGGATATAACTTTAGTCGCCGATGTCACTACTGATGTCAAGATTTTGACCTTGACTCGGGTGGTGTCCATATTGGATGGACAGCAAATTTGGTGGTGGGACGTTACTCATACTTCCTCATGAATTGTGCCACCTTTGGCCAGCCTGTCCGGGGGTCTGACCCCAGTATAGACACTACAGAGGTTTAAGCACTACGTGACTCGGGCTGTCCTGATCAGACCTTTATACTTGAACCTGGACACTGCATGTGGATGTTAACGCTTGTGCTCTGCAGTATGCAGAAGCCAGGCTGGGGCTAGCCGGTCAGGACAGCAAAGGGCCATGGGAGCAGCTCTTTGACAGTGGGTTTTGATAGCACTGCTGGAGTTATAGGCTGGGATGTGCAGTCAGTAGCCCTAAGGTTATTGTGACCTTCCTGTACTTCCTGTACTTGGGGATTTTATTGGTTTCCTTTCTCTTATCAGATGTAACTTGGAGCCCTGGAGTGAGCGAGGAAAGCCCCACAGCCTCAGTCCTGGCCTCTCCCTAGCTACAGGGCGAGTCACTCTGGATGTGGTGCTCAGTTCTTGTGTTTGTGTTTTCAGAAGAACCATTAGTAATAAATAGCAGACCTTTTCGCAATAAAGTCATTTGATCTTTCAAAAAAAAAATGCATAAGCACCTTCCTGCTGGAAGGAATGTTGTAACTCAGAAGGAAATGGGTGCTGAGGAGGAATGCTGTGGCGGTTTCTGTGTTCAGGAGCAGTGGGGGCAGAATGGCGGAGGCCGTATTTAGACATGGAACTCAGTGTTCACATGCTAGGCTAGCACTAACCACCAACCCAGCTCCCAGCTTCTCTGAGTATTCTAGGCTGGGGTTCTTTACCTAAACCGGGGAATTCCAGGCAGAAGTTCTACCCAGATGGCTTTGGAATTAGCACCAAGGAACTGGGTGACCACTGGGCACTTGGCGTCTTGGTTTATTTGTTGACCCTGTCAGTTTCCCTCAGATTGCTCTGACATGAAGAAGTCTAAAGGCCATAATCCTAGCAATATCAGGACAGAAGCCTTTGGGAAATCTTAGCATGTGGCTTGGGAGATGGGGGCTTATGTGCCAGTGTTGCCCTGGAAGAGGGGAAGTCCCCAGGCATTCCTGGTGGTGGCATTAGGAGGTTCCTCTAAAGAGCTTTTCCAGGGTATCTGGTCTTGGGAACCCAAGGCTGGGGCTGGAATTCTGTCTCTGCGACCTTTCTGTATCTGTTTCTTTGACTGTTCAACTGTGCCTTAATTTCTACTCTGTGACCACAATGAATTTGAGCCAAGTGTGGTGGTTGCACACCTTTAATCCCAGTACTTGGGAGGCAGAGTTCAAGGGCAGCCTGGTCTATATAGTGATTTCCAGGTCAGCCAGGGTGGGGGCGCTAACAAACAACTGGGGGTGGGTGTACCAGGTAGAGGGAAGAGCCCAGAGCGAGGCTGGAGTTGGGGAGAGAAGACTGTGCATGGGTTGGGGAGTTAGGTGCTGTCAGGAGCTAGCATGCACTCCCACATGGAGTGGAGCAGTCTGGTTAGCGGAAAGCTGGATTACCGGAAGCTGGGCAGCAGTTGGCATCCAGCCTCAGCCCGTCTGCTCTTGCTGCTTGTGATTGCAGCATCCAAGATGGGAAGGGCAGACAAATATTTGAAGAATGGAACAACTAGGACTTGGTGAGAGACTAAAGCTCAGAGTCAGGAAGTAATGTACCACGCCGTCCCACGTGCCTGTGTTTTAAGTCAGGGAAGCAGGCTCCGCCGCTGGTTGGGTACTTAGGACCCAAATTCTTTTCTTCTTCTTCTTTTTTTATTATTTATTTTACTTATTTTTATTTTATATACTTGGCCTTAAAGATTGTATGCGGGAATCAGATCCCCTGGAACAAGAGTTACAGACAGCTGTGAGCTGCCATGTGGGTGCTGGGAATTGAACCTAGGTCCTCAGGAAGAGCAGCCAGTGCTCTTAACCACTGAGCCATCCACCAGTCCAAGGAACTCAAATTCTACAAGTTGTATTTTTTTTAAATTTTTATTTTGAATAGGAGGGGATGGCACAGTATGTGTGTGGATGTCAGAGGTCAACTTTTACAAAAAGGTTTATTTTTACTTTATGTGTATGGATGTTTTGCCCGTAGGGAAGTCTGTACACCAAGTGAGTGCCTGAGGAGGCCAGAAGAGGTTGCCAGATTCCCTGGGCTTGTGAGCCACCATATAGATGCTGGGTTCCCTGCAAGGCCTGCCTGTGTGTGCTCTTAACCACTGAGCCACCTCTCCAGCCCTCAGAGTCAGCGTTTGGGAATCTATTTTCTCTTCCACCATATGGATCCCTCAGATTGAATTCAAATCGTCACGCTTGGGTGGAAAAAAAACCATTACCTTCTGAATAATTTCTTGGCCCGTTCGTTCCTCTTTGAGATAATACATGACATAGCCCAGGCTAGGCTCCGGCTTTACAGGTAGCTGGATGACCTAAACTTTTTATTTGTTGTATTTCTTGTTTGTTTGTTTTGTTTGTTTGAGACAGGGTTTCTCTGTGTTACTGCTCTGGCTGTCCTGGAACTCACAGAGATCCACCTGACTCTGTCTCCCGAGTGCTGGGATTAAAGGCGTGTTATTCTTATCGCGTGCGTGCGTATGATGTGTGAGTGCAGACCTGTATGCCATGTGCACATGTGGATGTCAGAGGTCAGCTCTGTGTAGTTGATTCTTTCTGTTCACCTCCACATGGGACCCAGGGCCTCCTGCCTGGTAGGCAAGCCCTCTAAGACTGAGCCACTGCCCCCCCCCCCAAGAGTCTGATCACACACCCAGGTGCTTAGATTTCTATTTATTTGCCCAAGGTTCTGATGCTAGAAACTGGAATTTATCTCAGATATTGCTGGGATGGTTATGGTCCCTGTGCAAACACTCCTGGCCTCCTCCCGAGCTTTCCCCAAAGCTCTCTGCATTCCTGGCTGCTTAGATGGTAGGGTGTGTTTTGGGGAGACTGAGGTCATCAGACAGGTGATCCCTAACCCCCTGTCTCCCTGCAGCATTCCCAGAGCGTGTGGAGCTGGACCCTCTGCCCACCTGGCAGCAGGTGGGTAAGAACCTCACCCTGCGCTGCTTGGTGGATGGTGGGACACCGCGGCACCGACTCTCAGTCATGCTGCTCCGAGAGGAGGAGGTGCTGTACCGGCAGCCAGTGGATGTGGACCCCAAGAACCCCAAAGAGATCACAGCCACGGTGCTGGTGAGCAGAGACGACCACGAAGCCAATTTCTCATGTCGCACAGAGCTGGACCTCAGGTCACAAGGACTAGCACTGTTCACGAATGTCTCCATGACCAGGCAGCTCCGGGCTTTCGGTGAGGCTCTGGGAACCAGGGTATTCCTACATAAGGTGCAGGAGGGACCTTGGGAAGAAGCCGACCCCTGCAGTAGGGGCGAGGTGCTGAGAAAATGGTGATCTTTTGAGTGGCAGTTTTGGGACTGGTGAGATGGCTCATTGGGTAAAGGGTTTGCATCCAAGCTAGATGACATGAGTTCAATTCCCAGCTTCCAAAGGAGAAAACCGACTCCCGAAAGTTGTCATTTGACCTCCTCAAGTGAGACGTGTCCGTGTATACACAGTAAAGAAAAAAGGGTGAACTGGAGACATGGCTCAGCAGTAAGAACACTGCTCTTCCAGAGGACCCAGGTTCAATTCTCAGCACCTACATGGCAGCTCACAACTGTCTGTAAACTCAGGTTCCAGGGGATCTGACACCTTCACACCAATGTTCATTGAAGGAAGGAAGGAAGGAAGGAAGGAAGGAAGGAAGGAAGGAAGGAAGGAAGGAAGAAAGGAAGGAAGGAAGGAAGGAGAAAAATGGGGTTGTGGGTGGCCATTGCTCTTCCTTATGCCTGTGTTCTCTCTTAAGATCTTCCTGTGACCATCCCGAAGCTCGACACCTCTGACCTCCTGGAGGTGGGCACCAAGCAGAAAGTGCACTGCTCCCTGGAAGGCCTGTTTCCTGCCTCTGAAGCCCAGATATCTCTAGAGCTGGGAGGCCATACACTGACCTCCAAGAGCACAAACCACAGAGACTTGGTGTCGGCCATGGCCTTGGTGGAGGTGACTTCGGAGCTGGAGGGAACTCAGCAGCTGCTCTGTGTTTTGAAGCTGGCAGACCAGACCCTGAGGGCGGAGAGGATCTTGAGCATCTACAGTAAGAAGGGGTGGGCTTAGTCCAGAGATAGCTAGAGACTTGATACTAAGGAGGTGTACCAAAGGGTAGGGCCCAGTGCAGAAGACGGACCCAGTGTAGGTGCCCAGGTGTGGAACTTCCAGGGGCCATGGCCTAGCATAGGTTAGCCCAGGACTGGGACCAGGGGCACAACTAACGCAGGTGAAAGCATTTTCAAGAGAAAGACCTGAGGCAGGGAGTAGTGACACACTCCTTTAATCCCAGCACAGGGGTAGCAGAGGCAGGTGGAATTGTTATGAGTTCGAGGCCAGCCAGGGTTATACCATGTAAGACCCTATCTCAAAAAACAAACAACAAAAATATGCTAGGCCTTTCAAAAGGAGGAACCCGGTCCAATGCTGGAGGTTGGGGCTGACACTAGAGGGGGCCGCTGAGCCATCAAGGGCTGGGTTTGCATTGGGCTCACGGTGTGTCCTTCCCACAGGCTTTCCAGCTCCAGCCTTGACCCTGAGCCAGCCAAACGTCTCAGAAGGGAGCCAAGTGACTGTGAGTTGTCAAGCCAGAGGTGGAGCGCAGGTGGTGAATCTGACTGATGTTCAGCACAGGTCCTCGTCCCCGAAGGTCCAGTGCCCGCTGAGTGATGTTCAGCCCAGGCCCCCGTCCCCAAAGGTCCAGTGCACGCTGACGGCCACAGCTGAGGATAACGAGCGACTCTTCTCTTGCTCTGCTGCCCTGAACGTGGCTGGGCAGGTGCTGTTTAAAACCCGGACCCTGGAACTGCAAGTGCTGTGTGAGTGGGACTGCCCGGTGGTAACTGTGGTCCCCTAGTGCCCCAGGTGCCCTCTGAGCCCTTCCTGGCCTGTGTCCTCACACGATCATTTCTCCAGATGGTCCATACCTGGACGAGAGTGACTGCCGGACGAACTGGCCCTGGGAAGTGGGGACTCAGCAGACTCTAAAATGTGAGGCCAGGGGTAACCCACCCCCCACACTGAAGTGCAGCCGGAAAGGAGATGGAGCCCCGCTGCCCATCGGGGTGGTGAAGTCTGTCACTTGGGCAATGAACGGCACCTATGTGTGCCATGCTGAAAGCTCCCATGGAAATGTCACCAGAGACGTGTTCCTGATGGTCTGTGAGTGTCCCGGGGTACAGGGCTGGGTGAGTGGTGGGCAGGGTGCCAGATGCCTAATCCTTATCATCCCCTTCTGTTGTTACTACACAGACACAGAGACCAACCTTACCCTGATCATCATTTTGGTGACAATGCTGGTCATTGTCCTTATAATCACAGCAGCCATGTACTTCTATAACCGCCAGAGAAAGATCAAGATATACAAGCTACAGAGGGCGCAGGAAGAGGCCATGAAACTCAAGGCACAAGCCCCGCCCCCCTGAGCCTCCAGGACACCAACACCTCCCTGGGCCCCCTCTGCAGGTAGCAGCTGGTGCTGCTTTTGAACAGAAAGGTAGACAGATAGTGTTTACCCACCTCCTCTGGTTGTGACAAGACAAGATGGTGGCCTGGACGTGCACCAATCAGACCTCCTTGGCCTCACACTTGGAGAGGAGGGAGCAACATCAAGGGCGTGGATCTGTGACCTGGACACACCCACAGCCTTGCAGGCCTCCAGTAAGGAAATGCTGACCTCATCTCTACTGCCCACGCTGAGGGCCCTGCCTAAGGAAGAGTGATCTCCAATAGACAAGCAGGAGTTGAAACATAAGACCATACTTCCTCTGACACAGGAACTCTTCGTGATGGTGTATTTATTAATTCGAAGTTTTACCTGCTATTTATTGAGTACCCTACACAGATACTAGAGCAGTGAGCAGGTGATCACATAGATTCTTGTCTGGATCCTGTTGCAGGGGCTGTGCACACAACAGCCTGGAGAAAGACTCACATGGGGCTAGGGCTCCTCTGTTGGTCAGGATGCTTTTCCCAAAGGACCGGTCACAAAAATACTAAGTGGACTAGCAGGGATTCCCTGCTCATAGGCCCACCCACATACATTCCTGTCTTTGCTCCCCATGTCAGCCTCCATACCTAAATATGGATGCCTACCCTTGGCAGCTGAACAGTGAGTGGAGTCTCATGCTCATGAAACTGTGGTCAATCCCTGCGTGTCCCACCTGGCTCCATCTCAAAGGGAAAGTCTGGAAGAAAATGCTGCAACCACTTAGGAGGGTCCTGCAAGCTGGGGCGGGCAGTAAGCATCCCTCCCAGCTCAGAAGCCTTTCCTTTGTGGCGATGAAGTTTTATGTTGGTCTTAGCCACTTGTGAGTTTGAGGACAGGTGTCACTTCAGTTACCTTGAGCTCCCTCTAAGTATTCCTGACTCCCCACTTCTTCAAAGTGTTACCTGTTACCCCAACCCTGAGTCTAAAAACTAGCTTTTTGTTCGTTTTTTTTTCTTCGTTTTTGTTTTTTGAGACAGCATCTCTATGTAGCCTGAATGTCCTGGAACCTGCTATGTGGACCGTGCTGGCCTCTAACTCACAGAGATCTGCCTGCCTGTCTCCTGAATGCTGGGATTAAAGGCCTGAGCCATTACAACACCCACTGAAATCTATTTAATGACCTTTTAGAGCTTAAGTGAAAACTAAAGCCCCAGTTCAGAAAAGTGCAATGACTTCTGGTTAACTGTGGGGTCTGATGTGTCATTTGGGAGGAGGTGTCTTCAACAGGGCTGCTGGGCCCACTCTGGGGCGTGGCCAGGGAGTCTTATCTCCAGGGCCAGCTGAAACTACCCTGGTCTCCCGTACCGCACCGCGGGCTTTGTGCCATGGAGTCTGTCCTGCTCCCGTCGCTTTTGCTGGTGGCCGCCTATCCGAGGGGTGTGAGCTCCCACCATGAGTGGAGGCAAAGCCCTCCCGCGCCTTCCGGGCCCTCAACGCCTTTCTTGGTGCGTTTAAGCCCTGAGCTGGAGGCTGTGCCTCCCGGGGGCTCGGTGTGGCTTAACTGCAGCCACAGCTGCCCCCTGCCGGTGCGTTCCAGCCTGCGCACGCAGCTGCGGCAGGGAAAGACACTCAGTGGATCTGGTTGGGTATCTTACCAGCTGCTGGATGTGAGGGCCTGGAATTCCAAGGTGCGTTGCGTCGTCACTTGCGCTGGAGAAACGCGCGAGGCCACCGCCATGATCACCGCTTACAGTGAGGGAGACCGGGGTTCAGGCCGGGGTGGGGAGAGGGGAGAAGGGTGGAGGAATGGGATAGTTGGCAGTTACTTTAGGAGGTGCCTGTGGGTCTTACCCTTCTTGCCTTAGAACGGCCGAGAAGCGTGATCATGGAGCCTCCGGTCCTAATGGGCCACAAGTACACACTACGCTGCTATGTGATACACGTGTTCCCCGTGGGGTTCTTGGTGGTGAGCCTGAGAAGAGGTGGCCGGGTGGTTTATTTTGAAAGTCTGGAGCGCTTCACCGGTTCAGGTCTGGCTAATGTCACTTTGACCTACGTGATGCGGGCAGGACCCAACGACCTCTGGCAACCACTCACCTGCCATGCACGCCTCAATCTCGACGGGCTAGTCGTGCGCAGCAGTTCTGCACCTGTTATGTTGAAGGTCCTCGGTGAGGCACCCTGCAAACTTGGGGAATTGGTGAGGGGGAGGGGATGTTGCCGCCCCAAGAGGGCCAGCAGAACAGGGGTGGGCTCCATCCACGCTTGGAGGTCCTCAGACCTCCTCGTTCCTGATTTTCACTCCCGCTCCCAGCTTTGAGTCCAGTCTCCAAAGCCTTCGCTTCTGCCTCCATCGCAGCCCTGGTGGGCATCCTCCTGGCTGTGGGGACTGTCTTCGTGCGCAAGTACCTGGCCGTTCAGACTCAGTTATAGACGGGTGTTCGATGCCCCAAACAAGAGGGAGGAAAAAGAAGCCCAGAACAACTAATTTACATACTCTTGTTGGATCAATAAAGCCTTTTTCCTCAGTCTTTGTCCTACGGTTCTTGGAGAAAGTGGTTTCATTTTTAGGGGACCCTGACGTCTCCAAACTCCTTGTTTATTGGCTGAAGATTTGGAGCTCAGGAGTACGTTTGCCTAGCCTTGGTTTCAATACCCGGTACGGAGTAAACAACATCTCGTGTGCCTCAAGGCACCTGAAGTTTCTCCTTCAAGACCGGCTTGAGGTCCCAGAACCCGAGTTCCTCTCCGCGTTCAGTCTTGCTGGATTTATCCCTGCTGGGCAGAAGGGCTAAACTGGCTTCTTCTCCAGGCCCTGAGTTGGGGGAGGATAGGCTCTTAATATGGCCTTTTCTGATTGGCTCTGCGGATACACACCATAGCTCTGATTGGAAGCTAAGTTTCCCTTCTCTAACCTTCTTCTCCCTAGCAGATCTTGCGCGTAACGGAGGCCAGTGGGTGGAGCTAGAACCGGTCCCCGGGGTTACCATTAATGAAGGGGGAGGGGAAACATGATTGGGCGGGGTCTCCTGCGCGGAGTAGAAGCAGATACCCAGATTGGAAATCTAGCATAGCAACAAGTTTGAGATGATTGCTCAGACCACATGGGCTGTCACAGACTTCCATCCTGGCAACACGTTTGTTGTCACCGAGCCAGGCTTGCATCTGGGGAGGGGTGTCAAAGCTTCGAGACAGATGCGAGGTCACAAGTGTCCCCAGTTGATCTTCTGGTTCAGCTAGGATTGCAGAATCTCGTACTGGTTATCCAGCAGAGGCTGCGGCGCCCACAGATGCTCTCCTGAGAGACTCGGTTCACAACAGCATTGTAGACACATTCCCGCTGCACGCTGGGTAAATACAGATCGTGTGCCGAAACCGACTCTAATTTAGACGCCAGCGAAAGCGGCGCACACGCACACTCACACGTGTCTGCGATTCGCGGGCACTTGATCCCCCTCCTCCGTCGCCGCGTGCACGGAGGAGGTCTTAGGGGCGTGGCTCCCATGTTCAATCTGCTGGAGGTCAAAGCTAAGCCTCAGTTAAGGGAGGCTTCCCCACACCCTCCTCTTAAAACCACCTTTTCAGCATACTACGACTCCCCGAGATTCTACAAGCAACCCACCATCCACCTACTCCAAGGGGCGCTAGCGGGAGGCCGAAGATGGGCGTGGCCTGGAACCCTAGAGCGTTATCCCAGAATCTATACCTAGGATGGTGGAGTTTGGGCAGGGCCTTATAGCATCCCTCCTCTCCTTCGCCACAGATGACGCGGGAGAGCGTGGTCACCCCCAAAAGGCTTTATACCATCAGACCGCTCCACGTAGACCCCCTCCCCCTACGGGGGACCGCTCCTGCCTGGTCAGCTAGTCTGCTCTAAGCCGAGAGCAGCCCGGTGCGTGCTCGCCTCCCGGCAGTTCGCCCCCCATCACCGCCTCTGCCACCGCCCCCTCCTTGGAAACCAAGTTACCAACGTTTAAACCAATCCCTGGGCGCAACTCTGCCACCCCCACACTCCACCCGCTGCGCTGCGCCGTCCTCCCAGCTCGGCTCTCCATCACTCGCGCTCCCCTTGCCTCCTGCGTTCTCCCCTCCCCGGCAGCGGCGGCGATGCCGGGGCCTTCGCCAGGGCTGCGCCAAGCGCTTCTCGGCCTCTGGGCGGCCCTGGGCCTGGGGATCCTCGGCATCTCAGGTAAGAAGAGCCGGCCCGCGGAGCCAGGTGGACAAGGCGGGGGCGGTTTTGAAGGACCCGAGAGGGCGGCTCGGGTGTTCCTCCAGGCTCCGCCCTCTTCTTGCTTCCCACGCTTCTGCCACCACTGGAACCCGGGGCTTCTCCCCATTCCTCCTCCACCCCAACACACATCGATCTTTCAGATCTGAACCCAGCACCTTTTCTGGATTCGGGGTTTTGCACCTAACCCCGCTCAGGAGACATTGTGGCTTTCCTAGTCTTTCCTGCTCTGTCGTGCCCTATGGTTCACGGACTGGCATCATCCCTATTCGTGATCCTCAAAGACCCCCATCTCCTCAACTCTTATGACTCAGAGGCTCTGTACCCCCTCCAGTTGTAGCCCTGGCAACCAGCTTTTCTGGGGCTTTTCCCGCGGTTCCTTCCAGGAGTCCAGCCTTGAGGCTTTCTGTCCAAGTTACTCAAGTTTGGGGACAGTCTCTTTTAAGCCTTTGACTCAGTCTTGTCTCCACGCTTTCGCCCCCAGCCTCAGTGTGTCTCCCCCCCCCCATTTCCTGACGATCCACCAAAGTCTTGAGACTCACTTGATTCCCCATCCCCCCCCCCACTGGAGTCTCCTCCTCCCCACTACTGACGTGTGCATCCGAGACCCCATTCTCCCCGCACCGAGTTTCCCCATCTGTGCCTTAGAAAGCAAGGCTTCCAGAGACGCCCCTCTCAGAGTGTGCCAGCCTCGAAGCTTGAGTGGGATGCGGGACTCCCGTGCTGTTTCTTGGCGGTGGCCTCTCCTCGTCTTTGCTGAGACCCCTGATTTGGGATATAGGGGCGCTAAGATTTCAGAGAGGGGGTCCCCAGGCTGAGCCCGCGTTTTCCCGGTCAGCGGTCGCGCTAGAACCTTTCTGGGCGGACCTTCAGCCCCGTGTGGCGCTCGTGGAGCGCGGGGGCTCGCTGTGGCTCAACTGCAGCACTAACTGTCCGCGGCCGGAGCGCGGTGGCCTGGAGACCTCGCTACGCCGGAACGGGACCCAGAGGGGTCTTCGCTGGCTGGCTCGACAGCTGGTGGACATCCGAGAGCCAGAGACCCAACCCGTCTGCTTCTTCCGCTGTGCGCGCCGCACGCTACAAGCGCGTGGGCTCATTCGAACTTTCCGTGAGTTCTGGGTGGTCACGCCCCTTAGGTCTCTGGACCTCCCCTTCAAGCTCCGCCCACCGGCCCTCACTCCCTCCTTTCCACGCGCAACCGGGTGAGCGTTGCAGCTCACTAGAGCCGAAGTTTCGGTCCCTTGCAGAGCGGCCGGATCGGGTAGAGCTAGTGCCGCTGCCTCCTTGGCAGCCCGTGGGCGAGAACTTCACCTTGAGCTGCAGGGTTCCGGGAGCCGGACCCCGAGCGAGCCTCACGTTGACTCTGCTGCGGGGCGCCCAAGAGCTGACCCGCCGCAGTTTCGCGGGCGAGTCACCCCGAGCGCGCGGCGCGGTGCTCACCGCCACAGTCCTGGCGCGCAGGGAGGACCACGGGGTCAATTTTTCATGCCTCGCCGAGCTGGACCTGCGACCACACGGCCTGGGACTCTTCGCAAACAGCTCCGCCCTCAGACAGCTCCGCACCTTTGGTGAGTGTGGACTCTGACAGGTT
This sequence comes from Microtus pennsylvanicus, assembly GCF_037038515.1. NCBI lineage: Eukaryota > Metazoa > Chordata > Mammalia > Rodentia > Cricetidae > Microtus > Microtus pennsylvanicus. Next base: position 99,127,646 of record NC_134581.1, on the reverse strand, counting down.
TTAAGAAGTTTAGGGGCAGCCAGGTGTAGTGTCGCATGCCTTCAGTCCCAACACTTGGGAGACAAGAGATAAGTCGGATCTCTGTGAATTTAAGCCCAGCCTGGACTACACAGCCAAGGCTGCCTGAAGTTTAGCGCCTAGCCCTTACTTCAACACGATTACTAGGTTAAGTGTATACCTCTGTGGGCTCTTTCGTTTGTGTTTATATTTACTTATTTATTGAAAGAGAGAGAGAGAGAGAGAGAGAGAGAGAGAGAGAGAGAGAGAGAGAGAGAGAATGCACTCCCCATGGTGCAGGTGTGGAAATTAAAGGACAACTTTAGTGAAAGTTGGTTCTCTTCCACAATATGGATCCTAGGAATCTAATCAGGTCGTTAGGCTTGGCGGCCAGCGTCTGTATTCGCCGAGCCATATCGCTGGCCCTTTTGTATTTTATGATGAAACCAAACAATGCATGCAAATTGCTTGGTCCACACTGAAGGCTTAATATATATACTCGAGCTCTGGTTCTTTGTCTCCCCCAGCCCTGCCTCCAATTCCCCCGAGCCTAGTTGCTCCCCGATTCTTAGAAGTGGGCTCAGAAAGGCCAGTGAGCTGCAATTTGGATGGACTGTTTCCTGCCCCAGAGGCTGGGGTTTACCTCTCCCTGGGAGATCAGAGGCTGCATCCCGATGTGACCCTCGATGGCGACAACCTCGTGGCCACTGCCACAGCTACGCCAAGCGCAGAACAAGAAGGCATCACACAGCTGTTGTGCAGCGTGACCCTCGGGGGCGAGAGCAGGGAGACCCAGGAAAATCTGACTGTCTACAGTAAGGAGAGTCGAGGATGGGCTTCAACTACCGGGTCTGGGACCAGAGTCTCACGAAGGCAGAGCCTTAAAGTGGGCGGGGCTTCCACTCCCGAATTGGCAAGGCGTTCCAGGGCAGGAGCTGTAGGAAGCTAGAAAGGAATGGATGGGGTGGTGTTGAATTACCTGAGGGGGGCGTGGCCAGCGAACTCCACCCAATGTTTCACGCCTCCCCCCCCCCCCCCCCCCAGGCTTCCCTGCTCCACTTCTGAATTTGAGCGAGCCAGAAATCCCGGAGGGGAAGGTGGTGACCATAAGCTGCTGGGCTGGGGCTCGAGCCCTTGTCACCTTGGAGGGAATTTCTGCTGCGGTCCCGGGGCAACCCGCTGAGCTCCAGTTAAATGCCACAGAGAACGACGACAGGCGGAGCTTCTTCTGCGACGCTGCCCTCGAAGTGGATGGGGAGACCCTAAGAAAGAACCAGAGCACTGAGCTTCGTGTCCTGTGTGAGTGGATATTCGCCCTTTCTTTGTGACCTCCAAGGACAATACCGCGGGCCCCATCTTTAACCATACTGTATTTCCTCTGCCTCTTGCTGCTTGCAGATTCACCCCGGCTGGATGACTCGGATTGTCCCAGGAGCTGGATATGGCCCGAGGGTCCAGAGCAGACCCTCCGCTGCGAAGCCCGTGGGAACCCAGAGCCCTCGGTGCACTGTGCGAGGGCTGATGGCGGGGCCGTGCTGGCGCTCGGCCTGCTGGGCCCAGTGACTCGCGCCCTCGCAGGCACTTACCGCTGCACAGCCGTGAATGGCCAAGGCCAGGCGGTCAAGGATGTGACCCTGACTGTGGAGTGTGAGTGGGGAGAAGTTGGCATCTGCATCTCTTTTGGGAAGCTGGCCTACAGAGAGGGAAAGAGGCCCACCCAGCTCCAGCAGGGATTTGGGAGGACACTGAAGGGAAGTGGGAGGATGTTCATAAACTTGGTTGTGGAGTCTGGGCACAGTCTGGCGGTCAAAACTGGGAAGTGTACCTGGGAAGGTCCCATGGGCGCTTTGTGGGAATCAGTCCAACTGCACCCTGAGACCTCAGGAAAAGGGCCTGACCAACTGAGTTTCTCTCCAGAACCCATGTAAAGGTGGAAAGAGAGAACTGCCTCCCACCTCCATGCATGGCTGGGTAATGCTTTCCCATACAAATATCACACAGAGTAAACAAATAAATAAAACAGTTCAGGCAGGACTAAGGAGACACGGGCGGGGGGGGGGGGCAGTAGTGGCCCAGATCCCAGCACAGATCTCTGTGAGTTAGAGGCCAGCCTGGTCTACACAGTGAGCTCCAGAACAGCCAGGACTACACAAAGAAACCCTACCTTCAAAAATGAGAGCGAGAAGGGCGGGGGGGGGGGGGGGGGAATCAATCTCCCATGCAGGATATAGCTTACCAAATCCTTTCTGGAAGCAGAAGGCAGAAAGAAGGGTCATTGGGGGAATTTGATGGGTTTCTAAATCAATAGGTAGATTGCTTTCTTAGCATGTATGAGGTTCCACCCTCTGCATTGCATAATTAAAGCCCAGAACTTGGAAATCGGAGGCTGGAGGAACAGGAGTTCAATATAGTCCTCAGTTCCATGAGTTCGAGGCCAACCTGTGCTATAGGATAGCCTGCCTTACAAAACAAAATCCCTTCCAGATGCCCCAGCGCTGGATAGTGTTGGCTGCCCAGAACATATTATTTGGCTGGAGGGAACAGAGGCATCGCTTAGCTGTGTGGCACACGGGGTCCCACCGCCTAGCGTGAGTTGTGTGCGCTCTGAGAATGAGGAAGTCATGGAAGGGCCGCTGCGTGTGGCTCGGGAGCACGCCGGCATTTACCGATGCGAAGCCATCAACGCCAGAGGATCAGCGGCCAAAAATGTTGTTGTTACGGTAGAATGTGAGTAGGGGTGGCAGGAGAGAGGAGCACACGGGTATCCTCTGTCCTCAATGTGAACTCCTATTTCCCTGCTTCCTAGACGGTCCCAGTTTTGAGGAGCTCGGTTGCCCGAGCAACTGGACGTGGGTAGAAGGATCTGGAAAGCTGTTTTCCTGTGTAGTTGATGGGAAGCCAGAACCAAGCGTGGAGTGCCTGGGCTCCGAGGGTGCTAGTGAAGGGGTGGCATTACCCCTGGTGTCCTCAAATCCCGGTCCTAGAAACTCTATGACCTCTAGTAACCTGTCACCGGGCATCTACCTCTGCAACGCCACCAACCGGCACGGCTCCACAGTCAAAACTGTCGTCGTGAGCGCGGAGTGTGAGCAGGGAGGGGGGCAGGTGGGCGGGAAGTACGGGGTATCCCAGGGTCCCTCCCTTCCCTGACGCCCCTCCTTTTGATGGTTGCTCTGCAGCGCCGCCACAGATGGATGAGTCTAGCTGCCCAAGTCATCAGACTTGGCTGGAAGGAGCTGAGGCTACCTCGCTGACCTGCAGTGCCAAGGGCCGCCCCGCTCCTAGGGTGCGCTGCTCCAGGGAGGGTGCCGCCAGGCTGGAGAGGCTGCGTGTGTCCCGAGAGGATGCGGGGACCTACCAATGTGTGGCCACCAACACGCATGGCACGGATTCACGGACGGTCACCGTGGGTGTGGAATGTGAGTGAAGAGAGCGCTGGATGGAGGCGACTCAGACCGCTAGCGAGGTGCCCGGAGAGCTGGGGATATAGCCCAGTGGATGGAACGCTCAGCTAACGCGCACAAAGCTATGCGTTCTATTCCCAGTACTCTTTAGTTCTAACACTTGAGAGGCAGAGGCAGATGTCTGTTCCAGGACAGCCTGGTCTATGTAGAGGCTACAACCCCGCCCCTATCTATCTATCTATCTATCTATCTCTAGCTCGCTCTCTCCTCTCCACATCAGCCGTGGGAGGGGAGAATGGCAAAACCCAGGGGAATTCAGAGGGACTGTTTTCAGTACCCCTCAGTAAGAAACAAGCACTTCTGGTCCCACAGTAGGGTAGGTAGGTGGTGGGAGTGGGACTCTCAGAGGAGGCAGCGGTTTTGCCCGCCCATCCCAGGAGGGGTGGTCTCAGACTGATTCTGGATATCCCATCCCGAGGATGCTTGATTAACGCCCAGTGCTGAGCAGTCTCTTTGTGCCCCTGCAGACCGGCCTGTAGTGGCAGAGCTGGCGGCCTCGCCCCCAAGCGTGCGGCCTGGCGGTAACTTCACTCTGACCTGCCGTGCAGAGGCCTGGCCCCCAGCACAGATCAGCTGGCGCACGCCCCCGGGGGCTCTCAACCTCGGCCTCTCCAGCAACAACAGCACGCTGAGCGTGGCAAGCGCCATGGGCAGCCACGGCGGCGAGTATGAGTGCGCAGCCACCAATGCGCATGGGCGCCACACGCGACGCATCACTGTGCGCGTGGCCGGTGAGTGGAGGGTTCCTGGGGTGGAGGTGGGGCAAGGGACATGCAACACGGAGTGACCTAGGCTTTGGGGTGGCTGGCTCCGACTCTACCTCTCGGTATGCAAGACCAAATGGGGCCAAATGTGGAGGCCGAGGGTGCTAATGGATGGGGCTGTTGGTGACAGGTTAGGGGAAAGAAGTGGAGACAGAGAATGGACAGGAGGCAGGACAATGCTGCCCACCTGTGTGTCCTGTCCCATACTGGAGGGAAATACAGGAAGTAGAGACAGAATGATTCCGAGGTTAAGTTCGTCATCCTTAGCCATACAGGGAGTGTAAGGTCAACCTATGCCACAAAAGACCTTTCAAACACACAAAAGAAAAGACTTCTAAGGACAGACCTGGGGGTGGAGGGAGTCGCTTTAGAGTGGGTAGTAGTTGTTAAGAAACACTTGACCCAATTCACTCCCCACCATGTCACTGTGGAGGAACTGGGGTCAGAGATGTCCTCAGAGTAGCTGATGGTGACCCCAATTCATGTGTGTCCTGGGGCTGGGGTCTATCAGAGCTAGAGGAAGGCTGAGCTGGTCTCTCCAGGCTGTCCCCTTAGGGAAATGGGAGGAGCTGGGACATGAGGACCGTGTAGGGGGTCCTAGGGCTTATAATCATATGGCTTAAGAGGGGTGTACATTGGTATTTCGGGGTTCCCCGATGCTGGAGAGGCCTTCCTGGGCCCCTTCTGTCAGGCTGCAGTAGCAGGTGCATGGGGGCTGGGGGAGAATAAGGGCTTGCCCACCCTGGCGAGGGTCTGCGCCCACAGGTCCGTGGCTGTGGGTCGCTGTGGGCGGTGCAGCAGGGGGCGCGGCGCTGCTGGCCGTGGGGGCCGGCCTGGCCTTCTACGTGCAATCCACGGCCTGCAAGAAGGGCGAGTACAACGTCCAGGAGGCCGAGAGCTCTGGCGAGGCAGTTTGTCTCAATGGCGCGGGCGGGACACCGGGAGCTGAAGGCGGAGCTGAGACTCCAGGCACTGCGGAGTCACCAGCAGATGGCGAGGTCTTTGCCATCCAGCTGACAGCCTCATGAGCCCCTGGGGGGCCTCCCCAAGCACCAGGGCGGACGTATGTATTGTTTGCTCTCTTTAACTATTTATTCAACTCCGGGGGCATCACCTCCATTTTCTACCCATTCCCCTCAGTAAAGTTTTTATAAAGGACTCTGGATCTCTGTCTGTAATGTATAGCAATGGGGGTTGAATTCCAATCTCAAGGGACTATATATGTATGTTATATATATATGTGTGTGTGTGTGTGTATATATTGGTTTTTCGAGACAGGGTTTCTCTGTGGCTTTGGAGCCTGTCCTGGAACTAGCTCTGTAGACCAGGCTGGTCTCGAACTCACAGAGATCCGCCTGCCTCTGCCTCCCGAGTGCTAGGATTAAAGGCATGCACCACTATCACCCGGCTGTGTGTATATTTTTTTGAGGTTGGCCTGAAATTTCCCATGTGGCTGAGAAGGTCTTTGTGAGATCCTTCTGACTGTAATTCCAGTGAGCACCACCACACTTGGTTTTTGAAGTCCTGGGAACAGAACCATTAGCTCCCGACATGCTCTATCAACCAAGCTCCGCCACATCCCCAGGTTTTGTATTTTTTTAAGACAGGGTCCTATGTGGTCCAGGCTGGACTGAAACTCCCTCTGTAGGTGAGGATGACCCATCCTCTCTTGAACCCATTCTCTCGCCTCCACCTCTTGAGTCAGACCTCAAGAGTTATTCATTGAGCTAATCATGGTGGCGCACGCTTTTAATCCCAGCATCTGGAGGCAGAAACAGGGGATCTCTGTAAGTCTGAGGCGAACCTGATCTACAAAGCAAGTTCCAGGACAGCCAGAGCTATACAGAGAAACCCTGTCTTGAAGAAACAGACAAGCAAACAAGAACAAACAAAAAGAGTTTTTGAGGGGCTGGAAAGATGCTCAGGTTAAGAGTAAATACTGCTCTTACAGAAACCCCAAATTCGGTTCCCAACTCTAGGGGGGTCCAACACCTGGCCTCCACCTGCACTGCAGGCATGTGCCCTCCATATGCAAAACGTACATATACACATAGGTAAAAATTAAGAAATAGGCCAGGCGGTGGTGGCACACGCCTTTAATCCCAGCACTTGGGAGGCAGAGGTAGGTGGACCTCTGTGAGTTCGAAGCCAGCCTGGTTTACAAGAGCTAGTTCCAGGACAGGCTCCAAAGCTACAGAGAAACCATGTCTAGAAAAACCAAAAAAAAAAAAAAAAAATAGAAATAGTTCATTCAAAGCACTTCTTTGATTTTATTTTTATGAATTCCCATGTTTCCAGTATATTCCAAGCCATCTCTGCATCATGAAACCTGGAGCCTGACCTCCTATACAGCTGCCTACAACAAAAGGACACTTGGTAGGGTGTGGACCAGCTCCTTTTCCGTCCCACCCACTTATCTCTTCCGCCCAGTTGCTGCCCTCTGATCCCTTTGCTCTCCAAGGTGGGACTGAAGGTAGCTCCCCCAGGCCTGGTTATGGTCACAGCCAGGTTCCTTTCCCAGCATATGCACTGCCTTCTCACCCCTTCCAGTGGCCTGTGGATTTACGGCCTGAGTAAAAGGCTAAAAGGTGTCCGTGCAAGTGTGAGTGACAATCCCCTGTATCCCTGGCACTAGAGACTAGAGACAGGTGAATCACAAATTCAAACTAGTCCTTGGGTAAGTAGCCAGTTGAGGCCAGTCTAGGACAAGAACCTTACCTCAGAAGCAAACCAACGGAAAATGTTACAGGGGCTCAGTAAAGTAGTTGCCACAGATCTGAGTTCAGTGCCCAACCCCCAAGTAAAAATCGAGGTGGATGTGGGCCAGTCACACAGCTTTGTGGGTAAAGGTACTTGCTGCACAAATCTGGCAACCTGAGTTTGATCCCTAATACCATTAAAAGGTAGAAGGAGAGAAGAGACAGCACAAAGGTGTGCGCTGACCTCCGCACACACACTGTGGCCCTCGTGTCCGCGCGGGCACCCGCACACACAGGACAGTGACACAGGTTGTTTCTCCGGTGTATTCCGGACTTGCCCGTCAGTTCACTGCAGATAAGCACACACAGGGATGGCTGCCACCCCCACAGCGCAGCTCCTCCCCTCCCCCTTCCGGAGCAGAGGCAGAAGGCAAGAACAGCTGGGCCTTCTCCAGCAACCTCCTCCTCAGTTTCTGCTCGCTGAAAAGCAGGAACACAGCTCTGGTGAGGGAAGTGGTCTAGGCAGCTCCTACCTCCATTGGCTGCTCAGATGCAAACATTTAATCAGCAAAGATGAGAACAGGAAGCAGGGCAGGAGACAGCGAAGCTATGCCAGGGACACAAGAAAGACAGCACAGGCTAAGTGAGAGCCCCTGCCAGGCTCTGCTCAACTCCTGAATTATCTATTCAACCCTAACTGCCTCTCTAAGCTTCCTTGAGTCCTGCTGTCCGGGGCAGTTCCTGTTGGCTTTTATTTATTTATTTATTTATTTATTTATTTATTTATTTATTTTCTTCCTGAGACAGGATTTCTCTGTGTAGCTTTGACTGTTCTGGAACTTGCTTTGTAGATCATGGTGGCTTTGAACTCACAGAGATCTCCTGCCTCTGCCTCCCAAGTGCTGGGATTAAAGGTATGCACCACCATGGCTAGGGAGCTGAAGTTCCTAAGCAAAAGACTGACAGAGACAGATTGTGTGCTGAGGAGCTTCTGCAAGGCTGTGGGCCTGAGGAGCAGTTCACAGAACCCTGATGGAACAAGTGAGGACGGTCAAGCCTGCCCCAGGGCTGGGTGATTATCCCCCTCCCCAGACTAAGGAGGCTGGGTGATTATCTCCCCCCCCCCCCCGACTAAGGAGTGTACATTTCTCTCCAGCAAAAGGTTATGTTAGGTGTGGAAATGGTTTGCCCAGTCAGGAAATTCTTGAACAGCCAGGAATGATGAATGGGGAGGCCACAGCCACTGTGCCAACCCAGAAAGCCTGCTGGTGCAGCAGGGGAAACCTGGACCACATTCACCTGTGGCCCTGAGTAGGTCTGAGCAGATTAAGACAGGCCACTGACTTGGTTAGGGTGGAGAGATGTAGGGTGGCTCCGTGAAGGAAGCAAGGAAGCAGCTGATACAAATGGACTTTTTTTTTTTTTTTTGGTCTGTTTGTTTTGTTTTCGAGACAAGGTTTTTCTGTAGCTTTGGAGCCTGTCCTGGAACTAGCTCTGTAGACCAGGCTGGCCTCAAACTCACGGAGATCCGCCTGTCTCTGCCTCCCGAGTGCTGAGATTAAAGGTGTGTGCCACCACCGCCCGGCTTGGATGGAACCTTTCTGTGCTGTTTTAGACCTTGCTTATGTTTGACTTTGGTGTCTTCCTAGTTGTGAATTCCTGAGATCACCTGGCACTTGCTGAGAACAGGTGACAGCAGACTTTCAGAGTGCTTCACCACGGTTGTCTTTGTAACCCCACAGTTTGTTGTGCGATGGGGGTTTGGGATGTTGCCTTGTCTCTAGAGGAACAGAATTTACATGCGCGTGTGACTATATATAATATACACATACATATATAAAGGAAATTATTAGAATGGCTTACAGGCTATGGTCCAGTTAGTCCAGCAATGGCCATCTGTCTGAAAATAAGGTCCAAGAATCCCGCAGTTGACAAGACTGGATATCTCAGCTGGTCTTCAGTGTGTGCTGGAATCCCAGAGAAGTAGGCTCTAATGCTAGTGAAGGAATGGACTTGCCAGGGAGAGTGAGGGCCAGCGGGCAAAGACAGCGAGCTTCCTGCTTCCTTGTCCTGTATAGAGGCCGCCAGCAGAGGGCACGGCCCAGATTAAAGTTGGATTTTTCCCACTTCAAAGATCTGGATTAAAACTGGGTCTTCCACTGGGCGGTGGTGGCTCACGCCTTTAATCCCAGCACTCGGGAGGCAGAGGCAGGTGGATCTCTGTGAGTTCAAAGCCAGCCTGGTCTACAGAGTTCCAGGACAGCCAGAGCTGTTGCACAGAGAAACCCCCATCTTGAAAAGCAAACAAACAAAAAATCCCTCACAGGTGTGTCAGTCATTTAGGTTTTAGTTGACTACCAAGAAAGCATCACAAGTCCGCTCCTTGTCAAACTGACACAATCATATCTCCTTATGGCTTGCTTGATTTTCAAGTAAAAACAGTAACCAGTCATAATTGTGCTTAATATGATATAGCTATCCCTCATACAATCGAAAAAGTATAAATTTAGAATGGGTGGCAATGTCCCTTAAGGTACATATTTTTTAGTATCTTAAACTTAAATGATAATTATTGATATTCTCTTAAGTAGTGCTACATTACACAATAAAGAAATCATGGAAAGAAAAGACAGATATCTGCACAAACACATTCTTAACAAACTGCAACAAAAACAGTCATGTCATACAATCTTTTCTTTTTCTTTTTTTTTTTTTTTTTTGGTTTTTTCGAGACAGGGTTTCTCTGTGGTTTTGGAGCCTGTCCTGGAACTAGCTCTTGTAGACCAGGCTGGTCTCGAACTCACAGAGATCCGCCTGCCTCTGCCTCCTGAGTGCTGGGATCAAAGGCGTGCGCCACCACTGTCAGCTGAGTTAATATTCTTAAAGAATTCTCTGTTACAGGCCAGGCCATTATGGACATTGCTTTGTCTCTACTGCCCATTCTGATAACAGTCGCCCTGCCTTTGGTTATCTATGGCTCCCAGCTGCCCCCTGCTACTTCATGGCCCAATTAAACCCATGGTACTTAATCCATCCAACCCTAAGGTGTGGTACAAGTGGGAGGGCAACCACAAAGCTCTTCAAACGCCCTGGCGCCCCTCACCATTTTATGTCCTGTGGGACTAGTGAAGGCCATGTCTTCTGGGCCTTCCCATTGAGGAGGATTAGGTTTTACACAGCGAATCCATTGGAGCGTTGCAATTTCCCTGAGCCTAAAATCCCCTCATCAACGCTAAGCCAAGGGAGATCAGGCATCTCCAGCTCCTTTTCAGTAGGCCAGCTTTTGGCAAATACTTCAGCCAACCATTCAAGCAGACTTTTGACGCCTTTTTCAACTGTGGGAGCTTCCATATTAAACCTAGAATCTCCACTCAGAGGGTGCATATTAATAAACTCAGCTCGATCTAGTTCCATGTTCATTCTCTGGAGAAGTCTTTGTTATGCAGATGACATGAAGCTAACCACTGAGTGTTTTGCAGATTAGGAAAGCCATGAGAGGGGGGCTGGAGAGATAGCTCAGTGGTTAAGAGCATTGCCTGCTCTTCCAAAGGTCCTGAGTTCAATTCCCAGCAACCACATGGTGGCTCACAACCATCTGTAATGAGGTCTGGTGCCCTCTTTTGGCCTGGAGACATACACGCAAACAGAATATTGTATACATAATAAATAAATAAATATTTAAAAAAAAAAGGAAAGCCATGAGAGACAACCAGGCACAATGGTGCTTCTGACTGCCTTGCAACCGGTTCTACTGGGGTCGGGTTAATTAAAAGAAATAAATCCAATGCTGAGCATTGTGGTGCTTTTGGAAGGTAGAGGCAGGCAGGTCCCTGAGTTCTGAGGCCAGCCTGGTCTACCCAATGAGTTCCAGGACAGCCAGGGATACACAGAGAATGCTGTCTTGAAAAACAAACAAGAAAAGAATCCAAAAGGTACCCTAAAAAGGTGAAAAAGGACATGCCTAAAGGCCCCAAAGTTATTGAATGGAAACTCCCAGTGCCAGGAGTGGACTTCCTGTAAGGGTTACAACCCTGAAGGAAAAGGTGTCCCGGCAGTCAGGAGCCAAGGGCGACCACAGTGTCACCTTTGCACACAAACCTCACACACGCAGGAGAGTGGCTGCCTCTGTTTGGGGAGGAAGCAGCAAGGCTTATATAGGGTTTCTTGGGGCAGAGAGTTCGAGGGCGGAGATTTCCAGGGTGGGAATTGGTAGGATTTCAAGTCATGCGCTTGGGACAAGGCCAGGGACAGGTGGAATTTCGAGCTCAGGGGTTGGTGGGTTTTCAAATCTGGAAGTGCGCTCAGACTATTTACCCTACACTCTTTCCCTGTGAGTTGTTGATGGGAAAGCCCCTGAGGTTCCACAAGCCGAAGTCTTTGCTCCTGCTGTCGGTTGTATGCCAGGACTAAACATGACACCCTATTGCTGAAGACACCGCAGTTCGTGCTCCGACTGTAGGCCATGGGGAAACTAAGCTGGGACTGGACTGCAAGCTCCCATCTGCTGCCTGCTCACACAGTGCCAGAAGGGGCCACATGCAGGCTGCTGGTGGGGTACTGTCCTCAACATTCCTGAGTGGCTGTGGACCCTGTGTGCTGAAATACTGACGCACAAGGCAGGATGGGCCTGATTGTGCAGTAGTTGCTCAGTCAATATGGGCAAGAACAATTGGACTTAAGGCCAGCTCCACAAGAGACGTACAAGTACGTCTGGTACTGTAAACCAGACATCTGCGTCTGGGGAGGTGACTTGTATGGTTCTTCTAGACGGATGTGATGTGCCCGTCAGACGGCCTTCGAAACGTGTGATGACACCATAGATCACTGTTGTCACCCTCCACTCATGACTGTGAAGCTCCTGAGAACAAGTGACTTCCTGCGGCGTGGTGGCCTGTTTCTTAGCCACAGGTGGACACCTACAGTCACCCCCACCGAGGCTCAGAGGTCTTTGCGGAAGAGGGGCAGACAGAACGGAAGAGCAAGGGGTCAGGTCGTGTTACAGTTTTCTCAGAGATTGAAACATCCCATCCTGCCACTAGTTAAAAAGGAAGGTAAACAACCCAAACCAGCCTCAGGAAGTCCCTTAAACTGACCAGATTCACTAGGCCCCTCCTTGCTAGAGGAAGCAGAGCCATGCAGCAAAGATGTCTCTGACCAAATGGCTTCCAGAAGTAGCAACAAGCTGGGCTGCCTGGTAGAGGTTTAGACCAACTAAGGTACCTGGAAAGGGTGCTCTCTGACCTGGGAGATTCCTGCAGGCTGTGCAGTGTGAGGGGGGAAGAGAGGGAGGGAGAGAAGGAGGAAGAAAGGACGGACCTGAGTTCCATCCCCAGCACCGCATAAAGGCCCCAGCATGGATGAGTCTGCCTGTAATCTTAGTCCTGGGGAGACAGAAACTGAAGGGTCCTGGAATTCATTGGCCAGGCAAGTCTACCCAAACATTGAGTTCCAAGTTCAGTGAGAAATTTCATCTCAAAAAATAAAAGGAAGGGGCTGAAGAGATGTCTCTGTGGTTAAGAGCACTTACTGCTCTTCCAGAGGACCCTGGTTGATAACTCCAGTTCAGGTGATCCACTACGCGCCTGACCTGTGCAGGCTCCTGTGTGCACAAACACGTATACATGAAAATAGTGAATGTATGGAGTGGTGGTGCACACACACCTTTGATTCCAGCACTTGGGAAGCAGAATCATGATCTCAGAGTTGGAGGCCATCCTGGTCTATAAAGTGAGCTTCTAGAAAGCTAGGGCTTTGTAGAGAGACCCCGCCTCAAATACAAACAAAACAACAAGGAGACAAAACCAGGGAGGAACAGGAAGACAGGGATGATAAGAGCAAGTGAGACAGACAGTAAAGTCTGCTCACGTCTGGCCTCTAGGAACATGGTGGCTTGCCATGCGTACCCAAGGCTTTTGTCACTTGCATCCCATGTAGCCTCTCTCTTGGGCTAGACCCATAGTGACTGTAGCTTTTCTGTGCTCTTGGCATCATCCAATGCCCTGGGTGGCTCTGCTGCCGCCTTGGCTTCCCTCCCCCCCTGCTTCACATGGCCCTCCCCTCTCAGAGACTCCCCAAATGCAATCTTCCCTCTCTTGGTCACACCAATCCCCAGACTTTCCTTTTAGTCTCTGTGATGCTATAGTCCTTGCTGTGTGCATGCAGTCCAAGCCAGCATGCTGTGGACCATGCCAAACACTGGCACAGGCTTGAACAGAACCTTCATCCCTTGGACCATGGCTACATCAGCCTCTAAGTGTCTGTGTAGCTCAGTATTCCTCTGGTGATGCTTGAATGCAGGGCATCCAAAGCACTGGTCTCAAAGCAAAGCATTTCAACTGAATTAGAATTGGTTTTTTTTTCAATGTTTTATTTTCACTTGTATGTATATATCTGTGCAAACACACGGCACAAGCATGTGGGTCTGTCTTAGGGTTAATATTGCTATGACGAAGCATAGCAAAACATGACTGGAACAAGTTGGGAAGGAAAGGGTTTATTTGGCTTACATTTCCACATGGTAGTCCTTCATTAAAGGAGGTCAGGACAGGAGCTCAGACAGGGCTGGAGTCAGGAGCTGATATCAGCAGAGGCCAGGAGGGGTGCTTTCTCGTGGCTTTCTCAGCCTGCTTTCTCTCCCTCTCTCTGTTGTTGTTTTGTTTTTGAGACAGAGTTTTTTTGTTTTTGTTTTTCTCTGTGTTGCCCTGGAACTTGCTGTGAAGACCAGGCTGGCCTCAATCTCAGAGATCTGCCTGCTTCTGTCTCCTAAGTGCTGGGATTAAAGGTGTGCACCACCACTGCCCGGCTTCAGCCTGCTTTTTTATAGAACCCAGGGTCACCAGCCCAGGGATGGCACCACCCTCAATGGGCTGGGTCCTACCCAATCAATCACTAATTTAAAAAGTTCATTACAGTTGGATCTTATAGAGGCATTTTCTCAATTGAGGCTCCCCCTTTTCAGATGACTCCAGCTTGTGTCAAGTTGACATAAGACTAGCCAGTAAGTGTGGAGGTCAGGAGTGGGTGTAAGATTTCCCTGAAACTAGAGTTACAGGCAGTTGTGAGTCACTTGAACACCGCAGCAAATGCTCTTTAACTGCTGAGCTGTCTTTCTGGCCCCAAAGTTTAAAAGCAATTTTTATTACACACGTGTATGAGTGCACCTGCACCACATATACATGTGGAGTAAGCGTTCCCTGGAGGTGGGTTTGAGGTTTCAGATGGCTAAGCCAGGCCCAGTGTCTCTTTCTTCTGCTGCCTGCTGATACAGATAAAGAACTCTAGACTCCTCATCCAGTATCATGTCTGCCTACAGGCTGCCATGCTTTCTGCTATGACAATAAAGGAGTAGATCCTTGAGCGTAAGCCAGTACTGGTTAAAAGTTTACCTTATGGAGCTTCTGTGGCCATGGTGCCTCTCACAGCACTAAAATCCTGAGGCAGAAGTTGGTACCAGGAGTGGGGTGTTCCTGTGATAGCTGAGTTGGTACCAGGAGTGGGGTGTTCCTGTGATAGCTGGGTTGGTACCAGGAGTGGGGTTTCCTGTGATAGCTGGGTTGGTACCAAGTGTGGGCTGGGGCATGATTTTGTTTGGGGGAATGTGAGACACTTTGGGACTCTGGACTAGAAAAGCGATTGGACATTTTAAGCACGGCTTAATGAGCCATGCTAGTAGGAACACGGAAGACAGTGGTTCTGAGGATACTTTGAACTACAGAGGTCAAGTTCAAGAGGTTTCAGAGGAGAAGAATATTTGTATGTGGTTTAGAGATAGTTCTTGCATTATTTTGGTGAAGACTGGTTGTTTTTTTTCCCATGATATTTATTGAGCTCTACATTTTTCTCTGCTCCCCTCCTTGCCTCTCCTCACCCCCATCAATCCTCCCCCAAGGTCCCCAGGCTCCCAATTTACTCAGGAGATCTCGTCTTTTTATACTTTCTACTTCCCGTGTAGATTAGATCTATGTAAGTCTCTCTTGTCCAAATTGTTGTCTAAGTTCTCTGGGATTGTGTTTTGTAGGCTGGTTTTCTTTGCTTTATGTTTAAAAACCACGTATGAGTGAGTACATGTGATAATTGTCTTTCTGTGTCTGGGTTACCTCACTCAAAATAATGTTTCTAGCTCCATCCATTTTCCTGCAAAATTCAAGCTGTCGTTATTTTTTTCTGCTGTGTAGTACTCCATTGTGTAATGTACCACTTTTTTAAAATCTATTCTTTGATTGAGGGGCATTTAGGTTGTTTCCAGGTTCTGGCTATGACAAACAAAGCTGCTATGAACATAGTTGAGCACATGTCCTTGTGGCACAATTGAGCATCCTTTGGATATATACCCAAAAGTGGTATTCCTGGGTCTTGAGGAAGGTTGTTTCCTAATTTTCTGAGAAATCATCACACTGACATCCAAAGGGGTTGTACCAGCTTGCATTCCCACCAGCAATGCAGAAGTGTTCCCTTTTCCCCACAACCTCTCCAGCATAAGTTGTCATCAGTGTTTTTGATCTTGGCCATTCTTTCAGGTGTAAGATGAAATCTCAGAGTTATTTTGATTTGCATTTCTCAGAAGACGAAGGATGTTGAACATTTCCTTAAGTGTCTTTCAGCCATTTTAGATTCCTCTGTTGAGAGTTCTTTGTTTAGGTTTGTACTCCATATTTTTATTGGATTATGTGATCTTTTGGTGTCCAATTTCTTGAATTCTTTGTATATTTTGGAGATCAGACCTCTGTCTGATGTGGGGTTAGTGAAGATCTTCCATTCTGTAGGCTGTCGTTTTGTCTTGTTGACCATGTCCTTTGCTTTACAGAAGCTTTTCAGTTTCAGGAGGTCCCATTTATTAACTGTTTCTCTCAGTATCTGTGCTGCTTGGGTTCTATTTAGGAAGTGGTTCCTTGTGCCAATGCGTTCAATATACTTCCCACTTTTTCTTCTATAAGGTTCAGTGTGGCTGGCTTTATGTTGAGGTCTTTGATCCATTAGGACTTGAGTTTTTGTGCATGGTGATAGATATGGGTCTGTTTTCATTTTTCTACACGTTGATATCCAGTTATGCCAGCACCACTTGTTAAATATGCTTGCTTTTTTCCATTTGATATTTTTTGCTTCTTTATCAAATATCAGGTGTTTGAAGATGTGTGGATTGATATCTGGGTCTTCTATTTGGTTCCATTGGTCCTCCTGTCTGTTCTTATTCCAGTGCCAGGCTGTTTTCAGTACTGTGGCTCTGTAGGAGAGTTTGAAGTCAGGGATTGTGATGCCTCCAGAAGTTCTTTTATTGCCCAGCATTGTTTGGGTTATCCTGGGTTTTTTGCTTTTCCAAATGAAGTTGAGTAGCGTTCTTTCAAGGTCTTTGAAGAATTTTGCTGGGATTTTGCTGGGCATTGTGTCGAATCTGTCAATTGCTTTCGGTAAGGTTGCCATTTTTACTATGTTAATTCTACCTACTCAAGAGCATGGGAGGTCTTTCCACTTTCTGGTGTCTTCTTCAATTTCTTTCTTCAAAGATTTAAAGTTCTTGTCATACAAGGAAGACTGGTTGTTTTGAAGAAAATCCTTGTCTGAAAAGTCTTAGGATGAATTGCTTTGGAAGAGATTTCAATACAGCCTAGTGTTGACTGTGTGTGTGATTATTTAAGCAGATCTATAATGAAAAGGAGCAATCTGAACAAGGGAAAATAGGAAATGTACAGTTTAAGCAGGAAAGAGGCACCAGGAAGTGTGATTAGATTAAAGAAAGAAAAGGCTGAGCTAAGTGGGATAAAGGGAGTGGTGACCTCAGGGCGAGATCCCACCCAGCTAAGTCTCCAGTTTGTGAACAGAAAGTAAAGAAGGGCTTCCGGCCAGGTGTGGTGGTGCACACCTTTAAACGCAGCCCTCAGGAGGCTGAGGCAGGTGGATCTCTGAGTTTGAGGCCAGCCTGGTGTACAGAGTGAGTTCCAGGACAGCCAGGCTTAGGTAGTGAAGGAATACATGGAAAACAAAGAGCTGGTGAAAATGTCTTTCAAAGAGGGGACCATGTTCCAGCCCCAGCAGTCAGGAGAATTTAGCATCCTCGGCTATCTGGTTCTGGCTTAAGAGTCAAGGATACAAGAAAGGAGTTTTATGGAAAGACCCTGTCCCTCTTACCCCCATGACTAAAGAAAGCCACCTGAGGTCAGGCATATGTCAGGGGGTCCCTGCATGGAGACCTAGAGAACTGTGCATGAAGCTATGAAGGTGAAGCCTGAATTGCCTTGAAGACCCCAAAATGTAGGAGATTCTGGAGTTGTAGGATACCTGCCAAGGAGAGCTGCTAACAGGGAGTGGAACCAGCCCAAGAGAAAGAAAGAAAGTGTGTTGCAGTCAACAAAGCTGAAAGGAGTTGGAGAGGCAGAGTTTGGCATTTGCCCAGCTGGTTTCCTGTCCAGTATTTCCTCACTATGTTCCCTTTCCACCCTTTTGGAATGGTAATGTATATCCTGTGCCATGCTATGTTGAAAGTATGTGATCTGTGTTTTTTTTTTAAAAAAACAACAACAAAACTGATTACAGTTAAGAGATTGCCATGAGTCTCAGAAGAGACTTTGAACTTTTTTTTTCTCTGAGACAGAAAGATTTCTCTTTGTAGCCTTGGCTGTCCTGGAACTCGCTCTGCAGATCAGGCTGGCCTCCAAGTCACAGAGAGCCGCCTGCCTCTGCCTCCTCAGTGCTGGAATTAAAGGCGTGCACCACCACCTCCCCACTTTCTTTCCCTTCTTAACATAATCTTGCTGTGTTGAGCAAGTTGGTCTCAAACTCCTGGACTTAACTCATCCTGCCTCCACCTGTGTACCCCAGGGCCCACTTCTCATAAATATGCAGATTTGTATTTTAATTTTCAAACATTGCTGCTTGGCCTGGAACTTACTGTGTAGACCAGGCTGGCCTCAAAGTCACAGAGATGCACCTGCCTCAGCCTCCTGAGTGCTGGGATTAAAGGTCTGTGACACCTGCCCTGCCTTCACATGTATGCATCGGAGGGAGAGGTCAAGCTGGGTGTCTTCCCCAATGGCTCAGTCTTATTTATTTATTTATTTCTGTGTGTGTGTGTGTGTGTGTGTGTGTGTGTGTGTGTGTGTGTGGTGGAACCAATGCCAAAGTGCACTCAAGTGGAGGTCAGACACAATTTTTCGGAGTCTATTGTTTCTGCTGTGTTCAGGAGAGACCCGTCTCAAAAAGTGAGGTGGAGGGCCAACAAGATGGTTCCGGGAAGAAAGGCCCTGACTACGAAGCCTGATGACCTGACTCCATTCCTGGAACCCACACTGTAAAAGGAGAGTGCTGATCCCCAAAGCTGTGTGTCCTCTGACCTCCACAGGCATGCTGTCGCATGCACCTGCACACACACAATTAAAATATCAAAACGGCTAGGCGGGGAATGGTGGTGAGTATCTGCAATTTTAACACTGGGGAGGTAAGGCAGCCACACAGAAAATAAAAGAAAACCAAGTATCGAGACAGGGCCATACTGTGCAGCCCAGGCCAGTCTAACTTTATAATCCTTCTCCCTTGACCTTCCCAGTTCTGTGTCTGTAGATGCCTTGGGCGTTTGTGCCTCTCATGTGAGTGTGCAGGTGTGTGGGTCACACTACAGGTTACCTAGGGGAAAACTCAGATGGCCAGGCCGTGTGTATGTGTCTTTCCTAGATGAGCCATCTAGCTGGCTGCCTTGTTAAAAAAATTACTTGGGGCCGGGCGGTGGTGGCGCACGCCTTTAATCCCAGCACTAGGGAGGCAGAGGCAGGTGGATCTCTGTGAGTTCAAGGCCAGCCTGGACTACAAGAGCTAGTTCCAGGATAGGAACCAAAAAAGCTACAGAGAAACCCTGTCTCGAAAATCCAAAAAAAAAAAAAAAAATTACTTGGTTTTCTTTTTTTTTTTTCTTTTTTTTTTTTTTTGTGGTTTTTCGAGACAGGGTTTCTCTGGTTTTGGAGCCTGTCCTGGAACTAGCTCTTGTAGTCCAGGCTGGCCTTGAACTCACAGAGATCCACCTGCCTCTGCCTCCCAAGTGCTGGGATTAAAGGCGTGCGCCACCACCGCCCGGCTATTACTTGGTTTTCTAAAGTTAAGCTGAAAAATTTTTGTACGTGTATGTATATGGGTGTTTTGCCTGTGTGTGTGTCCTATGTATGCCTGGTGTCCTTAGAAGTCAGAAGAAGGCATATGATCCCCTAGAACTGGAGTTAGTGATGGTTGTGAGCTGCCATGTGAGTATTGGGAATTAAACCTGGGTTTTCTGGAAGAACAGAGCCATCTTTCCAGCCACCATTCTCCCCTTCTAAAATGCAGTTCATTCTTGCTTCAGACTGACTATATATACAATCCATGTTGGTTTTGTTTGTTTTATTGAGACAGGGTTTCTCTTTTAACAGTCCTAGCTGTCTTGGAACTCAATCTGTAGACCAGGCTGGCCTCTAACTCAGAGATCCTCCTTCCTCTGTCTCCCGAGTGCTGGGATTAAAGGCGTGCACCACCACTGCCTGCCTACAATCCACCCCAAAGAGGAAACACTTCTTACCTTCTCAGGCTCTGGAGGGATGCAGAGATACTGAGGGTGGCTCAGCCTCAGCACAGTGTTAGCGGTATTAGTGAGAATTTCCTCTGGTTTGTCGGATAACCGAGCAGCTAAGGATGTTTGCAGCCAAACCCAATGACCTGAGTTCAATTCCCAGAATCCACACACAGCTCGTGGGAGGTGAGAACCAACCCCTGGAAGTCGTCCTGTTTTCTGAAACCACTGAAACCACACCATGCCTGAATGTGCGCCTGTGTGCGCACACACGCACACACACACATAAATGTAAAAGAAAATCTAAAGTAAAACATAATTAAAAATAATCATTTCTGCAGTGATTTCTTTTTATTTGGGGCACAGCCAAGACTGAGTGGAAAAGGGGGGCTCTGGACATGAGGCTGACTCTCCAACTGGGATTGCTGGCAGCAAGACAGGCTGGGCACTTCCAGGGGCTGGATTCTATTCTCCCCTGGAGAAACTGAAGCCAAACTGACTTGGCTAGGTAAAGAAGGGCTCACAGTTCCTGAGTTGGGTTTAGGTGGGAGTCCTGGGCCACCCCACATCTGCCACACAACCTCCTGGGCTGGACGCTTTTCCTTGGAACCAGCCAGCAACTGGAACAACGGGTGCCATATTTCTTGTACCTGGAGGTAAGAGTGAGGGAGTAGGGTGTAAGAAACCACCATTTAGGATGCAGTGGGGAACTAGAAACCACCAAGAGGAAAGCATTTTCCTCTCAATAGGTGGCTGTTTTTCTTTCCCTAGTTCCCACACCAGCCGAGTCCAGTCTGACGGCCCCACTCCCAACACCTCTGGGTTGAGGACCTGATGCCACAGGCATTGCAGAGAGGGGTCCCATCTTCGGCATCTCTCCAGAGTGGAGTCCTCTGGGTCCTACAAGAAGCACAGCGCCTGGGCTCTGGAGTGTCAGAAGTCAAAAGGCACAGGGTCAAAGGTCAGAAGTCAGTTTCAGAGGCCTGTGTGGGGTGGAGAATTCCAGGGGTGGCTTCTGTTAAGGCTTCAGTAGCTCTGCGTCTGCCTTGGGTGTTGGCAGAAAGAAAACGGGGAGAGCTGGGCACCGGGACAGATGGTGAGTCAGATGGCGTCTCTACCGAGGAGGAAGCTGGGGGTGGGGTGACTCAGTGCTGGGGGGGCTCTGAGCAGGTCTAAATGAGGAATTGGGATGAAGAAGGGGGCATGCAGAAAGACAGAGGATGTGAAAATGGCACCCTCGAGATATTTCTAGCTCACACCATCTTTGCCTCTCACCAAGGGCCTCGTTGCCTCCTGGGTTGACAAGGGCTTTGGAAGGGCTTGCAGGGAGCTTTTGTAAACAGCTTCTGCCAGGCAAGCTGCAAAAAGAACAAGACGTAGCATTGAGTGGATCTGTAAGGTGGTCCCCAAAATGAATACTTCCCAGGGCCTCACAAGCCCAAGCAAAAGTCACCATTGCCTGTTTCCAGTCCTCTCTATCTTTTTTTTTTTAAAAAGAATTTTATACAGTAATTTTAGATATATTAAATCAAATAAATTAAATTTAAAGTAAAGTAACATTGTCATAGAAAAAATAAAAATTAACAAATTCTTTCTACTTTTATTTTTCTGAGACAAGGTTTCTCTGTGTAACAATCCTGGCTGTCCTGGGATGCATTTATAGACCAGGCTGGCTTCGAACTCATAGAGAGATCCACCTGCCTCTGCCTCCCAAGTGCTGAGATTAAAGGCATGCAGCACCACCACCCGGCCTCTCTGTACTTTTGAAACAAGGTTTTAATAACCTGCCCTGCTTCGGCCTGCACTGTCTCTTGTTTTTCTTGCTGTTAAGACAGAGTCTCTCTGTGTAGCCGAGGTTGTCCTGGAATGTGCTCAGCCTCGTAAGTGCTGGGATTGCAGGTGTGTGGCATCACACCTGGCTGGAGATAATGGTCTCTCATGGATCCCAGGGCTGTGTGCATGCTAGGCAAGCATTCTACCCACTGGGTCACAGCCCCAAACTAAGATTCATTATCAAGGTTAACAGGCATCCCTCAGGGGCATCTGATGTCAAAGACCTGGTTTTATATTCCACTAGCAGCAATAAAATAATTAATATTGCATTTAAGTCAGGTATGTTATATTCCTGTAATTCCAGTCCTAAGGCGCTGAGGCTGCAGAGGGTGAAATTCTGGGTCAGCCTAGTCTACATAATGAGACCTTGTCTCAAAAATTGAAGAAAATAGAAAAAAAAACCCAACAACCAAACCAAGTAATTGAATAAAAATAAGCTGGATGCAACTCAGCAGTGGTGGCGCACGCCTTTAATTCCAGCACTCAGGAGGCAGAAGCAGCGGATCTCTGAGTTCTATGCCAGTCTGGTTGGTTTACAGAGCAAGTTCCAGGACAGCTTAGGGCTGTTACACAGAGCAACCCTGTCTCAAAAAACAAAACAAGATGGATTCGGTGGTGCCCACAGGTAATCCCAGCACTAGGGAGGTGGAGGTGGCAGGATTAGAAATTCAAGGCCATCCTGGGTTATATAAAATCCTGCTTCAAAAAACAGCATGAACAGAATCCAATTCAGGGCCTTTGAAGTAGCTCAGTAGATAAAGGGATTTGCTGCCACATCCAATAACCTGTTTGAACCTTGGAACACACACAATGGAGAGAACCATCTCCTGCAAGTTATCTTCTGACCTACACACAGACACACACACACATGCGCGTGCGCCATGGTACATGCGTACTCCCAAATAAATAAATTAATAAAAATAAAATTTTTGCATGTGTGTAAATTCTAAGTAAGCACAAATAATAAACCTTTTTCATATTTATTACGTCTGTGTGTGTATGCTATAGTGTATGTCAGTGTGTGTATGTGTGTGTGTGTGAATGGAGGTCAGAAGACAGCTCTTGGGAGTCAGGTCTTTTCTACAACACTGGTCCTAGGGATGGAGCTCAGGTCGTCAGGCTTGGCTGCAAGCTCCTTTACCCACCAGGCTGGCCTGAAACTCACAGAGCTCCGCCTGCCCCTCTGCTTCTCGAATGTTGGGATTAAAGGTGCCCAGCAATCTGTGTATTTTTTTGAGCTGGGTCTTTAGCCCAGGCTAGCCAGCTTGCTTCCAACTCAAGGTCCTCAACTTCAGCATCCCAGGTGTTAAGATTACAAGTTTTTCTCTTTGGGGTGTGTTTTTGTTTTTAAAGTGGTTTTTGTTTATTTGCTTGCTTTTTTTTTCCCCAGACAGGGTTTTTCTATGGCATCTGGGTTGTCCTGGAACTCTCTCTCTCTCTTTTTAAAAGATTATTTATTTATTTATTTGATTTGTACTGGTGTTTTGCCTGTATATACTCTATGAGGTGTCGGATCCCCTGGGTCTAGAGTTACAGACAGTTGTGCTGGGAATTGAACCCAAGTCCTCTGGAAGAGCAGCCAGTGTTCTTAACAGCTGAGCCATCTCTCCAGGCCCAAGGCGTTTTGTTTTTTTAATTTTTTTTTTTTTTTTTTTTTGAGCAAGGGTCTAGCTATGTAGCCAGGCTGGCTTTAAATGTGCTTTGGTTCTTTCCCAACATGCCCCCTTTATACATGGCTCCCAGCCTTTTTCAATTCCATCTTGAGGCAAGCTCCTTAAGTTGCACGGGCTGGCCTTGAACTCACTCTGTAGCTTTGATCTTTCCCTGTCTTTCCTCGGTTTCCCGAATAGTTTGGGTGACAGGCCTCTAATACCAGCCCTGTCCTGTAAGTACACTTTTATTATACGCAGGCATATATTATCATGGCTGAGAGTCCCTACCTGTAGGTGGATACAATCTGGAGGCTAGAATCCGGCTGTATCTGAAACTTCAGAGTCACTCCCTTGAACGTGGGGTCCCCCTTCTCAATGCCCTTTTGGGGGTTCAGCTGCTTCCGTGATCTTCTCTGGAGTGAAGTTGGGGGAGCAGCACTAGACAGTTCCGGGTTGGGGTATTGTGTGCTCTTAGGATTCCTGGCCATACTTAGGGGGTCTGACATCCCTATGACCATCAGCTCCCAGCACGGCCCCAGGGCCTGGGAGGCCAGCGAAGGGGACCCCAGTGACCCGTTTTCTTTCTCTTGCAGGAAAGGCAATGCTGTGCTGACAGAGTCCTGGCACGCAGGCCACAGGGACCTGGGGGATAAGAAGCAGTAAGGCGTGGCCACCCCTTTCCTGGGGGCTTGGATTTGATAGGTATGGAGGGGGTGGTGAAGCACCACCCAGTTGGTGCCTCTGCTTTGGTAACCCTGTGCTTCACCTGGGGCCAGAATCCTGGGTTATTAGGTTTAAAAGTTGCAAAATAATTGTTAGCAGAGACTGAATCCCCCGTGGCTGGCTATCAGTTCCCATCAGCCACCCCCACCACTACTAACAAAGCAAGGACCCACCCTAGGCAATCTGCCCAATTCAGGCTAATGTCGGTAGCAACCATTAGTCAATCACCCCATCCACTGCTGTTTGTTAGTAGGTTACCCTCATCACTCCACGGTTGACCCTTCATTGGCACCTTTTTGGGTCGGTCACACAGCCACAGAAGGGTGGGTAGGATGGAAATCACCTGTCCCTTCCTGTATATAGGGACTAAAACGTCATCGGCGCCGGTAACTAAGAGGGGGAAGACTGGAAAGCTGGGGATCGGGACCCCGCAATCTCCGGTACTGGTGAGACATTGGCTAGGATGGGCGGTGGAGGAGTCTTGCCCCACGCACCTGCCATTGGGAGTGAGGCATCTCAGGGCTCCAGGCTCCCGTGTGGGGGGTCGGCTCTTACGGAGCGACTCGGTGTCCAGACAAGGTGGCGCCAGAAGTTCCTGCCGGCGGCGCTCCAAGCCACGGGCTGATGCCGCCTCCATGCCCACTCCGAGCCCAGCAGCAAAATGTCTCTGCCCTGCTCCCCCTAGAGATAAACCCGAAGGGTGAGGGTGATGACGATGGGCGCCACCTGGGCGGAGCCGGTCGGCGCAGGTCACGTGGGGGCGCTGTTTGCACCTGGGAGCACTTTTTGCAGTGGCTGCCAGGAGCCTCAGCTGTGTGATCAGGAAGGCCCCCCCGGGTCACCCCCTGTTTGCTAGCTATCTTCTGATCACTTAGCACAGCCTTGAAGGTCAAGGGGCGCTGTGGATCCCTTCTCTGTGGCTAGGGCGGGGCCTAGTCACGCAGGAGCGTCCCAAGGAAGAACGAAGTCGCGGGTGCTGCCGGGGTTGGGGAGCTGGACAGACCGGCCCCCCAAGGACACAAAACATGCCGCAGATGTGTATTACTCTTTATTGCAGCTCTGGTTTGAGTCCATCCCTAATTTATAGTTCGATTCTCCCTGGTGGACTGACACACCCAAGATGGAGACCCATCCCCCTCAGTGCCCAGACATGAGCTGTACCCAGCAGCGGCTCTGGTCTCACACTGTGCTTTCAGCTTCTCTTTCCCGGCCAGTCCATGCACTGGGACCAGAAGCATGTCTTTTCAATTCAGTGGCCCTGGTTGGTCCGGTGACCTCCTCTCAATGGGGCTTGGGGATGTGGCCATCCACGTAGAAGTTCCTGGTGACCTTGGGAAGAGCAAACTCGACTCCTTCCAGCTCAGGGGTCAGCACAATCTGGCAGCCCAGTCTTGAGTTCTCCTGGAGCAGCGGGGCCATGTCCAACATATCGTCCTCCCTGGGACAAAGGGCAGTGGTCAGGGTGGTGTGGGTGGAAGAACCCTGGGCACAGGGAGGCGGATGCCGGCAGTATAGCTGGGCTGCCCACTCACCTCTCCTCAGGAGGAGGCAGGAGATCCAGGTGGGTCTCACTCACATACACATGGCAGGTGGAACATGCCAGGGAGGCTTCGCAGGCCCCTGGGGACAGGAGGAAAGAGGCATCCTTAGTGAGGAACACGCTCCACCTCAGCTTCCTAGCCTCAGCCTTCTCAGAGCTGAGAAGGTTTCTAATTCGTCTGTAGACTTTCCGTTGTTTGAGACAGTCTTAGTTAGGCAGCCCAGGCTAGCCTTAAACTCACTATGTAGCCAAGGACAGCCTGGAACCGACTCTCCCAAGGGGTATGATGACAAACGTGAGCCACTATGCCTAGTCCTACGCTAACTTCAGTCCACCTCAGGGCCTCTGCCTTTGTACCCATGACCTACAATGTTCTCTGCTTTGCTTGCCACAGCATCCCTATGGACGTCAGAGGGCGGCTCTGTTGCTCTCCACCCAGAGGACTGAAATCAGTCACCAGACTTCTGCTTCAAGTGCCTTGACCCCCTGAACCACCGCATTCTCCCAAATCTGTAATTTTTTTCTGAGACAAAATTTCTCTGTGTTACAGCTCTAGCTGTCTGGAACTTGCTTCGTAGACCAGGCTGGCCTCAAAACTCAGAGATACACCTGCTTCTGCCTCCCAAGTGCTGGGATTAAAAGGCCTGCGCCACCACCACCTGGCTAGTCAAATCTAATTTTTGAGACTGAGTTATCTAGGCTAGGTCTGAATCTGGGCCTGGGACTAAAGGCCAATCCTTAAATGCTTTTTAAACATTTATTTATGGATGTGTGAATCTGTGTGGAAATGTGCACACCACAGCACACATGTTAAGGTCAGAGGACATCTTGCATTGCTTCTTCCAAGTCAATTTTAGGGATTGGACTCAGGTCCTAAGGCTTGGCGGCAAGTGCCCTTTAATCAATGAGTCATCGTGCCAGCCCAGATCCTCAACTTTCCACTCTCCTGGTTCAGCTTCCCAAGCAGATAGGGTTATAGGCCCGAGCCAGCAGGTCTCACTTGTTTGGATTACCCTGGGTTTTTGTTGCACTGCTTGGTCTTGAACTCTTAGACTCAGGTAGTCCTGATGCTCAGCTTCTGATGCAGCAAGGGCCACAGGAATGCCCACCATTGCCCAGGTAATCTATAGCCACCTTTCTATCCTCGAGTTGGCTTGCTGTCTGCTGATTTACCTTTCTCTCTGTTCCAATCGCTGCTCGGTACACCAGACGCTAGACTCACCAGCACTTTCCAGCAGCTCTATCCATTTTCACTGGATTTTTGGTTTGTTCCAAGAAAAAGTCTCACTGTGTAGCCCTGGCTATCCTAGAACTTGCTATGTAGAACGGGCTGGCCTCAAATCCCAGAGATCCACCTGCCTCTCTACCAAGTGCTGGCAGCAAAGGTGTGCGCCACCATGCTCAGCCACATCTAACCCGGCGCAGACCCTTCCAACTCATCTGCCAGTGAAACCCTAGCAATTTCTTTATTACTTGGCTCCCAGTTCCTGTTAGGCTCAGAGGGCCTGTCACTTCGGCACACTCAGTAGACAGTATTCACACAAGGACGCTCATCATTTTTTGAAATACAATTTTTCATAATTTGTGTTTTCATAATTTCATTATTTTTGAGACAGGGACTCTTGCTAAGTTATCCAGGCTGGGTATGAATCTAAGCAGACATTGCCATTTTTGTTTTTGTTTGAGACAGGGTTTCACTATATAGCCCTGGCTGTCCTGGCACTCACTATGTACACCAGAACGGCTTTGACCCAGAGATCCGCCTGCCTCTGCCTCCGGAGTCTGGGAGTAAAGGCGTGCGCAACTACATCAGGCTTCATTTTTTTTTTCTTTTTTTAAAGACAGGGTCTCACCAAAAATCCCTGCCTTGCCTGGAATGCACTCATTGGGTAAAGGGATTGCTGCCAAGTCTAAAGACCCGAGTTCAATCCTAGCAAAACAATATGGAAGGAGTGAATTGTGTGCCTTAAGCTGTCCTTTAACCTCTACAGAGGCACATGTATGCACATAAATAAATTCAATAAAGAAAATTCCCACTGATATTCGCAGAGAGCAGCATGGGAGGACTAAATGCCCCATGTATGAATCATGTTTTGCCGTGCTTCTCTTGCGTCTGAACCCACCTACCATCACACGGTGCACTCTCTCTTTCTGCAGGGTGGATCACCCTGCTCTAGTCACAAAGCTGCACGAGGAACTGCAATCAACACTCGCAGAGGACAGGAGAGGCCACAGGTGACAGGAATGAGGCAGATGGCAGAGAGCCAATGAAACAAACTTTGAGACCACGAGATACACAGACAGACATGAGCATGGGCTTAAGCTGGGGTGAAAGGGTGCCAGACACAGTCTGGAGAAAGAGGAGCCTGGCTAGCAATGTGCTGGGAAAACACTTCTGACACAGAACAAGAAGCACAGAGGTCTGGGGATAGTCCTGAGCGCTGCGGCCTGAAGAAGGGACAGAGTCACACACACACTGATCTCAGCACTGGAGGGCAGGGGTCAACAGCAAGAATCCACAAGCTACAAGAGAAGGCATATTCTAGTAGCCTCTAGTAAACAGTAAGAGCTGCTCCGGGACCAAGTTTTAGTTCAGTGTTAAGTTTTTAATTTTAAGTATTTATTTGTATGTCTGTGTGTGCTGGGCATGAGAGTGCAGTGGCCACAGAGGTCAGGTGAGGGTCTGAGCCGTGGAGCTATTGGTATAGAAGGCTGTGAATTACCTGGCACAGAGCGAATGGCAGGGACAGAGCAAAGCCTTTTGCAAGGGCCATATGCACTCTTCAGCACTGAGCAACCTCTCCAGTTCTATGATTGTCTCTAATTTGAGTGTGCTATTACTACGTACATGATGTGTGCATCTGCCGCAGCCAGCTTCTTTCCTGCCTTTATGTGGTCTCAGGGAATTGAACTCAGGTTGGTAGGCTTGTGTAGGAGCCATCCTATCAGCTCAAACTCAGAGGTGGCTAAACAGTGGAGACAGTCTGTAATCCCAGAACTGAGAAAGCTGAGGCAGGAGGATCATCCAGTGGGTTTAAGGCGAAGGCACAGAGACTGTCTTAACCTTAGCACCCAAGACGGGGAGGCAGGAGGGTCACTCCCGTGGGTTTGAACCTAGCTTGGTTAGTTACTTTCAAAACAGCCTGAGTTACACCGAGTCTATCTCAGCTCTTCCCACTCCCACCCCCTCCGCATATGGAGGTGTAGTAGCACATGCTTGTAGTCTCAGTACTCAGAAAGTGGAAGCAGGAGCATCACTGCAATAAGGTGCAGGCTACCCTGAATTACATATTCAAGTTGTTGGACAGCCTGAGGTAGAGCGTGAGGCCCTGATTACCGACCCACTAGTCCACACCAAAACAAAACTACCGGGTAAGGTGTTACTGTGGGGCACTGTCACACAGCACTAGGGAGGTGGAGGCAGGAGGGTCAGAAGTTGCACGCCACCCTCTGATAGTAATTCGAGGCAAACCTGAGCTATTATTATGAGACCGTCTCAGAAATGCAAAAAGGATGTGAAAGAATGGCAAGGGTCTCCAAGTAATTCCCTATGACCTACCTTCCAGGTCCACCCCATGGCGCTGGGCCAGGTGAAGAACATTGTCCCCAACTCTGCCCCTCACGGGGATCCGCCGACCAGAGCGGTCCACGAAGACCACGTTGACCCTGGGGACAGACAGGGTGCAGGCGCTGAGCCGAGGCCGGCCTGCGGCTGAGTGGCAGGGCGGGGCAAGGCGTGGCGGGCACTCACGCGTCCCGGGGCAGCTCCGGGCCGTCCGCCTCGTCCTCCCCTGCGCGCCGCTCTCCTGGAAAACACGAGTGGGTGAGCGGCTGCGGCCTCGCTGCCAGCCGCGGCCCGGCCTGGCCCTAGGTACCTGTACTCCGGAGAGTCCTGGATATCGCTGCCCCGTGCCCAGTCCAGTTACCCCAAGATCCCCCGGCGGCCCGCAACAGGACCCGGGCACTCACGCCGCGGGCCATGGAGGCGGCCATGATAGGCCACGTGACCGGAACACCGAGCATGCTCAGTGACTATGCGGCAACTTTAACCGCAGCCGCATGAGGTCAGAGGTGATGTACCAGAATTCAGTCTGACTTCCGGCCTGGCCCTTTGATTTCCTAAGCCCCTTCACCCCCGCCTTAAGCCATGTGTGTTCTGCTTGTATAAATGAGCACCTTGAAGTGGGTGCCTGGTGTCTGTAGAGCCCAGAATTAGCGGGCTGTATGGGTGTTGGGAACTGAAGTCCGGTCCTCTGCCAGAGCAACATTTGGGACCAAACTCTTGAGCCCTTGAGACAGTCTCACTCTGTAGGGGAGGCTGGAATTAAGTCTCTCTTTAAACCCATGCCCAGGGTTTAAAGAAAAAAACTTTTTTGGGGACAGATTCTTTCTATATAGACTAAACTGTTGTAGAATTTGCTATGTAGACCTGGTTGACCTGGAACTCATTCTCTTGCCTCTGCCTCCCAAGTGCTGGGATTAAAAGCTAGCGCCACCAAAGTCCAACTTAAATTTTAGAGACTGTGTGTGAGCACATGCTTGCCCATCTGTGTTACATGTGTAGGTCAGAGAACAACTTACGGGAGTCATTTGGGCCCCAGGGGTAAAAATCGGGTTGTCGGAGTTAGTGGTAGGTGTCGTTCCTCTAACACGGAACTATCTTGCTGGGCCCACAGTTTATCTCCAAGAACCAGCCAGCTCTGATTTTTTTTAAAACCGTTTACTTACAAACTTTAATTCAGCAAAGGTCTGTGTGGGAGGAAGGGGGGAAAGGGATACCCCCCTGGAGTGGGTTTGGGCCATCAGATTTGGGGAGGGAGGCTGGTGGCTCAGCTGGCCAGGGGCAAGATTCCCTGGGTCTCCTCAGGTGGGCAGGCTGAAGTAGAATTTGTGTGGGCAGAGAGGAGGCCAGCTCCAGTGATCTGGCCTGGGGGGGGGTGGTGGTGATCTGGGTTTGGAGGGACATGGCAGAGGCCCAGTGACCTGGGTACAATGGTCAACTTTCGCAGACAGCAGCAGGGACGGTTGAAGCCAGCAGAAAACACTGGTTTCTGTACTAAAGGGGTGGTTTGCCAAGACCAAGGCTTTGGCCTTCTGTCCACAGGGCAGACACCCTGGAGAAAGGACGATCCCTAGGTCAGAGCTCTTTGGTCCTGAGTCAAGCTTCCAGAGCCTGGCATCTGAGAAGCTCTGACCTAGTAGGACCTGTGGCCCAACTTTAAGGCATCAGAAGGCAAGAAGAGTATGGCAGGGGAGTGGAGATCCTGGGACTGGGGTACTGGCCAGAGCAGGCAGGCAGGGGCATGAGACAGCTATACCTGCAGCAGATGATTGGGAAAAGAGAACAGAGTTAAGCTGTTGGAAACCCAAAGTGGAATGGAGGCCCAGGTAGGCCAGATCCTGAAGGAATCAAAGTTGGGGTTTTCCTGGGGTGGGGGGTGGATGTGGTCATCATCCTGGTTGTCTTAAAAAATAAAAATTAGAAAAGGAAATCAAATTCAATTGTCTAAGTTTAAAAAGGGGACTGTCCCTGATCCTCACAGGTCAAGGACACCTCCAAAGGCACTCGAAAGGCCAGAACACAGGAGTGACGAGGCAGGCGAGGAAGCCTGGAGAGCCGGGCACAGGAGACCAGGAGTTGGGGAAGGAAAGAGAGCAGGCCAGGCCCCTCTCTCTTAAGGCTGCAGGATTTTGACTCCAGGAGCAGGCCCACAGGTAATGGTGTGGCCCCCAGACACCCCTACATTCCTTGAGCTCCTGCTGGTTGGTCAGCAAAGTCTTTTTCAGAGATTTCTCTATTACCCAAAGAAAGGACATAAAAAATAATAATAAAAATAAAATCCCACAAAACACAAATACCAGAAAAAACCCAAAAGCAATTTGGTGCAGGCCCTTGGAGCATCTCTGGCGCCGACCCCTTAGAAAATCCTCTTCCGCTTCAGGTAGGAGTCCGCGTAGTGGCCACCGAGGCCCTGGGAGTGCTGACCCACGTAGCTGCCCTCTGGGCTGGGCTCAGGCGAGGGCAGCAGGTGGGAAAAACTGCGTTTCTGGCCGCCCAGTGGGGTCTGGAGACAGATGGCAGGGGAGGCTGGGTCAGGGGCCTCCTAGGGGCCGGGGCTCCCCAGCCCTGAGCCTCCCCTCCCCTTGCCCGTACCTTTAGCAGGTGGCTGTGACCATTGGGCCCAGGGCCAAGGCCCAGGAGCCCTTCACTGGAGCCCATTGGGGAGGAACCAACCGCCTGGGGAAATCAAAGAGGTGGGACAAGTCACCCCTGAGGGTGTCTGCCACACAGAGCTACAAGAACTGGTGGTAATTAAACTGTTTCTCCTCTGTCCTTTGGGGATAAGACCACCCACATCTTAGGTGAACTTGAGATGAGGGGAAGCTGATCAGTGTTGAGCTCCACACAGCAGGGAGTCAGAGCAGACCATTGCCACTTCAGCAAGCAAGACCGAGCCCTGCCACCAATGGAGCCAGACCTGAGGCACCTTGGATGACAAAACCCTAGAAAGAGACATAGATACACAGGACCCAGTCCTCAGTGGGCCTAGCTTCTTACCTTATTGAGGTGGCTCTGCTTGAGGCCAGCCTGTAGGCCACTGGTAAAGTAGGAGGTGGGTGAACCAGAATAAAAATGAGAAAGGGATCCCCCAGTGCCTCCACCACTCCGAGGCTCATTGAAGCTGCTGGGTGGCGGGGACATCTGCAGAGAAAAGTTCAGCCGAGTGAGGAAGATAACAGTGAAAACCCTACCCCACCATGACCTGGCCTGATCATGGCTATCTTCGGGGACCTATGGAACCACCTACTGCCCCAAGGTGAAAAATAAACTCTTGAGCCTAGAGATTTGAGTTGGGCAACAGCAAGATTGCCTCAAAAGTTTGTGAAGTCAGGCAAAGGTGGTATATGCCTTTAATCCCAGCACTAGGGAGGCAGAGGCACATGGATCTCTGAGTTTGAGGACAGCACGGTCTAGAGAACAAGTTCCAGGACAGCCACAGTTACAGAGACCCCAACTCAAAAAAAGTAAAGAAAAGAAAAGAAAAGAAAGCCGGGCGGTGGTGGCGCACGCCTTTAATCCCAGCACTAGGGAGGCAGAGGCAGGCGGATCTCTGTGAGTTCGAGGCCAGCCTGGTCTACAAAGGGAGTTCCAGGACAGGCTCCAAAGCTACAGAGAAACCCTGTCTCCAAAAACAAAAAACAAAAAACAAAAAAAAAAAAGTTTGTAGAGTTCAGCTTTGTTCAATAACTTCAGTTACACAGCTAGTGCTGACCACAATATTCACTGTGGGATACTGAGGCTGCAGAACATGGCCAGTGTCTTGACTCTTACCTTGTGTCGGCTGGGTCCATGAGGCCCTAGGGCTGGCTCCCGAGGGTGAGAGAAGAGCCGTCGAGGTCCCATATCCTAAATTAAAGGGACAAAAGCACGGGGGGAGGGCTGTTGGTGTTTGCCATCCTCACCCTGAGTCAATTCCTCACAATTTAACACTAGGGATCCATGGCCCACAGTTGGACCTGCATGGACTTCAGTAGGATAGGGATAGCACACCAAACCAAGTAAGTGTGTACATGAGCTCCAGGATGGTTGTAGTGAAATGACTGTATTGTCGAGGGAGAAAGCATGCCCTGGGACTTAGGCTACACTTAAGTACCAACCCAGATAGCATGTATGAAGGCTGGTTTTCCATCCTCAGTACCACATAAACTGGGTATGATGGTGAATGCCCGAGATCCCAGTACTCGGGTAGTACAGATAAGTCATGGGGGAGGGGAGGCAGAGAAAAATGTATAGCTCGATTTAAAAAACAAACAAACAAACAAACAAAAAACAACATTCAGAGCCATCTCAGCTATTTAGTGAGTAGAGGCCAGCCTGGGCTACATAAGTCCTGTCTCAAAAAAACCCAAAAAACAAAAACAAACAAAACCCATTAAAAAGCCAGCAAGATCTAAAGTCTAAAAGATGGACATGGACAGGAGACTTAAGAAAAGGGAATGTGTTAGCCACAAGCTCCTGCCTGCCTGCCCACCTGATACTAGCTTTTTACAGAAGTGTCTGTAAACAGGAGTATTTCTGACTCGAGTTGCCTTGGCTTTTGAAATACCACATAAAGGAAAAAACGTGGAGGGGGAGGTCCCCTAAGTCCAATGAGAGAAATTCACCAGTGTCTCTGGTACAATTCACACCCATTTTTTTTTTTTCCGAGACAGGGTTTCTCTGTGGCTTTGGAGCCTGTCCTAGCTCTGTAGACCAGGCTGGTCTCGAACTCAGAGATCTGCCTGCCTCTGCCTCCCGAGTGCTGGGATTAAAGGCGTGTGCCACCATCGCCCGGCCACACCCTTTTATACTGTTTAAAAAAAAAAATTTTTTTTTTTTTGAGCCAAGGTTTCTCCATGTAGCCCTGGCTGTCCTAGAGCTTGCTTTGTAGACTAAGCTGTCCCTGAACTCACAGAGATCAACCTGCCTCTGCCTCCCAAGTGCTGGGATTAAAGGCGTGCGCCACCACCACCTGGCAAAAATTTCGTGCCCATGTGTAGCCATGTGTAGGTGAGGACAACTTCTGAGAGCAGGTCCCCTCTACCGTGTGGGACCAGGAACGGATCTACAGGCTTGGAGACAAGCACCTTTGCCAGCTGGGAATCTCACCAGTTCACACCTTCATTTTAATTTTGTTTTTCAGTCTCATGTAACTGGGGCTAGCTTTGAACTCCTGATCATCCTGCCTCCACCTCCCAGTGCTGGCACAACGCCCAACTGACAGGATATGGCCTGCTTTGTCCTGTGACCTACCACACAAGGTCAGATGTGTAATGTCCCACCTTATTTTAAAGTTTTGGGCCTGTTTGTTCATGTGTTTGGACACATATGTATGGAGGACAGAGGACGACATTCAGGATCTTTCTTCAC
The DNA here is from genome assembly GCF_037038515.1 of Microtus pennsylvanicus. Classification (NCBI taxonomy): domain Eukaryota; kingdom Metazoa; phylum Chordata; class Mammalia; order Rodentia; family Cricetidae; genus Microtus; species Microtus pennsylvanicus. The sequence goes on along the minus strand of NC_134581.1, from coordinate 99,093,540 downwards.
CTTGTTCACTGAAGTAAGGATCCCTACTGGTACCTACTCATCTAGCTAGCCAGCTCCCTCCAGAAATGCTGTTTCCACCTCATACTCACTGGACTAGAGGTAAACTGCCATGCCTGCCTAGCTTTTACACTGGTTCTGAGGATCCAAACTCCAGCCCTTACACACTCTATATACTGAACCACTGATTGGCCAAGCCCTGTCCCCCTTTTAGAGACAAGATATCACTATGCAGCTGTGGTTCATCTGCAATATGCTGTGTAAACCAGGCTGGCCTTGAACTCAGAGCAATCCTCCTACCTCATGAGCAAACCCAGTTGAGACAGGGTCTCTCCACTGGCCTGGAGTTTACCTACTGGACTAGCCCTCTTCAAAACTGGGGTCACAAGCATGCTAATCCTCCTGGCTCTTTTTATGTGGCCTCTTAGAATGAGACTCGGGTCCTCATGCCTGTCATGTTTTGGATGTTTGGACCAGGGAAGTTCACCCTGCATGGTTTGTAGATGGACATGCTCTTCAGGTACAAAGGGCCACCCCTGAGACAGGCAGAATACAGGGCAGCCTGGTACTCACCGAGGGGTAATCAAAGCCATAGCTGTCAGGCAGTCCTGGCTCAGGGGGCAGGCGGTTACTGGCAATGGGGCTGAGCAGGCGGGACTTCATTTGGAAAGCTTTGCTGCCACTGTTGTTACCATTGCCTCCACCAGGAACTGCAGGGCTGGGCAAAGGGGGCTCAGCCGGGCGACGGCCTCTCCCCGAGCCTCCCCAGCCCCGGGTCTCCTTGCCTGCCAGGTTACTGGATGGAAGCAGGCTATGTAGATTCAGGTAGGGGTTCAGGGGGATGCGGTAGTCCTTTGGGGGCTCCCCCAACAGTGACACCTGTAACAGGAGGGTTGGTTTTGCTAGGGCCCTGGGCAGAAGGGACCTCAAAGGGAAGGGAGGCTGGAAACAGGGTGGTACCTTACCCCAGGGGGCGTTGGCAGGGGCCCACTGTCCTTCGGGAGGCCTCTAAGACTGGAGCCTCGGAGCCCCACAGGGGCTGGGGGTGGAGTGAGCTGGGATGCTGGGGGACCCAGACTCATGGGCTCCCGGTCACCCCCAGAAGGGCCCAGCAGTGGTGGTAGTAAGGGTTGTGGCTTTCCTCGGCGGGGTGGCAGTTCTGGGGCCAGGCCCCCCCCTAAAGAGAGAAGGAAGGTGTCAACTAAGGGCCCAGACCTTTAGAGACAACTCTACCCATGGTCCTGGGACAAGGACAACCCTGTGCCCTACAGGTAGTTAGTGACTCAAGGTCTCTTTGGACATCAGCATCCTAAGACATTCCCAGCTGCCCCATGAGGTGGGCACCAAGACAATAGGAGAATGACCCAGACAAATTAGGTCACCTGTCTAAGGCTACACCGAATTCACTGGGGAAGCATCTCTAGAGAAGTGGGTGGCAGGATCCAACTTTACCTGCAGATAGCTCCCCAAGGAGAGAATTGGCAGGTTGGGCCCCGGCCTGGAGGGTACCCAGAGGTGAGTCTCCTAGGATCCCAGGCTTCTAAAACAGAGTACAGTCAGCTGGAGGTGGGAACAGTGTGGCCTGGACAGCAGACACAAGCCATCCACAGTCCCGGCAGTCACAATACCCAGCACCACCAACTCCCAAGTTAAGCACAGGCAGACACACATGGAGCCCTCCAGCAACCCTAACCCCACTTATGTGGTCTATAGGCTCCTGAATGCCAGTCCTTGTTCTATGCACTGGGGATTTTTTTTAAAGATTTATTTATTTATTATGTACACAGTATTCAGCCTCCATGTATGCCCGAAGGCCAGAAGAGAACACCAGATCTTATTACAGATGGTTGTGAGCCACCATGTAGTTGCCGGGAATTGAACTCAGGACCTCTGGAAGAGCAGTCGGTGCTCTTAACCTCTGAGCCATCTCTCCAGCCCCCTGCACTGGGGATTATGTGGGAAATACTGAGCATGTCAGGGCTGTTACTCCACTTTCTACCATGGTCACACAGACACAATGACAGTCCTTAGCACCCAGGCCCTGTTCACCACAGAACAAAGCTGACCAAGGGTAACTACACCCCAAATGCACAAGGTCAGGCTTTCTTATTAGCACATTCATTTTGGAAACAGATATGGATGTCCTGGCCACCAGAGCAGACATCTCTCCAGAGCAGAGGGGAATGTAACTTCTGACATAAGGGGTGGTCTAGAAAAGGCGCCTGGTGGAATAGCCTTCACCATGAGGCTGTTACCTTTTGGCTCTGGGTTTGCAGAGCTAACTGGAGCAGCGCAGTGGACAGGGCAGGTCCACTGAGCAGTGGCATGGCAGGGGGCGCACCCAAAAGGCCTGAAACGAGACATGGATGCCTTGTGATAATGCACCACCCAGCACAGCCCCGAATTTTCAGAAGTGATGGATGGGCCTGAAGGATCCAGGCAGAGAAGGGTGGGTCTTTTTCTGATACAAGTTCCACTCTCCTTAGGGACCTCCATGCTCATGTCACAGATACTGACATAGGAGGAGTGGTCTCTGTATGATACCCCTACAAACGTGTGTGGCCCATCTTACCCTGCTTGCCACTGGCACCTCCATGCAGCAGAGGATTGAGCAGCAGCTGGAGGGAGGCAGATGGGCCCAGATTGTTCAACAGCTGCAGGATGTTTGGCTCAGGCAGGAGTCCCTTGCCTCGATTGAGAGCCTGAGGAGGGGATCAGAGGAAGGTTCAGAGCAGAGGCCACAAAGGGGAGACACTGGTGTCCAAGGGGTACCCCTACTCACCGTGGCCTGGGCAGCAATGAGTGCTGCCAGCATGCTGCGGCCAGGAGGACCTGGAGCACAGAAGGACACACGAAGGTGACTGCCACCCAGGGCCAGGCCATCTGCCCGCTGTTGTGCAGCCTCTGCCATCTCTGCTGTCTCATACTCCAGTACTGCAAAGCCCTTCAGCTGCCCATCCTGGCCACATGCCAGCTGTGGGAGATGCACTTATTAGCACCAGGCAAGAAACCATAAAGACCAGACACTGACCATAAGAATTGACAGTGAGCCCTTGGAAAGGGTGACTACTTGCTACTCACTGTTCCCAGCCTTGTGCCCATTATCTGGCCACTAAATCTGTGCAGTGGCTATAGGAGGCCCTAGAAGGTCAGCTTGCCCAAAGCTACAGGGCAGAGATAGGACCCACCTCAACTGAAGTCACTGTGCTGGTATTTGTGTTGACATGCTGGGAACCAATTCTGACGGGAACATCAGGAAGTAAGGATGGCTGCAAAGTGTGCCCTGAACACATACCTTGGGCCATAGATACCATGGCAGGGGACTGACTTGGGAAGAGGCACCCAGGCCGGTCAGGTAGCCAGGGCCCACAGGCTGGCTATTCAAGGCTGCTACCGCCAGGTGGATGTGGAGGTCACGGTGCTAGTGCAGAGAGGCTCTAATCACAGGCAGAGCTGTGTCATACCAGCTTCTTCCATAGCAGCCCTGTCAGTGGTTGGGTTTATATCCCCCCATCTAGAAGCTCATACTGGGTGTGTTCCAGCAGTGAGATTGGATGGAAGCTAGACTGGTCCAATGCTGCCCATAATGTAATGTAAAATTCCTATTAGACAGGATCTCACTGTATTGCTGGCTAGCCTGAAACTCATAAACCAGCATGGCCTTGAACTCACAGGTACCTGCCTGCCTCTGTCTCCCGAGTTTGGATTAAAGGCTTATGCCACCACACCCAGTCCTTCAAGAAAATAGGTTTTTGGAGTTGTGTGTTTTATCTCTTGCTAGTGTACAACGAAGGACAGTGTTCTCTATCCAGTCTTCATCCCTTTGAGACAGGCTCTCTCCCTGAACCTGGGGTTCACATTTTCTGGGCTAAGCTGGAAATCAGCAAAGAACCTTCCTGTCTTTACCTTCAATGCTGGCTGGCTGGCACTATTTTGAAAGACACTGTCTCAGAAAGAGAAAAGGAATATAGGAGGAAAAAAGGATGGGAGGAAAAGGCTACATATGTTGGCATTCCCTGTAACCGTAGCACTCTGTAAACATAAAGTCAAAAAAGTTAAGAGTTCAAAGCTGGCGGGGACTCCATAGCAAATTTCAAAACAGTGTTTGCTACATCATGATAACTTCTCTCAAAAGAAGTAAAATATCAGCCCTAGCTCTGCCAAAATAGAAAAAGAAGTCACTAGGTGGTGGTGGCGCACACCTTAAACCCAGCATTCAAGAGGCAGAGACAGGAGGATCTCTGATTTTAAGGCCAACCTGGTAACACAAGACTAGTTCTAGAATAGTCAAGGCTGTTGGATAGTGAAACCCCAAAACAAGCAATCAAAAAAGCAACTTAAGTCAACAGAGCAAGAGAGATGACTCAGCAGGTAAGCACCAGTCCATTAAGACCCAAGTCTAGTTCCCAGCTCCCACAGAGAAGCCAGGCAAGAAAAACAATGCGAATCTAAGCATAGATGGGCACAGTAAACATGTGACATGTCCCCACGCTGTTCTCAGCTGAGAAAGACTGTTCCTGAGTGTATTTCCACAGCAACTCTCCTGCCTGTGTGCATAGGCAGGTGAAGCCCTCACCCAGTTTTCTTACCTTTTTTAAAAGATAGGGGGTCTCCCTATGTAGCCCAAGCTGACCCTGAACAGAGAACTTCCTGCCTCTACTTCTGCAGTGCTAGGACTTAAAACTATATATCACAGCCTGGTTTGGTGGCGCACGCCTTTAATTCCAGTACTCAGGAGGCAGAGTCAGGTGGCTCTCTGTGGGTTCAGGACCAGCCTGGTCTACAAGAGCTAGTTCCAGGACAGGTTCCAAAGCTACAGAAAAACCAAAAAAAAAAAAAAAAAAAGAAAGAAAAGAAAAAGAAAAAAAAAGGGGGGGGTGATATCTGTCTTAGTTAGGGTTCCTGTTGCTGTGAAGAGACACCACGACCATGGCAACTCCTATAAAGGAAACCATGTACTTGAGGTGGTAGGTTTCTGTTTTAGAAGTTTTAGTCCATTGTCATGGTGAGACATGGTACTGGCTACGTACCATGTCTGGGATTAAAGGCGTGTGCCACCACTGCCAGCTAAGACACTTTTAATATTTAGCTTCTCTAGGCAAAGTACTGTGATGCATATCTTTAATCCCAGCACTTAGGAGGCAAATGCAGGTAGATGTCTAGCTTCCAGGCTAGTCGGGGCTACAAAGTAAGACCTGTCGCCAGGCAGTGGTTTCAGAGTTTGAGGCCGGCCTGGTCTACAAGAGCTAGTTCCAGGACAGGCTCTAAAACTACAGCGAAACCCTGTCTTGAAAAACAAGAACAAAAACAAACCCAAAACAAAACAACAACAAAAAAGGAGACCTGTCTAGAAAAAGGGTATGGGAGGACAAGAGAGAGGCAGACAGAGGGACTTGCTGAGCCCTGGCTTGCTGCTGGGAGCCCACAGAGGATCATGAAGCCGTTGATGAGGGCTAGGGCTGAGCAGGTAGAATACGTGTCTAGAATGCAGGACGCCCTAGGGAATTACAACCCCTGCACCACAGAAACCTAGCATGGTGGAGCATGCCCTACTTTTTAAGTAGAGCCAGGAGGATCTGGAATTCAAGTTCATCCTTGCTACATACCAAGTTCAGGTCAGTATGGGCTACATGAGATGCTGCCTCAAAAAACAAAATAACGAACACACATAAGCCAGGCAGTGTGCCACACTACCCATAATTCTGGCATCATGAGGTTTAGGCAAGAGGATGTTTTTTTTAGGCTAGTCTGGGCTACATGGCATAAGTACCGAGTGGAGCAGGACTCCCACCCAACTTACAATGGATGAGCTGAGGATTGCATTCAGACCTTTGCAACACACTTGGGCTTTCAACCACCATACCCCGGACCTTCTCCCAAGAGCTGCATTCAAAACTGTGACGGCTCCATCAAAGGACCCAGGACCTACCTGACAGAAAGTGGGGGTATAGACCGCTGACAGTGCCTGGCGCAGGGCATCCACATCATTGAAGCCAGGCGGCAGGTGGTCCACACAGAGGCACCGGGAGTGCAACAAGGCAGGGGTCAGCTGCCCAGCATCTGTCCAATGCACATACAGTGTGCGGGGGCCCAGTGGCTTACCCAGCAGATCAGACTTGGCCCTGGCAGCCGAGTCTTTCTTCATGTACTCTGCAAAGCCATAGCCCTTAGAATGACCTGTCCGCTCACTGTACACTAGGAAGCAGCGCTCCAGGCTGCCAAAGGGCCGCACCAGCTCCTCAAACTGTGCCTGGGTCAGGCTGGGTGGCAGGTTGGCCACACACAACAGAGCATCTGTAGGCTGCAACTGAACTGACAGCTCCCGCTCTCGAAGGCGGCTCTGGTGGAAGGCGTTAATGGCAGCTTCAGCCTGCTCTCCATTCAGCAGGGTCACGAAAGCTGCAAGGTACAAGAGGACTTGAGGTCAGAGTGGACTTATGACTCCCTAGCCGAGGCCCTCAAACCAGTAACACATCAACTGCCAATGGCAAGAACAAACTGGCCAGCCGGAGCCTTGCATTTCCACCAGCTCCTGTCCCTGACATCTCCCCAGAGCAGTTCATAACCTAAGCAGTTATTCACTGTGCACATGGCTCTGCCAGTGTGTCACTCAGGTGACATCCAAGTTAATGGTTACCTTAGCTGTCCTGCAGTTCTTTGTAGAGCTCAGAGATCTGCTCACCTCTGCCTCTAGAGTGCTGGGATTGAAGGTGTGCGCCACCACTGCCTGGCCTTTAAGTTGTATTTTATGTGAATGCTTGCCTGCATGTATGCCTGGTGCCTATGGAGGTCAGATGAGGGTGACAGATCCCCTGTAACTGGAGTTACAGATGCTTGGGACCTACCCTGTGGGTGCTGGGCACTGACCTGGGGCTCTGGAAGAGCAACCAGTGCTCTTAACCATTGAACCATCACTCCAGCCCCAAGCCCTTAAAAGTTCTGGCACCTCAACTTTTTCATCTGTCAAATGAGAACAGGTTAACCCTCACATCTACCACTTTTGGTAGAATAAACAGGCCCAGATTAGCAGCCCAAGAGCCAGGTTGTGGGTGGGGAACAGCAGCACAGGTCTGTGATCCCAGCATTTGCAAGACTGGGGACAGAGTTCAAAGTCATCCTGGGCTATCTAGTGAGATTCTGTCTTAAAAAACTCAGGGCTGGGACTGAAAACACAGCTCAGTTGGTAGAGTGCTTGCCTAGCAGGTATGAGGCTTGAGTTCTGTCTATAGACCAGGCGTGACAGAGCAGACCTTCTTCAATGTTAGACTGCAGCAGGAGGATCAGAAATTCAAGGCCATCCCTGACTACCTGACGCACGAACTGAGAGTTGGGGATGTAGTTCAGCATTAAGAATATTCATCTTTAGCACCACACAAGAGGCCAGCCCACCTCTAATGGCAGCATGGTCTACAAAATGAGTTCCAGGACAGGCTCCAAAGCTACACAGTGAAACCCTGTCTGGAAAAATCATTAAACAGAGAGATCAGGACTAGATAATATCTACAGTGCAGCACGTTTCTGGTGTACATAAGGCCCTAAATTTAAGGTCCAGCATCACACTCACACACCGAGCCCTCACAAAAATCAAGAAAAAAAAAAAGTTAAAAATACAGGCTGGGCAGTGGTGGCGCACGCCTTTAATCCTAGCACTCAGGAGGCAGAGGCAGGCAGATCTCTGTGAGTTCGAGACTAGCCTGGTCTACAAGAGCTAGTTCAGGACAGGATCCAAAGCTACAGAGAAACCCTGTTTCAGAAAAACAAAAACAAACAGCACTCCATAGCCAAGGAAACTGAGCTTCTGATCCTCTAGCCCAACTCTCAAGTGTTGATTCTTCTCCACAATACATTGTCAGAGATGGTTCTAGATGTTCTTCACACCTGGTCCAGCGCTGGGAAGCACAGACATGCACTGATGGCCTCACACAGGAGACCAACACTGCCAAGTCTTACCCTATGGACCTAGGGCTGACCATTCCATGCGTGTGCAAATGTGCCAGCCTCAGCCTACAGTGACAGAGTGGAGTGGCCAGTGGGCCTGGGTTATGAAGGGACACAAAGGACAGTGCGGGAACCGAGTACAGTGATACACGACTCTAGTCTGGTTTATGAGACCTGATTTAAATAAAACCAAAACTGGAGCTGAAGCTATGCCTCTGTTATTAAGAGCACTTATTGCTCTAGCAAGGACCTGGATTTGGTTCCCAACATCTACATGGCAGCCCACAACCTTCTACAACTTTGTTTCCACAGAATCTGGTGTTCTCTTTTGGCCGCCATGGGCACCAGGCATGCAAATGGTGTGCAGGCAAAATACCTATACATGTTAAATAAAGATAACTTAAAAACAAAAACAAAAACAAAAACAACCCACAAAACCCAAAGGAGTGGTAGAAGCTAAGGATTACTACTACACATTTCATGTTAGTTGGGGCTACCTCAAGAACTCCAGGACAACCTGAGCTACAGAGTAAGTCCATGCAACCTGGGCTAAAGAGTAAGTCCATGCCTTAAAAAAAGGAACCACCTGAGTTCCATTCCCAGACTCACGTGAGTTTATGCATACTCTCGTATGCACCTATAATCCTCGAACTTCCATGTTTGTTCCTCGTGTTCTCACCTACACACACTAAATAAATAAATAAGCTGCAATGAAGGTGATCTCTACAGACCAAGGCCAACCTGATCTACTAGTGGCTTTCAGGTCAGCCAGGGCTATATAGTGAGGCCCTGTCTCAAAAAATTAAATGGACAGCCAGGACAAGGATCAGACAGGAGTTCCTGTTGAGTGCATCCTCTAGGACGATATGGGACCCACAGATCAGGAGAACAAATGCTGAGCCAGGTCCCTCCTGTCACTACTGGGGACTGTCATCCTTGCCCTGGTCCACCCATGGCCCACAAACCTGTCCCTTTGTATTTGTCCACGAAACAGTACTTGAGTTCGTAGTCACTCAGAAGATCGTGTACTTCCTGCAGAAACACAGAAGTGAGGAGTCACTAGCCAGGCCTGCCTGTAGGTGGACCCGCCATACATGTAGATAAACAAATATCTGCATTTTACTATAACAACTATCTTCTATCCAAGGCTGTGCAAGGCAAGGCTGAAGACTACATGCTAAGAACACCCAACTCAAACAAATGTCTTCAGGGAAGTTACCCAACTTGTCTGATTCCCTATGGAAGGTCCCAACAATTTTACAGCTAATCACTCATCCATTTTGCACACAAGGACACTGAGGCTGTAAGAGGCTAACCACACAAGTTATCAGGCCGACAGGAGGCATGTTACCTGGGATATCTGAACAGGGATTCCATGCACTAAACGACCATACACCGTGTGGTTGGTTGCACAGGCCACCCAAACTCCCTCATGTTGACAGGGCCGCTGTTAACAAATGCTGGCTTCCTGGGCAAGCTGCCCAGCCTGCTTGCACCTGATGACCTATGTTTGAGCCCAATGAGATAGGGCAGCAGTTCCAGACATGCAGCCGACCATGCACACTGGTGTCTACTCCAGGTCTGTCCCCGTATCATGTTCCCCACACCTCTGGAGCTGCAATAGTCATGTGCCCACACAGGAGTAGGAACTAGGGTGAGCCAGTGAGCAGATTCTTAGCAGCAAGGAGAAAGGGCCTATCCCACCACCACCAGGCAGGGCAACATAGATACCACTTTCTTGGGTCCAAAGAGCACTGCACGCCCTGCTCCATGTAGGTCCCCATGAGAAGGGCACTCCCGGCAGACAAGATTAGCCATAGGGAAGTGCCACAGCACACACCATTCCACCGCCACCCCACACCCAGCCGGTTCCCATCGAAGGGAGAAGATTTTATTTTTTCAAATCAATTCTAGCCGGGCGGTGGTGGCGCACGCCTTTAATCTCAGCACTCGGGAGGCAGAAACAGATGGATCTCTTTGAGTTCATTGCCAGCCTGGTCTACAGAGCTAGTTCCAGGACAGCTAGGGCTGCTACACAGAGAAGAATCCTGTCTTGAAAAAGAAGTACTATCAAATCAATTCTAGTAGGCCTTTCGAGGGATGCAGCTCCAACTTCCGGGTCTACCTCTTAAAGGTGTAAAATCATCCTTGATAAGAAAGGCCATATTCTAATCCTGAAATCCGTATCTGAGCTCCTGCCACCCGATGGCAGAATAGGGAAAGTACTCCCTCTAAGTATGCGTGGGCCAGTTGGATTCTGTACTTCAATCAATCCATTCAGTCCCCCGTACACAATTCAGTAAGGCCACAGCTGCCCGCCCCCTGAAACTACCTGCCCCCTTCCAACACTTGGTCTCGCCCAAGCCCGGTAGTCGCCCCTAGCAACGTTGGCCCGTTGTTGGGTTTTTGCCCTTCCTGACCATGCCCTTTCCACCTCGTTCTGAATGTCTCCCGAACCCGGGAGAGGGTACAGTTCTGGGCAAAGCCCCGGGACGCAGCAGCTTTGGTATTGCCTGGTAACCCCCTGCGCACGCGCACCGTGGTATTTCCCGCCACGCTCTCAGCTCCCCCCCATACCTGGTTGGTCACGTCCCCCGGGAGGCCTCGGATCAGTATCTTGCGGCGGTTACGGAACTGGCGCTCAGTATGTTCCAGGCGTTTCCGGATCTCTTCCGGATCGAGCGGCGGCAGCTCTTGTTCAGGCGCTCGGCGATCGGCGGTCTCGGAAGTTTCCGCTTCGGCCTCCGCCTCCGGGCTGAGCGGCGGCCGGTGAGTAACGGACACGTCGGCCGCCATCTTGGGAAACCCGGCGCCTTCTGGGACCAGCGAGCTCAGGGCGGAGCGACATAGAGCGGCAAGGAGAGCGCGCATATTGATTGGTTGGTGGAAGTCCCGCCTCTATCCCAGCCCCCTTCAGCCTATTGGCTGAATCGAGTGCCGCTCTCCTTACCCATTACCCACCCACACTCTTGGCCCTTGAGTGGAAGGGCAGAACTGTCAGGAGGAGCTCTTGGAAGGCAGTGACGAAAATCCAGCCTAACCTGGCGGTGGTGGTGGTGCACGCCTTTAATCCCAGCACTCGGGAGGCAGAGGCAGGCAGATCTCTGTGAGTTCGAGACCAGCCTGGTCTACAAGAGCTAGTTCCAAAACAGGCTTCAAAGCTACAGAGAAACCCTGTCTCGAAAAAAAGAAAATCCATCCTATCCACAGAATCATCGAAAGAGCAGACGAGGCACACACCTTTAATCTAAGCCCTCGGGATGTAAAGGCAGGCGATCTTCTGATGTCATATTCTCTCTCTCTCTCTCTCTCTCTCTCTCTCTCTCACACACACACACACACACACACACACACACATAAACACACCACATACACACACCTTAATCCCAGCCCTCGGGAGGCAGAGGCAGGCAGATCTCTGAGTTTGGAGGCAGAGGCAGGCAGGTCTCTGAGTTTGAGGTCAGTCTAGTCTACAGAATGAGGTCCAGGACAGCCGGAGCTGTTACATAGAGAAATCTTGTCTCAAAGAAAAAAAAAACCCAAACAACAAAACCCTGCCATTGTCCCATCACTCTGAAGGCCTAGGCAGGTGAATCTGTGAATCCTGGCCAGCCTGGTCTACATAGAAAAACACAGTCTCAAAAAAGTAAAAGTAAAAAAGCACCTATTGCTAAGCTTAGCAACCTGAGTTTGAGTCCCCATAGTACATGGAGGTGGTACTAGAGATAGTTTAGGAAGCAGGCAGCATCGTGTGGTCGCGGTCCTAGAGACAGCCTAGGAAGCAGGCCGTATCATGTGGTGGGGTGCTGGAGGCAGACAGCCTCGGAAGCAGAAGGCTAAGCAGTAGCTTGAGAAGGAGCTGGCAACGTCACAACGGGAGAGAAGATGAGCAGCTGATAATGACAGACAAGGATCTCCAGCAGCAGAAAGCAGTTTCCAGGAGTGCATGGGCAAGTGCTAACCAATAATAATCACAAGTTTCTCAGACATTTTTCTGGATTCACTTACTGAAATAAACTGTTGTGGTTTTTTGTTTGTTTTTCAGAAAAAGAAATCAAACCACAAGCCATGCAATTTGAAGGTTTTATTGATGGAGAACCTGATACAGCCCAATCACCCATCAGTCTTGACCTAAGATTCTCCTAGCTCAGGACAACTCTGCCAGGACTGTGACTTCAGACTGCAGTGGCCTGAGAGACAGAAAGGTGCTTGTGTTTCTCAAGTGGTAGCTGCCACTCTGGTTCCGCAGATGTACAGAAAAGCCACTGCAACAATTACTACCTGTTGGGGCATGAACAACCGAATTATGATGCTGACCAACCCGGAGCTCTGATCTGCACAGAGAGACCCAAGTAAATATGTGTGCCCTGGGGCTGGAGAGATGGCTCAGAGGTTAAGAGCACTGACTGCTCTTCCAGAGGTCCTGAGTTCAATTCCCAGCAATCACATGGTGGCTCACAACCATCTGTTGTGAAATCTGGTGCCCTCTTCTGGCCTGCAGGCATACATGCAGGCAGAACACTGTCTACATAATAAATAAATTTAAAAAAATAATATATGTGTGTGTGTGTGTGTGTGTGTGTGCCCTGGGCTCCTGCTAAACTTCCACTGAGGAGCTGGCAGGGTCCCCTCTTACCTTGGATGTTAATCATTATGAGAATGATGTTCCTGCCCCTTGCCTTGGACTGACTGCCTGGCAGTGATAGGTGCCATTAATAAGGAATATTGACAAGGAATGGGGTCCTGATGGGCACCTCATGTCTGGAGCCCTCATGCTGGGACTTTGGGGCTGCATTGCCCAGGGCATGGCAATTTAAGAGGTGGCTGTAAGCACCTTGAGGTATAAGTGGTGGCCAGACCCAACCCCAGACAGCCAAGTTCTGCCCTACAAAGAAAGCTCAAGATCAGGTCACAGAATCCCACCAATTCTCAACACCCCTTGGAAAGTGCCCACCCCCCCACCCCCCCACCCCGCCGCTTACATAAGCTTGTCTCAGTTCTTTCCTACTTGTCTCCTGAGCAAAGGCAACTACCCTCCTGTGCTTCTTCCAGTAAATCACTTGTGTGAGTTTGTTCTGCTATATGATTTGTGGTATCACTTGGCTCCCAGCTGCCAGCATACCCTCCCCTCAGAGCTATAACACTGACAGTAGGTATTCCTGTCTTTCTGCACAAAGCACTAGGGATATTTAACACAGTCAGTCTTGGAGCCATCTGTAAAACAGCCATGTCATTCAACAGCCCAACACTCCCCGGAAGTGTAGTAGGCAAGGGACTTGACAGGGCATGGTGATGTACATTGTCATCCCGGCACTCAAGAAGTAGAGGCATGGGCTAGACAGATGTCTTCTTTTCCAGAGGACCTGGGGATGATTTCCAACATTCACATGGCAACTCAAACTTATTTTTAAAATTATATTATTATTTTATTTTTTTGAGATAGAGTTTCTCTGTCGCTTTGGAGCCTGTCCTGGAACTAGCTCTTGTAGACCAGGTTGGCCTCAAACTCACAGAGATCCGCCTGCCTCTGCATCCTGAGTGCTGGGATTAAAGCCATGATGCACCACCACCGCCCAGCATATTGTTTTATTTTGAAGATAAAGTCTCACTGTGTATCCCTGACTGGCCTGGAACCCACTATGGAGATGAGGCTGGCCTCAAACTCACAGAGATCCACCTGCCTCTGCCTTCTGAGTGTTGCTGGGGCTGGAACATGGCCCCCTCGTTCAACTTCATCTTCACCAGCTTTCTGTGTTAGATGGTTTCCTTCACTGCCTAAGCACGGCTGTTCTGGAACCTGCTCTGTAGACCAGGTTCCCACAGGCGCCACCACTGTCCAGCTTTAGCTAGGGTTTTATTGCTACGAAGAGTCACCATGACCATGGCAACTCTTTTACATCTTGGTCCTACAGGCAGCGGGCAATGATGTGAGACTCTAGATGTGGCCTGCGCATAATGAGACCTCAAAACCTGACTCCACGGTGACACACTTCCGCCAACAAGGCCACATCCACTACAGCAAAGCCTAATAGGGCCACTCTCTTTGGGGCCATTTTCTTTCAAATCACCACGATGACTTAGGAGAAGATCTGATGTGGTCTTAGTCACACAGATAGTGTAGAGGTCATCTGAGCTATTAGCCACCTCCAGTCCTGGCTGTGTGACCAGGACTCTTTTCTTTTTTTGAGACAGGGTTTCTCTGTATAACAGCCCTGACTGCCCTGGAATGCACTTTGTAGAGCGGGCTGGCCTTGAACTCACAGAGGTCTGTCTGCCTCTGTTTACCAAGTGTTGGGATTAAAGGCGTACCACTGTCTAGAGAAAAAATTCCATGGTGTTCTGGTGCCAGAACCAAACCTGCAAGAGGCTCCACCTCAAGCCAGATTTTAAGCAGAGATTCCATGCTCTCTTGGGCTGGAGCGTTGGCTCAGTGGTTAAGAGCATTGTCTGCCCTTCCAAAGTTCAATTCCCAGCAACCACATGGTGGCTCAACCATCTATAATGAGGTCTGGTGCCCTCTTCTGGCCTGCAGACACACACACACACACACACACACACACACAATATTGTATACATAAAAAATAAATAAATACAGATTCCCTGCTCTCTCTGGGTGGTGGTGATGCTTACTTTTAGTTCCAGCACTCTAGAGGCAGAGGCAGGCAGATCTGTGAGTTCAAGGCCACCCTGGTCTTCAGGGTGAGTTCTAGGCCTACGCTACACAGAGAAACCCATCTCAGAAAAAAAAAACAACCGACCAACCAACCAAACAAACAAAAAACAACAACAGAAGATTCCCTGCTCTGTGTGGTGAATCCAGCCTGGTGGCAGCGGTCAGGAGGGGGCTGAGGGCAACAGCTCAGGAGGCTGAAAAAGCTTCTGAGCAGCTTCTGAGAAGACGAGTCAGCTGGGGTGGTCCACACCTTTGATCTTAGTGCTTGGGAGGTAGCAGCAAGTTGTCTGTGAGTTTGAGGCCAGTCTGGCTCTCATAGACCAGGACTATATAAGACTCTGCCTCAAAAGTAAAATGAGGGTGGGAGAGGGAGCCCAAGAAAATACTTGAGGAGGGGGTACTTCTGGAAGAGGAGAGGCACAGAAGGCAGGCTTGGAGGATCAAGCAGTTTTGCCAAGTGAGCCAGAGCATTTTGGCAGAGGGGGCCGCAGTGGTAGATGTGGGGTGTGTAGAGGCAATTGGGAGAGAGAAAAATTCAGGTGAGTAGACTCCACAAGCAGAGTGGGAGGCCAGGGAGCTAAAGCTTTCTCCTGGAGAGCCATTTATCAGATCTGAGGTATTGGAAGACTTCCCAGTGACCAGAGTTGCAGGATGTGGGAGGTTCTGCTTTCTTCAACCCCTGAACCCCAGCCCTGCCCAGGGGACCATTCTCACCTAGGGACAGCAGATCAGCAACTGGAGGGGTCTCATGGTGGCTAAACTGTGAGAGGAAGTATCCTGTGAGCAGGGCAGTGGGGACAGCAGGGAGGCAGGAGGCAAAAGCCTGTGGACAATATTTCACAGGTCCAGGTTGAATCTTATTTTGGAGACCCTAGGATTAGGACCAGGGCCAGATGAGGACCAGAAAGTGGAGAGGGTTCTCAGTTGTACAGCTATGTCCCAAATGTGCCCATAGGAAATGCTGACAGAAGAGGTTGATCGCACGGAGTGTGTGTGTGTGTGTGTGTGTGTGTGTGTGTGTGTGTGTGTGTGTGGTGTACATCTTCCAGTACAGCTTAGGTGCAGTGGTGATTTCAGGGCCCAGACAGGAACTTCAAAGGAAGAGGCCACACTGACCTCAGGGGCATAGGGGCCATTCCTTCTTCTTTTAAATCTAAACTTACAATGTAGAAAACATTGGTCTCAAACTTACAGCCATCTTCCTGCCTCTGCTTCCTGGGTGTTGGATTATAGGTAGGCACCACCATGCCTGGGTTTTTTCTATTGCTTTTTTCTTTCTTTTTTTTTTTAATTTTTTTTTTCCAGACAGGGTTTCTCTGTAGCTTTGGAGCCTGTCCTGGAACTAGCTCTTGTAGACCAGGCTAGCCTCAAACTCACAGAGATCCGCCTGCTCCTGTCTCCGAAGTGCTGGGATTAAAGGTGTGCACCACCATGCCTGGCTGCCTTTTTTGTTTTTTGGTTTTTTTTAATTTATTTATTTATTAAAGATTTCTGCCTCCTCCCCGCCACTGCTTCCCATTTCCCTCCCCCAATCAAGTCCCCCTCCCTTGTCAGCCCAAAGAGCAATCAGGGTTCCCTGCCCTGTGGGAAGTCCAAGGACCACCCACCTCCATCCAGGTCTAGTAAGGTGAGCATCCAAACTGCCTAGGCTCCCACAAAGCCAGTACGTGCAGTAGGATCAAAACCCATTGCCATTATTCTTGAGTTCTCAGTAGTCCTCATTGTCCGCTATGTTTAGCGAGTCCGGTTTTATCCCATGATTTTTCAGACCCGGGCCAGCTGGCCTTGGTGAGTTCCCGATAGAATATCCCCATTATTTCAGTGTGTGGGTGCACCCATTGCAGTCCTGAATTTCTTGCTCGTGCTCTCTCTTCTTCTGCTCCTGATTTGGACCTTGAGATTTCAGTCCGGTGCTCCAACGTGGGTCTCTGTCTCTGTTTCCTTTCACCGCCTGATGAAGGTTAATATTCAGGAGGATGCCTATATGTTTTTCTTTGGGTTCACCTTCTTATTTAGCTTTTCTAGGATCACGAATTATAGGCTCAATGTCATTTATTTATGGCTAGAAACCAAATATGAGTGAGTACAACCCATGTTCCTCTTCTTGGGTCTGGCTTACCTCACTCAGGATAGTGTTTTCTATTTCTGCAAAATTCAAGACGTCATTTTACTGCTGAGTAGTACTTTAATATGTATATAATCCACACTTTCTTCATCCATTCTTCCATTGAAGGGCATCTAGGTTGTTTCCAGGTTCTGGCTATTACAAACAATGTTGCTATGAACATAGTTGCGCATATACTTTTGTTGTATGATAGGGCATCTCTTGGGTATATTCCCAAGAGTGGTATTGCTGGGTCCAGGGGTAGGTTGATCCCGAATTTCCTGAGAAACCGCCACACTGCTTTCCAAAGTGGTTGCACAAGTTTGCATTCCCACCAGCAATGGATGAGTGTACCCCTTTCTCCACATCCTCTCCAGCAAAGGCTATCATTGGTGTTTTTTATTTTACTGGCTGCCTTTTTTGTTGTTATGTTTTGAGACAGGGTCTGGCTGTCCTAGAACTCACCATGTAGACCAGGCTGATGTTGAAATCACAGAGATCCACTTGCCTCTGCTTCCTGAATGCTGGGATTAAAGATGTACGCCACCATTGCCCAGCTTCTTTTCTCATTTATTTTTAATTCTTTTTTTTTTTTTTTGGTTTTTCGAGACAGGGTTTCTCTGTGGTTTTGGAGCCTGTCCTGGAACTAGCTCTTGTAGACCAGGCTGGTCTCGAACTCACAGAGATCTGCCTGCCTCTGCCTCCCGAGTGCTGGGATTAATCTTTTCTCATTTTTTAAGTGAGGTCTCATACAGCTCAGGCTAGTCTTGAACTGTGGCCTCAGCCTCTTCAGGGCTGGAGTTACAGATATGAAAACTCACTGGCTGTTTGGTCTTTAAGATTTAATCGTGTATGTATGACTGTGTGTGAGTGTGTGCACTGGAGTGCAGGTGCCCAGGGAGTCATGGTCTCTGGATATGGAGTTACTGCTGGCTGACAGCCACCTGACATGGGTACTGGGAACTGAACTCAGATCCTCTTGAAGAACAGTGCACACCATTAAGCTGTCTCTACATTCCTATGACAGGCTTCCTTCTTTATTCATCCTGATCTCGTTGTGTTGGATGAATTGAGGTTGAGTGCCTGGACTCAAGGAACCCTGACTCAGCTTGCTGAGAGGTTCAGTCAACAGATGAAGACAGCACCCCCACAGGGGATTGAATAGAGTCTCACAGGTGGGGCCATGCTCAGAGTCCATAGGTGGAAGATTCTAGGCAGGGGCTCTACCACTAATCACGTTTAGCTCCTCACTGGGAGATTCTAGGCAGTGGGAAATCTACTAATGAGCCATGCCTCTGTTATGTCCAGATCACAGGATCCCCCAAAGACCACCAGAGTCTGCACTTGCATGTAAAAGGAAAGAGCCTTTAGTCACGCTTAAGCTTGGACCCTCGGTCTGACACAGCTGTTGAGAGCAGAGAGTGCCAAGCCAAGTCAGGGTAGCGCTTTTTTTTTTTATCATAGTAGAGGTTGGGGTGAGGGGATTTCCAGGGTTCAGGACCCTGATTGGCTGACATTTGTCTAGGGGGCTTGGCAAAAGTAGAATAGGTGATTCCTGGGCTGACAGACATCAGGTGATCTTATCTGATGGTTGGAATGTCAGGTACTTCCCTTTAGATGCTGGCCTTCCCTGGATGGTGTCAGCTTATGGATGTTCCTGGAACCCAGTGCTGCCTACCAGGGCAGTTGTGCGGCCTGGGCCCCGTGTGTGGTCAGGCTGCCCTGGGCCCTACACCTCCAGCTCCTTTTCTTCACCCACTCTCCTGTATCCTTGCTAACTAGCCCAGGTAGCCGCTCTCTTCTCCAGAGAAGGGCCCAAGGGTCCAGGTGGGCATTCCTCTCTCTCCCCTCCCCCACCCCATCTCAGTCTTCTTTGGGCTTTCTGAGTCTCTAATTGAGAGGGACATCTGGTGGGATAGTGAACTGTAGGCTATCCCTGGCTACAAAGAGAAAGCCTGCCTCAAAACAGAGAGAGTGAGAGAAAAGAAAAGGCAGGCCAGCAGAACGGCTTATCAAGTAAAGCCATTTGCTTCAGAGACTGATGGCCCAAGTCCCATCCCCAGGACACATATAAAGGCTGAAGAACCTACTCCTCAAATTGTCTTCTGACCTCCATTTGCTCACCTTGGAACAGATACAAAATAAAAAATAAATTTCTCTCTCTTTTTTTTTTAGATTTTTATTTGTTATGTATATAGGTTTCTTCCTTCATGTATCCTGCAGTACAGAAGAGGACACCAGATCTTATTACAGATGGTTGTGAGGCACCATGTGGTTGCTGGGAATTGAACTCAGGACCTCTGGAAGAGCAGCCAGTGCTCTATTCCTCTGAGCCATCTCTCCAGCCACCTTTTTTTTTTTTTTGGTTTTTTGAGACAGGGTTTCTCTGTAGCTTTGGAGCCTGTCCTGGAACTAGCTCTTGTAGACCAGGCTGGCCTTGAACTCACAGAGATCCGAGCGTACCTCTGCCTCCCAAATGCTAGGATTAAAGGCGTGTGCCGCTACCACCACTGCCTGGCTAAGATTTATTTATTTCATGTACATTGGGGTTTTGCCTGTATGTATGTCTCTGTGAAGGTGTCAGATCCCCTGAAACTAGAGTTCCAGGCAACTATGAGCTGCCATGTGGGTGCTGGGAATTGAACTCGGGTCCTCTAGAAGAGCAGCCAGTGCTGTTAACCACTGAGCCATCTCTCCAGCCCCTGTAACACATGTTTTTAATTTCAGTGCTTCTACGGCAAAATGGGAGCGGAGTTGGGAGACTCCTAAGAAGCTGGCAGGCTACTGAGCCCTGGATACACAGCAGTGATCAAGAGACACTATCTCAGACCAGGCATGGTGTCCCAGCACTCGGGAGGCAGGAGCAGGAAAATCTGTGATTTCCATGACAGCCTGGTCTACATGCTACATAGTGAGTTTCAGGATAGTTGCCTACATAGAGGGACTTTGTCTTTTGTTTTTTTAAAAAAAAGAACGCTGTCCCCTGCCTCCAACAAGGCAAAAAGTTAGGACTACGCAACATTGTCACAGAAGTGGTACAGCACATCCATGCACAAATCACATGCACACACACATGCACACAGCAGCACACACACATCACTCCTGCACACATGACATGCGCACAAGTACATGCATATTATCACATGCACACATTACACACATACATTACTCATGCACACACATATCCACACAAGCACACAGCAGTACATATACACATCACACATGCGCACACACAATGACTATTATCACACATGCACACTTGCATTCAGAAATCACATGCACGTGTACATCACATGCACACAAGCACGTAGCAGCAATGCACATTATCATATGTACACATCATGCATGCATACATCACATGTATGTACACACGTATGCACACATTGCATGCACACACACACATCACACAAAACATTCAGATTAAAGAATAACACTAGAGGGCCGAAGAGATGGTTCTAGAAGTTATCAGCACTGGCTGTTCTTCCTAAGGGTGGGGTTAGATTCCTAGCACCCACAAGGCAGCTCACAACTGCCTATAACTCAAGTTCCAGGGGATCTGCTGCCCTCTTCTGGCCTCATCAGGCATAAGGCATTTGTGTGGTACACTTTTACATATATGCAGGCAAAACTCTCGTACACATAATAAAAATAAATCAATCTTTTAAAACCTCTTGCAGGAGCTGGACAGTGGTGGCACATGCCTTTAATCCTAGCACTCTGGAGGCAGAGGTAAGCAGATGTTAGTGAGTTCAAGGCCAGCCTGATCTATAAAGTGAGTTCCAAGACAGCCAAAGCTGTTACACAGAGAAACAGTCTCAAACAAACAAAAACCTCTTGAAGTTAAAACCAAGGAAGTCTTGGGCACTCCCTGTGGAAGGAACCCTGCCCAGAAAGAAGTGAATGAGACAGGTGAACGCTGGCTGGCAAAATGCTGTGTAACAGACATGAAGCTGGCCTGCCGCACACCTGGTTCCAACCACAAATAGGTTGTGATGGAAAAAAAGAAACTAGTGCAACCGAGAAACAGAAGGATGCTGAAACGGCGAGGAGAGCAGCTTGGCATGAACAGGTCCCAGGCCTTTGGCAAAAATCCTGCATGCACCAAACTATAGCGGGCGAGTAAAGAAATGAGTCTTTGAGGAAATTGTCTTGGCACTGATGCAACAGTGACTTTGGTTTTCGGGACAGGGTTTCTCTGTAGCTTTGGAGCCTGTCCTGAAACTCCCTCTGTACAACAGGCCAGCCTTGAACTCACAGAGATCCACCTGCCTCTGCCTCCCAAGTGCTGGGGTTAAAGGCACGTGCCACTGTCCCTCAGCAATAGTGAATTTTTTTAGGCAAGGTCGCACTCTCTAGTCCTGGCTGACCTGAATATCACACAGACCTATCAGCCTCTGCCTTCTGAGTGCTGGGATTAAAGGCGTGCTCCATCAAATTCAGCTCTCACATTTTTTAAACAAGATTGTCCGTGACTGGGCTTGGTGATATGACCTTGTCTCCTGGAGGCTGGGGCACTGAGGTAGTATGACAGCGAGTTCAATATTTCTTGACAGAACCTGGACTGACGGACATGGTGCTCTCTCATGGTACCAACACCCCCAGTCCATTAAACAGCAAGCAATGGCACATGTCCAGGACAGCTGCAGCACAAGTGTGCTTCCCGCTTTGCAAACTAGGCCATCCCTATGGCTTTATGTGGCTGAAGAACTCATTTCTGGCTGGGCGGTGTTGGCGCACACCTTTAATCCCAACACTCGATCTCTGTGAGTTCAAGGCTAGCCTGGTCTACAGAGAGTTTCAGGACAGGCTCCAAAACTACAGAGAAACCCTTTCTCGAAAAACAAAACAAAAACCCCTCATAGTCCATTTGTGGCCCTTGGGACAGAATCAAGGGCCGTGTGCACAGCGGGCAGGAGCTCTACCTCTGAGCACACGGCCAACAGCCCATCCTGCTTGCGAAGATGAGGAGTTTGTGTTGCCACGCCCAGCCTCCATGATGTCTTTAGAAACCCTTGGGGAGCAGTTATTTCTCTGCCGCTCACAACTGCATCTACTCCTACTGCCTGTCTCAATCTCACCTCTTCATCGAAAACACCAGAATGGTAATAAACATTTATTAAACACTTATCTGTGTCTCCTCCTAAGCAGTTTAAGCACAACCATCAGTGCTCTTCATCAGTCCTATGAGGTAGAAAGGCTGACCATCCCCATAGTTGAGACATGAGGCCCAGAGATCAAGACATTTACCTGAGGTCACACAGGACCTCCGTGTGTGACAAATGGCCCTCCTGTGAGTGTGTAGGCAAGTGCATACGCAGGTGTGTGGCCATGTGTTTGTGCAGAGGTCAGGGGACAACTCTGGGTACTCTTTCTGAGGCACTGTCACACCCTGTTTGGAGGCAGGGACTCTCACTGGCCTGTGTCACTGAACGGACTAAGCTGCTGGTCAGTGAGCCCCAGAGAGCTTCTGTCTCTTCCTCCCCAATACTGGGACAAGCTGGGAATTGAACTCACATCCTCATGCTTGTAAAGCAAGCACTTCTGTAAGTGCTTCACTGACTGAGCAATCTCCCCAGCCTCCAGCAAGCAGTTATCGGGTGCCTTCTGTCTATTGGGAACTGATCTAGCTAGTGGCTTGGTTGCTAGGGAAGGAACCCAGGTCTTCCCCCCTGCTAAGCACAGGCTTTGCCAGTCACACCCCAGCTTGGCTGGTGGTTGAGGGGTGATCAGAAGTGTCCAGCTTCTTCTGAAGTCTCATTCTATCTGCACACCGGCTGTGCCACCTTGCTGAATGTGGACCCTAAAGCCCTCAGGCGTCCAGCAAAGCAAACAGTTTCCTCCCAGCTGGTAAAGATGATGGGTCTCCACTGTGACAATGAACAGACCCAAATGAAAGACTCGAGGATCCACTTGGACTTTTTGCACATCCAGGGTCCATTCAGGTTCATGGTCAAGGAAGGAAAAGTTGTCTGTTCACTGATAGGGGTTTCCAGGCAAGAGTAAGGTGTAGAGCGTGTGGAGGCTTCTCTGTGGGGCCCATCTATCCCGACACCCTTGACCGTCAGCACACACTGAACACTGAAGGCACCTGGCCTTGGTACTTCTCCTGGGCTGTCTTGAGGATAGGCACAAGATTCTGGAATGTGGGTCGGAAGGAGGCCTCTGCCTCCCAGCAGTTCTTCATGAGGAGATAGATCTCACACGGACACCTGTCAGGCCGAGGCAGCCGCTCTCCTCGCTCCAGCAGCTCCGTGAGCCTCAGCACGGTCATCTGGCCCTGGGTGACGCCGATGAGCTCCATGAATTTCTGCGGCACAATTGACAGCAACTATTGCACAAGCCACAAACCCGTGTCCCAGATATGGAGTGTGCACAGGCAAGGGGAGGCTGGAGGGCAAAAAAAATAAAAGTCCCATTCTATCTATCCCTCTCTGTCCTAGTCCTTTGAGACAGGGACTAAAGGCCTGCGCCACCACCGCCCGGCTTCCGTGGCTTCTTGGGATCATCTCTCAGTTAACTCTTCTCTTTGCCCAGCACCATGGCCCAGTTTAGTCTACTGGACATGTCTAGTCCTGTTTTCTTCCCCTGCTCTGGACTCTTCCATAGGCCTCATGTTTTCAATTAAAAACCTTCCCCTTGGGCTGGTGAGATGGCTCAGTGGTTAAGAGTACTGACTGCTCTTCCAGAGGACCCGGGTTCAATTCCCAGCACCCACATGGCAGTTCACAGCTGTCTGTAACCCCTGTTCCAGAGAATCTGACATCGTTATATCAATGTACATGAAATAAAGTTAAATAAAAATTAAAAAAAAAAAACAAACCTTCCCCTTGCCAGGCGGTGGTAGCCAGCCTGGTCTACAAGAGCTAGTTCCGGGACAGGCTCCCTCACTTTATATATCTGGTACTGAAACACCCCCGCTTATCCAACCTCCATGTGTGTGCTGTGGCATGTGGGCGCACACAACAACACACAATAAACAGGTGAAAAAGAACCATTCAGACAAACTCCATGGAAACAAAACAGCTCCCACACTGCCAGGCAATACCTTCACAATCAGGCAAGGCTGAACAGGCTAGTGAAGAGCCTGCCTGTGTTGAGGGGCTGAACTTGAAATGCCTGCTTTTCTAGAAACGTCCCCAGCAAACACAAGGGTAGAGTTGGGTAGCTGTCGCTCACCGTGGGGGGGCTCTGCCTAGAGTCACAGTAGGTCAACAGCTCGTACAGGGTCACCCCGAAAGACCAGACATCTGACGCATAGTAAAATTTGCACTCCTTCAGACATTCCGGGGCATACCTGGAGACAGAGGAGGCTCAGGACTGGCTGGCTAGACCTGCAGTTCACATCCAGTCAGAAGAGCCCTGAGAATCTAGTTGGGTTTCAGATTTAACTAAACCAAACCAAATTGCACTGCAGGGCTTTAGTCCTGCCCCTTCCGTACCTCGGCCCCGCCCAACTTCCCTCTGCATCCCAGAGTTTCCTCCTTCTCCCCCCCCCACTTCCCGACTGTATCCACTCCTGATCACCAGAACACTGGGCTGTCCCCGTCCTCGCGAACGCGGTAGTACTCATGGCCTTCAGGCACTGCCTTGGCTAAGCCAAAGTCTCCAAT
Organism: Microtus pennsylvanicus; assembly: GCF_037038515.1. Taxonomy (NCBI): domain Eukaryota; kingdom Metazoa; phylum Chordata; class Mammalia; order Rodentia; family Cricetidae; genus Microtus; species Microtus pennsylvanicus. The sequence goes on along the minus strand of NC_134581.1, from coordinate 99,069,218 downwards.
CTTGACCAGCCTGTCATTGTCCAGAAGCACATTGCGCGCGGCTAGGTCTCGGTGAATGTAGTGTTGCCCGTGCAGGTAGGCCATGCCCTGGGGTGGGGCAGGGCGAGTCAGGCTCAGCTTCGGTCTGAGCAAGCAAAAGGAGCCAGAGCGAGGCTTGGACGAGGCCAGCAAGGAGGGTGTTGTAAGGGGTGGGATCAAGCAAAGGTGGGTGAGTTTAGGAATGTGCAAATCTCTACAAGGTTAGGAGTGGGGCTTTGGGGGTAAGTTAGGCTAGGGTGCAACTAAGAAGAGGTGGGACTCGGTGGGCGGGGCCAAGCAGAGCTAGACGGGTCTAGGGTCTAGAAATATTCAATCCTCTACAGGGTTTGGGATGGGGCTTGCAGATACTAGGCCAGGCAAGATAGGCTAAATTGGTGGTGGTGTTGGGGAGGATTAGTGGGAAGAGCCAAGAAAAGGTGAGTGGGTTCAGTCATAAGGAAACTAGGGATTAGGGGTGAGGCTTATGGGGGTGTGGCCACAAAGTGAAAAGAGTCCAGACCGAGAGCAAGAGCATGGGCAGGGATAGACCCCTTCAGGACCAACAGAAGCAGGGGTGGTCTGCTCTGGAACGAGAGGCGGGGCCATCCCACCTCGCAGATCTGCTGGGCGAACAACAGGAGCTGAGCCAGCCCAACGCTGTGCCGTGGCAGGTAGTCCCGAAGGCTGCCCAGGGGGACGTATTCCATGACCAGCTGTACAGACTTCTCTCCTGTCAGGAAGAGACCATAAGGGCCGGAAGTTGACAGAGGGTTGGAATCCCAGTATCCTGGAGCTCTGAGCACTGCACAGATCGGCCCGGGGGAGGGAGGGGGACAGGACCAAGACCCGTGTACCCCGTGTACACTAGGGCAGGTCCATGGATGAGAGGGACCCATGTAGAACCCTGTTCCTGTGCTAGGCAGGTGGGGGTGGAGTGGGGGGGCTCCTGTTCATCCTGGCCCCAGTAGGCAATACCCTCAACTAAGAAGGCTACTTAGCCACACCCCTACGGCAACTGAGCCAAGATGGTTAGGCCCTGCACCCACACACCATGGCCTGGCACACCTTGGTCCTCACAGCAGCCTTTGTACTTGACAATATGTTCATGGTACAGGGTCCGCAGGATTTCGATCTCCCGCTGCCAGCCTGAGCGGAGCTGGGGACCACAGCCCTCCTTAAGGGCTTTCACAGCCACCATCTCGCCGGTGCCATCATTGGTTGGATCATAGCAGTACAGGCTGACCTTGCCAAAGTGACCCTGGCAGAAGTGGGCAGGACAGTCAGAACCAGGCGGTAGAGCTTGCTAGGCCCAATGAACTGCCTTCTCCCAAAACCGAGGAGTCTCCCCATCTTTCTCTCTGTTTGTTTGCTTGAGAGAATCACACTATGGAGCACAGGCTGGCTTGGAATTTGATACACAGATGCTGGCCTCAGACCCAGCGCTCCACCCGCCCCTGCCCCAATGGTGAGTGGTGAAAGCCTGCCTACCATGACTGGCCCTCCAAACTGTTCTTAAACAAGACTTCCTTCAGATGCATCCTAGCCCTCCCCCTTCCTCCAGCTCTCCAAACCCCACCCCGACATCGCTAACCTATGCCCCAGCCATCCGCTCCCACCCAGCTCCCCAGCCTAGCTCTCACCTCACCCAAATCCCGGATCTTTTTCAAATAACGTTTGTGGAAAACCGTGGGGTCTGATGCTGCTGAGTCTGAGTTCACAGCCGAGATACCCACTAGATCTGGAAAAGCCAAGGCCTTCAGTTAGACCCTTCAGTATCACATGGCTGGTCCCTGCTCGCCAGCATCCCTCTCACCTGGACACCTTTAGGTGAGTCAAAACCTGCCATGCTCTGTGCCCCCGTGCAGATTTTGGATGGGCAGTGCCTGCACCGGCAGGAACTCCAGCTGCGCACCCAACCCCCAGGGCCCTGGCTCACTCTGTGGCTGCAGCCTGGTGAGGTCCCGCAAAATGGTGCGGAATGATGGCCGCTGTGCTGGTTCGTAGGTCAGGCACTGGCGGGTGAGTGTGGCCAGCTCCGGGCATGAGGGCTCAGGCAGCTGGTGCTGCTTTGTGTAGAATCGTTCTTTCTGTGGGGGTGATGACCCCAGACAGTGAGCCTCCCATTCTGCCCACACCTTCCCCAAAAGGCACAGCCAAATGGTATGGCTGGCTCTGCAAAGCTGGAGCAGGTTCCCCAAGCCGTTCCATCTCTCAATCTTTCCTCCCTGCCCTCAGCTCAGCCCCTTTAATGCCCCCAGGCCTCTGCAAAAGCTGTGCTTGGAACCAAGGTTGCACTTCCTAGCCCTGCTCATGAGCAAAAGTCTACATTTAATGAAACATTCTCTAGGAAATCTTTTCAGCCACTTCAATGAACCAAAGAACCCTTTAAGAGTCCACCGAAATCCTTAGGACATACCTCGGAGGGGCGACGACCCTGCAGGGGTGCCTCCCCATCAAAGCAGATCTCAAGAAGGGTGGCACCAAAACCCCACATGTCCGTGGCAGTACCCAAGCTACTGATCTCTCCAGACAGGCACTCAGGAGCTGTCCAGGGGATGCGTTCCACCCGCTCTGGGAAGCACAGGTTAGAGATCAGCGAGGGCAGAAAGAGCAGGGGAAGGCCTCCCTATGCCCCACTCCAGAACTCACCCTCTCTGGAGAGGGCACCTTGGCCCACGCCAGGATCACTTAACTTGATGAAGGGGCTGGTACCCTCCTCTAGCCCCAGCCGCGCCAGCAGGACGTTCCGGCCACATACATTCCCGTGAACCAGATTCTTGTCCTCCTGAGTGGCAAAGGAGAAAAAGGGCGTGACTCCTAGGGCTGGGTCCAGATTCCACCACCACCCTATCCATAGGCTCCTCCCCACAGGGATAGCTGTGTGAAAATGACAATTGTCAAACTATTGGGATAACAATATAATGTTATCAGTACCAGGTAACACTGGGAGCTGAGTGTGTAGCCAAGGTTCTTGGCCAGGAACAAAAAGCTAGAAAGAGGAACTGGAGAGATGGCTCAGAGGTTAAGAGCATTGCCTGCTCTTCCAAAGGTCCTGAGTTCAATTCCCAGCAACCACATGGTGGCTCACAACCATCTGTAATGGGGTCTGGTGCCCTCTTCTGGCCTGCAGGCATACACACAGACAGAATATTGTATACATAATAAATAAATAAATAAAATAAATAAATAAAAAACTAGAAAGACCTCACTGTAAGTCTCCAAACACCACTGCCCCAGGACCTTTGCACAGACTGTTTTCACACATCCCCGAATATGATCTTCCCAAGACTCCCTGGCAGCAACTTTCCTCTCCTGTCAGGTGAGGCCAGCTCAGTCCATCTCTTTCCAATTCTGCTCAGTCCCAACTCCTAACTGTGCCTCCTGTCCACGTCAGCTCATCTGGCCCTCAATTCTGTCTGCATTGTGTGTGTGTTTTGTGCTCCTGGGGGAGTATGCCTGTGGAGGTCAGAGACCAGGTGGTGTCCTCAATTGCTCCTCGCCTTATTCTCTGAGACAGGGTCTCACACTGAGTCTGGTGCTCCCTGATTGGGTAAGCCAGCCCGTCAGTGAGATCCAGGGACCCTCCTGTCTTTGCCTCCCTGGTGCTAGGGTTACAGACATCTGACTTTTTATGTGGGTGCTGGGAATATAAATTCAAGTCCTCATGGCTGTACAGCAAGCATTCATCACGATCTTCCCAGATTCCCCTGCTCAGTTCATACTGCTTCCTAACATTATTTTGTTACTGCTCTAAGCACAGTTATCCCTCTCTCAACACAGGACATCTTCAGATGGAGCCAAGGTAAAAACTGAAGTTAGGTGTCAGGCATGGTAATGTAAGCCCGTCATTTCAAGAGGCGGAGGCAGGAGGATCAGGGGTTCAAAGCCAGTCTTGGTTACATAATGCATCTGGGACCAGCCTGGGCTACATGAGACGACTTGGCAGCATGTGCCTGTCTGTAACCCTGGAGCTGGGGAGGTAGAGACAGGTACACACTGGGTTCCACAGGCTAGTTAGTTTAGTTGTATAGGTGAGTTCTGGGTTTGGCAAGTCCCTGCCTCAAGAAATAAGAACATCTTATTCTCCTTAAATAAGGAAGACATCTTGGTTCTCGCCTGGGCACGCACACACAGCTTAGCAGAGGATGGCCCTGAGACCCCAGTGCAGCACTGCAAGCACACATCACACCCTCTTTATACAGAGCTAGGCCTGGAATCCAGGGCTTTGTCTGAGTTAGGCAAGTGCTCTACCAACTGAGCTACAGCCCCAGCCCCTTCCTTTCCCAATGCTTGCAACAGGGTGTTGTGTAGCCCAGGTTAGCCTCAAACTCACTACATAGCTGAACTCCAGATTCCCCTGCCTCAGTTCCTACACACAATGATGGCATGTCTGTGTTGCCATACCTGGCTTCACTGCATCCCATTTTCTTTCTCCCTTTCTTTCTCTCTCTCTCTCTCTCTCTCTCTCTCTCTCTCTCTCTCTCTCTCTCTCTCTTTCTCTCTCTCTCTTTGACACAGGGTTTCTCTGTGTAGTTTTGGAGCCTGTCCTGGAACTCACTCTGTAGACCAGGCTGGCCTCAAACTCACAGAGATCCGCCTGCCTCTGCTTCCTGAGTGCTGGGATTAAAGGCGTGCGCCACTACCACCAACACCTAGTTTGTACCCCCTCAGGTCCACATACCAGGTAGCTGAGGGCACTGGCCAGCTGCTGAGCCACAATCATCTTCCAGGTCATAGGCACTCGGCCCCTGTGTCGCCGTAACCACACATCCAGGGGACCATGTTCTACGAACTCTGTCACAATGATATCTGCAAAGATTCCGCTGCTGGAGGGGCAGTCACCTGCCTCTTCCTCCAGAGACCAGGACAGATGGTACTGGAGGGGCAGTCACCTGTCTCTTCCTCCAGGGACCAGGACAGATGGTACTGGAGGGGCAGTCACCTGTCTCTTCCTCCAGGGACCAGAACACATGGTACTGGAGGGGCAGTCACCTGTCTCTTCCTCCAGGGACCAGGACAGATGGTACTGGAGGGGCAGTCACCTGCCTCTTCCTCCAGGGACCAGGACAGATGGTACTGGAGGGGCAGTCACCTGTCTCTTCCTCCAGAGACCAGGACAGATGGTACTAGAGGGGCAGTCACCTGTCTCTTCCTCCAGAGACCAGGACAGATGGTACTGGAGGGGCAGTCACCTGCCTCTTCCTCCAGAGACCAGGACAGATGTAGGGCCAGGCTGAGTTTGCATTGTGGTTGGGGACTTTACGAGCAGAGCAGAGGGCCAGGCAGAGGTGAAATGGGGAATCTAAACACAGAGTAAGTATCCACACAGAGGACAAGCACAGGAAGGAGAGAGAAGGTGGGAGGGGGATGGGCAGAGGTGAGCAGCAGGAGGCCAGGTACAGGCTGGAGAGCAGCATCAGGGACACACATGGAACACTGCAGGGTCACAATCGGGGACAGGCAGGGAAGGAACAGAGGTGTCTACGCAGGGTGGGAACACAGGGTGACTGAGATCACAACAGGTCTGGGATCTGCCTGGGGCCACTGTGCTGAAGAGCTCAGAGTATGGCAAAAGGAATTATGGGATGACTTCGACAGAGCCAGACATCATGGTCTGGGTCAAGGAGACTGGGCAAAGCAGGTATAAAAAGGAGTCAAGGGAAGGGGGAGGCTCAGAGTACAGTACAGCATCCAGAGGCCGCTCATCCGTGTGGTGAGGAGTGGGCACGCTGAAGATGAAGGCCTGATCTCAGACTACAGGAGGCAGTGACAGATGGTTTCGGTGTGGCTCAGAGGCAGAACCCTGCCTGCAATCCCCCAGTGAGGACCTGGAGGTGTGGCTCAGCGATAGAGCCCCTGCTTGGAATACCATATAGTGAGGAGCTGGGGGCACTGCTTAGGGGCAGAGTGTTTACCCCACATGCCAATGGTGACAGCCTGGGTTCCATCTCCAGTACCACCAAAAATAAAAAAAAAAAAAAGATTGGCGAGTCAGGATGTCAGGATACAGGCCAGGGAGAGGGTACAGAGGGGTGGAATTCAAACCCAGTTGGGTTTTGGGGTGAACTCACTCTCTGAGCCACGCACGCAGACACCATGCAGGAAAGCCAGGTGCATGTGTGCCACCTGGCTCATGAGGCTGGCTGTTTCATAGAAGGCCTGTGGGGACAGGGCAGGTCAGGCTCCTGCAAACCCACCCCATCCTTCCCAGTCCTCTCAGACACCCCAGGGCCAGCCTTGTATAATTACCAAGGCGATGTCATGGTGACTGGGGTCCAGGACTTTAAGCACCACTCGGAGCTGCTGCCCACTGCCCCCGCCAGGCTCAGGAGGGCATCCACTGTCGGTTTTGCCTTCGTCAGGGCCTCCCACTCTTAGAAGGCCCTCATAAACATTGGTCCTCGTGCCTTGACCCAAGTGGGACAGCTGCAAGAGGAGCTACTGAATGTAGCAGTGCTGACTCCGCCCCGCCCCGCCCCCTCCACATGCCTTGCCACAGAGGACCCACCTGCGTGATTTCATTCTGGTGAACTCTGTGGAAGCTGAGCTGGCTGAGGTTGAGAGGCCGGGTGTGGGCACTGGACCCCCGCATGACCAAGAGGTTGGAGATTTCTAGGCACAGGAGCAGACACTGCCCTCGTGGGCTGGCTTCAGGGCACACGGTGTCAGCCCTACCTGGTGCCTCCGGCTGTCCTACTCACCTCCTGGCCGGGGCAGGCAGCAGTGGTGCAAAGGGAAGCAGTCGTCACCAGCCCGCAGCGAGCAGCCCTGCAAGGCGACCCGAAGGTCCCCCACGCTGTCGAAGGAGCGACCCCAGCCATATAGCACAAAGGCTCCAGGTTGCTGGGTGATGGGGAACTTTCGGAGGCGCAGACCCTTGGGGCCGCTGTTGGGAGCCTGGGAGAGTGGGAAGGAGATGTGAGCAGGGGTCAGGCGGAAAGGTGCACCTCTCTAGCCTCCACCCTGGCTCCACACCCACTGAGTCTCGATGGGCCACAGTGAGGATCAGACGGTGGAGGTGGCTGGTGCTCCACTGGATCAGGTAGAGGCCATCCTCCGGCCACAGCTTGGCTTGCACAAATGGATCCCTGGGAGAGGAAGAGGACGGGAACACCATCAGCCTCCTGTAGTCACTGTGGAACCCAGCTAGGCAATGAACACAGAGACCTGCTCAGAGACACACACATCAGCCAGACACAAGTCAGGGACAGGAGATGGCAGTACATACCTGTAATGCCAGCTCTCAGGAGGATGAGGTCACATGATCACTGAAAGTTCAAGTTCAGCCTGGGCTACATAATATGAATATGTCTCAAGGAAAAGTGGAGGGAATGGAGACTTTGGAAGATCAGGGCTCAGATCTCTGCACCCTTGTGGGACTCTGGGAGTAGTAGCATGCACCTGTAATCCAGCCCTAAGGCTACAGCTCAGCTAGTCTAGCCAGTCAGCAAACTCCAGTCTCAGAGACCTGCCTCAAAAACTAAAGCGGTAACAGGGCTTGCTGTTCCTGTAGGGGACCAGGGGTTCACTCTTAGCACCCACACCTCACACCACCTGTGACTCCAGCTGCAGAGAATCCTATGGGCACCACATACATGTGGCGTACACTCAGATACACATATATAAACATGAAGAATAAAAAGAAACCAATGGAGAGCGACTGAGGAAGACACCCAAGGCCACCTTGGCTGCCTTGCACACACACACATGCAGATAAAACCTTCAGGGAGCCTGCAAGTGGATAAAGGCACTTGAAGCCTGATGACCTGAGTTCGCCATCCAGGACCCACATGGTAGAAGCAGAGAACTGACTCCTGCAGGCTGCCCTCTGCCCTCCCCATATACACTAGGACATGTCTCCCTGCACATAAGTAAATGTATAAAAAAATCTCAGAACTACTGACAATAGGTGAATATATACATGTATACATACATATGACCACTGACATAGATACATGTAAAAACAGTCACCTGTGCCTAACATCAAACACAGCCACTGACGAAGTGACAGATGCTGAGACAAGAAAACAGTTGCCTGATGTTACACGGGTCACACCCAGACATGGCCACAACAGGACAGAGTTACTTCCAGTGAAGAGATAGTCATTTGGCCCCAAAACACAGATCATGTGTGCAGTTGGTCACCATGAGTCACAGAGCCATGTGGGTACACCATTTCCATGTGTTCTGTCTCCTCTGAGGCTCATGTCAGGTCCTACACCCAGTGATGACATGTCAGACACGATGGGCTGCAGAGATGGCTCAGGGGTATTTGCTGCTCTTCCAGAGGACCCAGGTTCAATTCTCAGCACCAAGAAGGGGGCTCTCACCTGTTCTGTAGCTCCCAGCCATTGTGGGCACCAGATATGCACATTGTGCAGGCAGAAAAACAAGACAAACACACACAAAAAACATACATATAAAATTAAATTACAAAAAAAACTTAAAAAAAAAAGGTAGACATAAACTAGGTATGATAACACAATCTCTAGTCCCAGTGCTGGGAGGTTGGAGGCAGGGGGACAGAGAGTTCAAGGTCACCCTTGCAGAATTCAAGCCTAGTCTGGGCTTACTGAAACCCTGTCTCAAACACAAATCAAGGGGCCAGGGAGATGGATGACTCCCAATCTCATGACCTGAATTTGTTCCCCAGCACCAAGATGGACTCCGGGTTGTCAGGTGACCACCACACACGTGCTGGGAGTACTGGTGCACGCCACCACAGCCAAGTCAATCAGTGCTTCATCCACTAGCAAGTACTACTACGGCTCGCTACAGCTGAGCTACAGCCACAGATCAGTGTGAGTACGGGTGTGCATGCCACTGTGCGCATGTCAGAGGTACCAGTCTTGGCCTTCTGTCCTGTTAGAGGCAGGAGCCTCCAAAGAGTCCTCTACCTACCATGGACTGTAGGAGTGCTGGGACTCCACGCACCAGCCGCTGAGCCACGTGTCTTCTAGGGTCACATTCATACCCTCACAGGAGAAGGCAGGCACTCTATCTGCTAAGTCATTTCCCAAGTCCCCTAGACAGTTTTCCTACAACTTAATTTTGAAGGCCTGAGAGATGGCTCAGATGTTAAAGGAGCTTACTGCCCTTCAAAAGGATGCAAGTTCAGTTCCCAGCACCCACACTGGGTGGCTCACAACCATCTGTAATACCAGTCCCAGGAGGATCTGATGCTCCTGGCCTCTGTGGGCACCTACACTCAAGTGTACAGACATACCACAAACATAATTTAAAATAATAAAAAACAAATATTTAGATTTAATTTTGAGCTGAGCAGTGGTGTCACATGCCTTTAATTCCAGCAGTCGGGAGGCAAACGCAGGCAGATCTCTGGGAATTCAAGACCAGCTTTGTCTATAGAGTGAGTTCCAGGACAGTATGGCTACAGAGAGAACACAGAGAAACCCTACCTCAAAAAAAAAAAAAAAAAAAAAAAGAAATACAATTTAAATTTGAGATAGGCTCTCACTATATAGCCCAAGCTGACCTGCTTGGTTTGGGCTGTGCGCTACCACAGCTAACCTTTCTTCTTAAGAGTCCAGACTAGCCGGGCGGTAGTGGCGCACGCCTTTTAATCCCAGCACTCGGGAGGCAGAGGCAGGCGGATCTCTGTGAGTTCGAGACCAGCCTGATCTACAGAGCTAGTTCCAGGACAGACTCCAAAGCTACAGAGAAACCCTGTCTCGAAAAACCAAAAAAAAAAAAAAAAGAGTCCAGACTAAGGCATTTTATCATAGTAATGAAAAAATAAACTAGTAGAAGGGCCTTGACATCTCAGAAGTGACAACAGCAACAACAAAAATGAGGACTAAAAGGAGGCATACACAGAGGCCAGACAGTCAGACACAAACATGGTGACACTCATGTGCCCACAGCTAACTGGGCTGGCGGCAGCACCTCGGTGTAGTGGCAGCTGCATGAACACATACTAGGTGGACCATGGACGCAGCCTCTGGCACGGCCAGCCCTGACACCCTCAGGCCACCATCACTCACATCAGGGGCCCATGGATGCCATTCTGGATGCTGGTCAACAGCCGCGGGGGTGCCACCTCATGGCACAGGTAGTGGCTGGAGTCGGCGGTCAAGCGGAAATAGCCATCCACCAGGGCCACAAAGGACAGGGCTTCAGCCCGGGAACGGAGGCACAGCAACTGTGGGCCAGGGGGCATGGTCAGGGAGCCTGGCAGGACAGGTCCGAGCCACCTCCACCAGCCTGCTGCCCAGGGGCCCCACCATGCACTTGTTGTCCTGAAGGTGGATGCGCACGTGACAGTCCTTTAGCACTACATGGGAGATGTCCTGGAAGTCGCAGAAGTAGGTCCAGGATGGCTCCCCAGGACTCTTGGCCAGCTGCTCGGCAACCTCAGGGGCCTTGACTTTCTTCCCAGATCGGTTGCCTTGGGGATTCCCTCTGCTGTTACCTCTTGCAGATTCCTAAAAGCCACGCCAGGGAGTCGGGGTGGAGGTGGGGTGAGGCAGGGGACACACAGGACAAGGATAGTTTATAGTTTACTGTATGTGCATTGGTGTTTTGCCTGCATGTTGAGTCAGATCTTGGAGTTACAGACAGTTGTGAGCTGCCATGTGGGTGCCAGGAATGGAGCAGTCAGTGCTCTTAACCACTCAGCCGTCTCTCCAGCCCTGGCAAGGTTAGCTTAATTTCCCCTCAAAGGACAGAAGGAAGCTGGGCTTAAGCTCTCAACTCCAAAAGTCAGAAAGTTGCAGGAAGATCGACATGACTTAAAGTCCAGGCTGGGCTACACAGCTGAGCTCTGGGTCAGCTAGAATCCCAGTACATAAGACACTAACTCAAAAAATAAAAATAAGCTGAGCAGTGGTTGCACACACCTCTACTCCCAGCACTCAGAAGGCAGAGGCAGGCAGATCTATGAGGTCAAAGCCAGCCTAGTCTACAGAATGAGTTCCAGGATAGCCAGGACTACACAAAGAACCCTCTTCCAAAAAACAAAACAAAACAAAAATAAATAAAAAATAGACTCTCAAGGGTCAGGAAGCTGTCTCAGCGGGCAAAAGTGCTTGCTTCCAAACCTGACGACTGGAGTCTGATTCCCAGAGAGAAACCCGCTTCCCCAAGAGATCACCTGACCTCTATGTGCACACCCTGCCCTGCCATGCCTCCACGGTCAGACGAGGACAGGGCTCACTTGAGCTACCCTGAGGAGCCCACAGCTGAGTGCTCACCTGGATCTGTAGTGGACGCCACTGGATACCTCTGGTGCCTGTCACCAGTACCTCGTGGGTGGGAAGCCTGGTGGCCAGCTCTGGGCCTGGGTCTCCAGTAGTCTGCCCACTGTTCTGGATGTAGCAGGGGTCCCTCTCAGGCTGGTCCAGCACCTCCAGATGACACACCGGTATGTGCTCTGAGCCAAATCGAGGAGCCAGCCGCTCCAGGGTGGCCAAGTACTTAACCATCACAACCTGCTGGGAGAGGTGGCCAGGCCGAAAGGCCCGCAGGAATCGCCGGAAGACTCTGCGGAGACGCAGGCGCGTGAGCGCATTGTGCTGACGGATGTGCTGGCGGAAGGAACGAGGGATGCAGTTCTTAAAGCTGAAAGAGGACACAGGGGACATGTCAGAGCCTGGGTAGCCAGAAAGGCTGGGTGACATGGGGTTAGTGGCTGAACCTTTCTGCTGCCTCATCTAGACAGCAGGCCTATGTCATGAATGCAGGAATAAAGACCCTAATCCCAGCACTATACAGTGAAATTCTGTCTCAACAGTTTTTATTTTTATTCCTCATGTGTGTGTCCCCACAATAGTCGGAAGAGGGTGTCAGATTCCTTGGAACTGAAGAGTGGGTGTGAGGCTCCATGTGGGTGCTGGAAACTGAACTCTGGTCCCCTGCAGGAGCAGCCAGGAGCACTCAGCCATCTCCAGCTCCTTACCTTACCTTTTATAGTAGCCCAGGCTGGCCTGGATCTCACTGTGTAGCCCAGGTTGACCTCAAACTTGAAGTAATCTTCCTGGATCTACCTCAAGTCCAAGAATAATATGCATACCACCATATCTGGCCCTATTTTTTTTTTTTTTGGTTTTTCGAGACAGGGTTTCTCTGTGGTTTTGGAGCCTGTCCTGGAACTAGCTCTTGTAGACCAGGCTGGTCTCGAACTCACAGAGATCCGCCTGCCTCTGCCTCCCGAGTGCTGGGATTAAAGGCGTGCGCCACCATCGCCCGGCTTGGCCCTATTTTTTAAAATTTATTTGTTTGTATTTTGTGTGAATTGATGTTTTGCCTGCATATGTCTGTGTGAGGGCATTGGAACCCCTGGGACATGAGTTATAGACAGTTGTAAGCTGCCATGTGGGTGCTAGGAATTGAACCCAGGTCCTCCGGAAGAGCAGCCAGTGCTCCTAACTGCTGAGCCATCTCTCCAGTCCCTGACCCTAACTGTTTGTCTTGTAATTCTTCTGTCTCAGTGCACTGGTGACTATGGCTACACATCTGTGCCACGTGCCTGGCCAGAGAGAGGGCCTTCTGAGCTTCCAGAAACTGCCTTCCAGAAGTCTATATCCTGTACCCACAGGGAACCCCACTTCTAAAGGCTGGGCTTTTATAGGTTTTTTTTCTTTTTGAGATAGGGTCTCTATGTAGCCCTGGCTGTTCTGGAACTCATTATATACAGTAGGCTGTCTCAGATGCACAGAGGTCCTCCTGCCTCTGCCTCCAGAGGACTGGGATTAAATGTGTGTTCCACTGTAATCAGTCTGAAGTAATGTCTTCAAAAACAGAGTAGGCTGGGGAGTGGTGGTATACTCCTTTAATCCTAGTATTCAGGAAGCAGAAGCAGGAGGATCTCTGAGTTTGAGGCCAGCCTGGTCTACAGAGCAAGTTACAGGACAGCCAGGGCTACACAGAGAAACCCTGTCTCAGAAAAAAAAGGGGGAAAAAAGAAAAACAAAGTAAATAAACAAGCAACATAAATAATGTATACTCTCTGAATCCACTCAATTCTTCTACATTTCATGTTTGTATTTTGTTTAAGACTGTATTATTTGCCAGGTGGTGGTGATGCACGCCTTTAATCCCAGCACTTGGGAGGCAGAGACACACGCATCTCTGTGAGTCTACAGAACCAGGTCTACAGAACGAGTTTCAGGACAGGCTCCAAAGCTACAGAAAAACCCTGTCTCAAAAATAAATAATAAAGACTATATTATTATATTATTTTTTATGTGCATGCTGTGTGTGTGCCTGTGCATGTGCGTGCCAGTGAAAGCCAAAAGAGGGTTTGGTCCCTTGGGGCTGGAGTTATAGACCATTGTGGGTCATCCAGTCAAAGTGCTGGCAACTGAACTCAGGTCCTCTGCAGAGTCAGTGTTTGCATTTCCTTTAGTACCCAATCTGCTTTACCAGATGTGAGCTCCCAGAGGTGGCCCTGTGTGAGTCCACAGCTAGCGATCAGTGTTTGCTGGATAAACCAAGGCAACATGAAAGGTCCACCCCGGTGCCCTGGGCGTGGGGGGCTCCAGCCACTTACTCCATTGCCACTCACCTGATCTCTCTGGCCATCTCCTCCAGGGGGACACCGCGGCAGAGAGCAAGGTGGCAGAGGTGCAGAAAGGCCATGCCCAAGCTCTCATTCTTAAAGTGATGGATCTCTTCCTCACTAGACAGGTCCCGCAGCGACACCACATCATTCATGAACTCGTGTTTTCCCTGAGGGGTAGAGGGATGCATAGGAAAGGGGAGGGAAGGTGTTTGCTTTATTGCAAACAAACTCTAACTCCCTGCTTCTAGCACCTTGTGGGGAAGGGAGAGACAAGTATTTTCCTAGAAAGAGCAAATGTACATCACAGAAACACCATGTACACCGCCTCCTCATGATTTGGAGACCGTGTCAGACATTATTAATCACACGGAGCACTCATTCACTCCAACTTCTTTTGGTAAAGACAGCTAAAAGACCCCAGCTAGTATGGGCTGAATCATATTAGCTGCAGTGGAGTGGGAAGTGGAAGGGAGTCCTTTCCGTCCTTGCTCATACCTGCTCAAAGAGGTATTCAAATGAGGCAGAGTCCAAGAGCTGCACACCCTGCTCTGACCCCGGGGAACCATATCGGTACACAGCTGGCTCTTGGGGACTCATGCCGTGCCAGTTCCGGAAGTAAAACCTACAAGAAGGGAAGGAGAAACAGAGCCAGGCAGGAGGCCTGATGGGTAATTAATGTTGTGTTCCACCTGAGAGACTGTGGCGTGGTGGATATCCTGCACTTCCCTCTACACCTGTGCTGTGGTGCTCGTGAACACACACACCTTCCAAGAGACCTTCACTTACCTCATTCGGAAATACAGCCTTAGGCTCACATCTCGGGATGTGTCTAGGATGTGGTTTGGGGGCAGCCAGACCTTGGCCTGTGCATCATAGAGGGCAAAGAGATTCAGGCAGGGTGGAGTGATGCCTGGAAGACGGAAGACGGGAGGGATGAAGTCAGAAGCCCCATCAGCTGCAGACCTTAGCTCTGAGGACACTGCAACTCACTAACTCCTGTCACATACTCTTCCCACGCCTCTCCTGTCTATGACTTATCAAATACTGAAAGACACACAAGGCAGTTCAGAACTTCCACCATGTCAATGCTTCCCAGAACTACGTTTCCCAGATTCCTTTGCAGCTAAGATAGGAACATTGGACTAAGTGGCATGTGATTTCAGAACTCTGGAGGCTAAGGCAGAACAAAAGTCATTATCTGCTACATATAAGTTGGAGGTCAGCCAGAGCTACATGAACCCGTCTCAAAAACAAAACAAAACAGGTGGCACATCCCAGCACTCGGAAGGCAGAGGCAGGTGAATCTCTGTGAGTTCCAGGTCACCCTGGGCTACAGAGTAAGTTTCAGGACAGCCAGGGCTCCACAGAGAGACCTTGTCTCGGCACACACTTAACACACAAACAAATAAACAACAAGAACAAAGGTTTCACCTGCAGACATACAGACAGAATATTGTATACATAATAAATAAATAAATATTTAAAAAAATGGGCTGGAGAGATGGCTCAGTGGTTAAGAGCATTGCCTGCTCTTCCAAAGGTCCTGAGTTCAGTTCCCGGCAACCACATGGTGGCTCACAACCATCTATAATGGGGTCTGGTGCCTTCTTCTGGCCTGCAGACATACACACAGACAGAATATTGTATACATAATAAATAAATAAATATTTTTAAAAAAAAAGAAAAAAAAAGAACAAAGGTTTCAGCCTGTAAGATAAACACAAATTGCTCTCCAAAGTTATTACACATACCTTCACTACAGGTTTGATAAGATAAGGTACCTCGCTTGTGAAACAGCTTTCTTTTTTTTTTTTTTTTGTTTTTGTGACAAGGTTTCTCCCTAGCTTTCGTGCCTGTCCTGGAACTAGCTCTTTTTTTTTTTTTTTTTTTTTTTGGTTTTTCGAGACAGGGTTTCTCTGCAGTTTTGGAGCCTGTCCTGGCACTAGCTCTTGTAGACCAGGCTGGCCTCGAACTCACAGAGATCCACCTGCCTCTGCCTCCCAAGTGCTGGGATTAAAGGCGTGCGCCACCACCGCCCGGCTGGAACTAGCTCTTGTAGATCAGGCTCGTCTCAAACTCACAGAAATCTGCCTGTCTCTGCCTCCCGAGGGCTAGGATTAAAGGCATGCGCCACCACGCTTTCTAAGACGCCAACTGCTTTACTCTCTGCCTCAACCATTCCACGACTCCCTATTACTGCCCACTGAGAAATCCCAACCCCTTCAGTGCTGAGTGACCAGGACCTGGCTTCTTTCTCTGATGCTTGATTTGAGATGGGCCTCACAGAGCCCAGGGTGGTCTCTAAGTCCATATGTAGCTGAGGTTAGCCTTGAATTTTTTTCTGTGCTTCCTGCCTCCACTTCCCAGAGTACTGGGACGACAGATTTGCACCATTGAGCCTGGCTCAGCGGTGCTGGGGATGGAAGCTAGGGTTCTGTGTGTGCTGGGTAAGTGTTCAACCAGGGTGAGTGCCAACTTCAGCCCTAAGCCTCAACTTTTACTTCCTTTTCCCAGTTCTTAGAGCCGCACCCCACTCAGCCTGAAGGTCTTTTGGTTCCTCAAACAGGGTGGTACCCTGGACCTGTGCGGAGGCCATTTTCTCCATAGAGTTCAGGTCCCATTGGTCACATCAACACAACAGAAAGTCGGGCAGTGAGAGATGTCGCAGTCAGATTGCCAGCACACTCCCTGTGACGGTCTGAACATGTCCTAGCATTTACAAGCTGGAATCTTAATCGACAAAGCATGTGTTAATGGAATTCAGGGCAGAACTTTGGACGCGTGACTAGTCTAAACGAGGTTGGGGGTGGGACTAATGACAGCTTTAGTGCCTTTATTTGGCAGATACAGAGGATAGAAATTAGAACTTTGCACAAACTGGGCAGGTTCCACTGAGCCACACCCTGACGTCTCACTGGGGGATTCTGGGAAGGGGTTATAACACTGGGTCACATGCCAGCCCCTCACTGGGGGCTTGTTTTTTTTTTTTTTTGAAAGATTTATTTATTTTTATGTGCATTGGTGTTTTGCCTTGTATGTCTATGTGAGGGTACCAGATACCCTGGAATTGGAGTTACAGACAGTTGTGAGCGTCCATGTGGATGCTGGGAGTTGAACCCGGGTTCTCTGGGAGAGCAGTCAGTGCTCTCCAGCACTGAGATGAGCGTTTCTAGGCAAGAGCTCTACCACTGAGCCTCACACGTATTTTGAGACAGGGTCTTCTTGTGTAGTTAGTTTGGCCTGGAACTTGTGATCCTCCTGCCTCAGTTTCCCAAGTCTGGGATCACAAACACCCCCGGCTCAGCAGCGTTTTCTTCCCTTGCCCTCTAGAATAAGAGCCCCCCACTGGCCCCAACTTAAGCTGGCACTCAGACTCACTCTTCTTTGTCCAATGAGTATGAACCACACCACCAGCTGCTCCTCCCCAGGCTCCACACTCACCGACTTTGTGTGCAATCTGGATGCAGATGTCCTCGGCAGTCAGAGCCGTCTGGCTGAAGGTGACCCAAGGCTCCCCGCCCTCCGGCCCAGTCCAGTGCAGCAGCACCATCAAGCTTTCCGTGGGTACCAGGGGCTGAGCTTCGGTGCCATCTGCCCTGCTGTCTTCTGACATGGCTCTCCGCCCACACAGAGGCATAGTTGCCACCATTCACTGCTGGTTAAGGACAGGCCGTTAGATTCGGGCCACAACCCAGAGGACTCTTAACTCCTCAGCCTCCCACGCACCCAGGCTGAAGTCCAAAGGAAAGAGCGGGGGTCTTGCCCTCCCTCAGCCTCAATACATACAGTTGTTTGCGGGCAGGAATGCTGAGTGACTTGAGACTGCCAGTTTTAACGGTAGCAAAGCCGACTTACAGTTTTGTTTAATTTTGTGTATTTAGACAGTCTCATGTAGTCCAGGCTCGCCTCCAACTTAATACTGTACTTTTTCTTAAAGATCTGTGCCGTATGTTGGGGTGCCCACGGGTGTGGGTGCCAGAGAAGACATCTCCCATTGAACTGGAGTTCCGGGCAGCTATGAGCCACTCGATGTGGGTGCTGGGAACCGAACTCCAGCTCAGCCTCTGAACCTAACCATATAACTAGGCCCCATTTGTGTTTTTTTTAAACAATTCTCACTCGGGAGGCAGAGGCAGGGGATCTGGGTTCAAGACCATCTGGTCTACAGGGCGAGTGCCAGGCTAGCCAGGCCTACACAGAGAAGCCCTGCCCCAAAAGAAACGAACAAAAAGCAATTCTCAGGCAACTCAGGCTGGCCTCAAATTTATAAGTAAACAAGGATGTTCTTGAAGTCTGATTGTAATGTTTGAATCTCAAATGCTGGGATTACAGTTGTGCAACTGCGTCTTTGGCTTTTTAATGTACCTTTTTAAAATTAATTAATTAATTAATTTTTGAGGCAAGGTTACACTGTGCAGCTCTGGTGGTGGCCTGGAGCTCACAGAGTTCTGCTTACTTCTGCCTCCAGAGTCTGGCCTGTGTGTCAGCCCAGAATATTAGAGCATGCCTTGAATCTCAGCACTTAGGAAGCAGAGGCAGGCAGATCTCTGTGAGTTCGAGGCCAGCCTGGGCTACAGAGCTAGTTCCAGGACAGTTAGGGCTACACAGAGAAACCCTGTCTCTAAAAACCAAAAATGAATAAACCAATAAACAACAACAAAATAAAAACATGTGTCACCTACCGCCCACGAAGTATTTATTTAGTTTGAAACAAGAGCTCATTATGCTATTTCCAGACTGCTCTTCAATCCCTACATTCAATCAATCCACCTGCCTCAGCCTTCCAAGTAACCGGGACTACAGGTGTACAGAGTGCCAGCAGACCGACCCCTCCTGTCCTGTGTTTGGGAGGGCAGAGGTTCACAAGGTCTGTCTACAGCTGCTGGGGCCTCTTCCTCCAAAGCCTCCTGACTGCCAGAACCGCAAACACGAGTCACCACAGTCCGCTTTCTCCTTCAGTAATCTTATGGCAGTGTGAACAGCCACTCTGAAGTGCACGAGGAGGGGAACATTTGCCCGCTACCCCAGTACTTCAGAGGGATCAAAGTCAGGCTCACATACCTAAGGTAGTGGAGGCCAGCCAGGGATACATAAGATTCTGTCTTCACGTAAACAGATAGTGGCCTGGGAGATGGTTCTGTGGGCAAAGGCACCTGCCGCCAAGTCTGGAGACCTGAGCTGTACCCCTGGCCCCCACATGATGGAAGGAGACAAGTGGCTCCTAAAATTGTCCTCTGGGCTACACCAGTGCTCTTCATACCCTTATAAAAACAGCATAACAGGGCTGGAGAGATGGCTCAGTGCTGAAGAGCACTGACTGCTCTTCCAGAGGACCCAGGTTCAATTCCCAGCACCCACGTGATAGCTCATAACTCTCTGTAACTCTAGTTCCAGGGGACCTGACACCTTCACACAGATATACACGCAGGCAAAACACCAATGCACATAAAATAAAAATTAAGAACATAAAAATACCATAAGAATACTAAATAAAAATAAAATAGGGGTGGTGGTGGTGCATGCGCCTTTAATTGGAGCACTTGGGAGGCAGAGACAGGTGGTTCTCTGTGAGCTTAAGGCCATCGTGGTCTATAGCATGAGTTCCAGAACAGGCTCCAAAGCTACAGAGAAACCCTGTCTTGAAACAAAACAAAACAAAACCAAAACAAACAAACAAAAAAAATCTTTTTTTTTTTTTTAAAAAAAAAAGCCATTTTGCCAGGTGGTGGTGGACACCTTTAATCCCAGCACTCAGGAGGCAGAGGCAGGTAGATCTCTGTGAGTTTTAGAACAGCCTGGTCTACAAAGCTAGTTCCAGGACAGGCCCCAAAAGCTACACAGAGAAACCCTGTCTCGAAAAATCAAAAATAAATAAATAAGTAAATAATGAAATAAAATAAAACCAGGCAGTGGTGGCACATGCCTTTAATCCCAGCACTTGGGGGCTGGAGAGATGGCTCAGCGGTTAAGAGCATTGCCTGCTCTTCCAAAGGTCCTGAGTTCAATTCCCGGCAACCACATGGTGGCTCACAACCACCTGTAATGAGGTCTGGTGCTCTCTTCTGGCCTGCAGACATACACAGACAGAATATTGTGTACATAATAAATAAATAATCCCAGCACTTGGGAGGCAGAGGCAGGTGGATCTCTGTGAGTTTGAGGTCAGCTTGGTCTACAGAGTGAGTTCTAGGACAGCCAGGGCTACAATGAGAAACCCTGTCTCGAAAAACCAAAACGGAAAAAAAAAGTAATAATAATAAATTTAAGCCAAGCACATTAGTGCATGCCTTTAGCTCCAGAACTCTGTGAGTTTGAAGCCAGCTTGATCTAAGTAGTTCCAAGCTAGTGAGATGCTGTCTCCATCAGTCAATCAACCAATCCATGAATTTCTGCTCTGAACAAAGCTCCCAGAAGGTAGGCGGGCTTGATGCAACAAACCTGGTGGTGTGTCTAGGAACTTTGATATGACCTCAGGCGATGCACTTAACCTCTCTGGTACTCCATTTCCCTGTGTGAAGCAGAGATGCTGAGACCGTTGCTATAAAAAGATGTTCCAACCTGGTTCTGCATGGTACTGGGCCAACAGGAACCTGAACTAGGCAGGAAAAACAACCACCAAATATGACCCAAAGAGACTGCACTGGGGTGGAGGAGCGGCCAGCAGGGGCAGAGCAGCAGGCATCCTCCCTGCTCTAGGCCCGGGCTTCATCCCCAATACCACCAAAAAAGCACTACTGAACCACGGGGCTCAGCTGGAAAACCTGGGTCCAACCCTTCAAACTCACAGCGTGGAAGAAGAGCACCAACTGCTCTGAGCTGTCCTATGGCATGCATGCACACACAAACACAGTTAAAGACATGTGACTTAGCCAAATCCAAACGAGCTTCGCCATCACGACTTTTCTTTCCATGCTCGAGATCCACCCCAATAGGTGACCAGGGCTGCTCTCACTCCACATGGGGGGATGCTCACCTGGGATGCCACATTTCAGGGACAAGGTTCCACAATTTAAAAAACAATTCTGTGAGCATGGTGCATGTGTGTGTATGAATAGGTATATATGTACATGGTATATGTGTGTGCATGGTATGCATGTTGTATGCATATGTGTTCAGGCATATGTGTATCTGGCATAAATATGTATGTACATGAAGCATAAGTGTGCACTAATAGTGTATGGGTATATGAAGGTATATGAGTGTGTATGTGCATGGTATATGTATATGTGTGTATGGTGTTATGGATGTGTGCATAGTGTATGCAGGGATATATGTGCATGGTATATGCATGTGTGTACATGCATAATGTATGCATATATGTACACGCATAATGTGTGCATGTGTGTGCACACATGGAGGCCAGAAGTGTATATCAGGTACTTTCCACCTTAGTTTTTAAAATGCGTGTGAACGTTTTGCATGTATGTCTGTGCTCTACCTCATATGTGCCTGGTGCTGATGGAGGCCAGAAGAGGGTATCGGATCCCCTGGAACTGGAGTAATACATATGGTTGTGAGCTGCCATGTGGGTGCTGGGAACCAAGTCTGAGCCATCTCTCCTGCCCCTTCACCTTGTTTACTGAGACAGGGTCTTACTAAACCTAGGGTCACTGTTTTGGACCCCTAGGACCTTCTTGTTTCTATCCCCTCGTGTTGGGGTGACATGTGACCGTTGCCACACTCCACTTTATGTAAGTCCTGGGAGTCAAACTCGGATCCTTCTGCTTGCAGGCACTTTACCAACGGAGGGAATATTCATTCACCCTTTATTTTATATTGGTCTGTGTAGCCCAGGCTATCTTAGAATTCACCCTGTAGCTCACACTGTCCTCCAACTCATGGTGATCCTTCTGCCTCAGTCTTCTAAGTACAGCATTTTATTATATATATGTACATATACACATGTGTACACTTTTTTGAGGCAGCATTTTACTATATAGCCTAGGCTAGCCTAGAGCTCACAGAAATCCCCTTCTCTGCCTCTGTTGAGATTGCAGGCATACGTACGCCAGCACACCCGGCCTTGAGCCCACCAGCCTTAATGATTTATGTTACTGTAAGTGCCCTGAAAATCAGATCTGCCGGTACTTGTCTCCTCTCCGGGCCAGTTTCCACACGCGGTAAGAGAGTAACCAGTGGCTACTTCAAAGGCTCAGTGGAAAGTGTCTGGCAAACAGTAAACGTTTAATAGATGTTACCATAATCTATTCACGTTCAAAACACCATCCCGGGGACTGGGGCCTTTGGGAGAGCTCACTTCCTCCTTCCCGGTTCCCGAAGATCCCGGCCCAGCTCTGAAGACGAACATAGGGTCTGTACTTGCAGAAGCTGCATCTGTCCCCACCCATCGCCCGAAAACCTGCCGACCCATCTGGCTCAGGCAATAACAGCACTGTGCACTCTACAGGAAACCGACAAGTACGGAGACAGCGGGTGCTCCTGGTCCAACTCCGGGGAAGTGCTAGTGCTTGCAAGGCCCCAGCCTCCTCCCGCCTGCGTCCCAGGGGCGGAGGGGAGCCCCTCCGCACTCACCCTTTGCAGGGTACTCAGGCTCGGACCCTGGACCCCGCCCCACTGCCGCGGGGAGCAGCTGCAAATCCACAACCGACGCGCAGCGGGCCATTGGCCGCCTGAATCGCGCATGTCCTTTGGCCGCAGTCCGGCCCACTAGGCATATGATCCTACGTTCCTATTGGCCATCGTACAAGAATGGCCTCGCTCTGAATGGTCGTAGTGGTGGAACCTCCTAGTCATGATTTGTTGGAGCGGCAAGCGGAAACGCTGAGGCCTCTGCGATTGGATGTGCGAGATGAGGGCGGAAACGCAGAGCAGGACGGCAGGGCCGGGCGGAAGAGTGAGGTCTGTGGGCAAAGGGCCTGGAAGCCTTAAGTTTCTGCAGGTACACACCTGTACTCGGAGGCTGCAGTCACCCAGACTTGAAGTTCCTGGTCTCATGCAGCCCAAGTACCCCCCTTGGCAGAGGAAGGGTCAGAAATCCAACATCATGGGGGGTGGGGTACGTCGTGAATAATTTAGACAGTAGGAGACCAAGTTTTCGTTTTGTCGAGACACGGTTTCTCTGTGTAGCCCTGGCTGTCCTTGAACTCAGATTTACCTGGCTTTGCCTCTGGAACGCTGGGATTAAAAGCCTGTGCCGCCACCACCCAGCCAGAGCCACAGTTTTACAAAACAGTGAGAAAAAGTTACTCCTCAATACTCTTCTCCATGAGACCCCACTTTGACGATGGTCCTGTCCTTGGTCTGTCCAGCCCCATATTAGCCAAGAAACCTACTAAATCATACCCCAACCCTTGATCCCTGACCAAGTCTCCTCACTTCTGACGTGGGCCTGTGTCTTTCTCTCTAGGAAGGTCTGGCTCAGCACCAAGAGCGCTTGCCGCTTTTCCAGGTGACGCAAGTTCAGTACTCACCGCTTACACAGCAGCTCACAACCATCCATAACTCCAGTTCCAGTTGATCGATACCCTCTTCTGACCGCCGCAGGCACCAAGCACAAACGTGGTACACAGATATATATATATATGCAGACAAAACACACACAACATTTATTTACAAAAACAACACCAAAAACTGGCACGGAAGCACATGCCTTTAATCCTGGCACTTGGGAAGCAGAAATAGGTGGATCTAAATAGTTCAATACCTGCTTGGGCTACAAAGCAAGTTCAGGCCAGCTTGGGCTACCCAATGAGACCCTGTCTCGAAATAGAGAGACCATGGGGGCTGGAGAGATGGCTCAGAGGTTAAGAGCATTGCCTGCTCTTCCAAAGGTCCTGAGTTCAATTCCCAGCAACCACATGGTGGCTCACAACCATCTGTAATGAGGTCTGGTGCCCTCTTCTGGCCTGCAGGCATATACACGGACAGAATATTGTATAAATAATAAATAAATATTAAAAAAAAAAAGAAATAGAGAGACCTCTCTGGTCGATATTAGAGACTGACTTCCTCCCTCCCTCCCTCCCTTCCTCCCTCCCTCCCTCCTTCCCTCTCTCCCTTCCTCCCTCTCTCCCTCTCTCTCTTGGTAGCTCAGAAGATAAAGGCATTTGCTGCAAAGCCTGAAGACCTGATGTAAAACCCCACATTCCCCATGGGAGGAGAGAACTGACTAACTCTTGTAAGTTATGATCTGACACATTCTGCCTTCACATAAACACATACACACGTATGTGTGCACACACACAATGTATGTAAATAAGAGAATATCCAGGAAGCTACATGATACCTTTTTTTCTAAAAAAAAAAGTATATGACATATATATATATATATCAATATATATATATATATCATATATCTGCATGTATGTAAATGCCCTGTGTGACCTCAGAGGCTGGAAGAAGACTTCTGATCCTCTGGAACTGGAGTAACAGACAGCTGTGACCCACTGTTTTAGGGTTTCTATCGCTGTGAAGAGACACCATGACCACAGCAACTCTTATAAAGTAAAAAATTTAATTGGGGTGGCTTACAGTTTCAGAGGTCTAGTCCATTATTGTCATGGTGGGACATGGTGGTGTGCAGGTAGACATGGTGAAAGAGGTGATCAGTAGGCAACAGGAAGTGAACTGTGTCCCATGCCAGGCATAGCTTGAGCATATAAGACCTCAAAGCCTACACCTGTGGTGACACATTTCCTCCAACAAGGCCACACCTTGGGCATTCAAACATTTGAGTCTATGGGGGTCATGTCCATTCAAACCACTACAACCACCAAGTAGGTGCTGAGAAACTAACCCTGGACCTCTTTGAAAGCAGTCAGTGCTGTTAGTTGCTTGGCCATCACTACAGCCTACTTCTTTTTGTTTTTGTTTTTTTGAGACAAGGTTGCTCTGTGTAGTCCTGGCTGTCCTGGAACTCGCTCTGTAGATCAGGCTGACCTCAAATTCAGTGATCCACCTACCCTTGTCTTCTAAGTGCCTTTAATAAGTATGTTCCACCACCACCTGGCTGAGATGCTTTTCTTAAAATAAATTTAATATAAAAATAAAATCCAAGATCAGCGCTCGTGTTGCACGCCTTTAATCCCAGCACTCGGGAGGCAGAGGCAGGCGGAGCACTGAGTTTGAGGCCAGCCTGGTCTACAAAGTAAGTTCCAGGACAGGCTCTAAAGCTACACAGAGAAACTCTGTCTCAATAATAAAATAAAATAAAATCTAATCATGGTGGCACATGCCTGTTACGTCATCCAGGAGATAGGTAAAGAAAGGAGGATCAGTATTTAAGACTGGCCCTCTCTGACTGCCTTCTAAATAAAAAGTTAAGGATGTTTTTCATCAAGCTAAAAATATCTCAGTCCAATCTATACATTCTGAACAAAATAAAAATGCTCTATCTTTTAACCCAAATCCATAGCTTTTGCTCTTATTCAAAGGCATGATTCTAGTCCAGCTGTTTTAGAGACACTCACTGACTGCTTTTTCTATAATATGGATTTCAATGTATATTACAGGCTTCAGAGAGTCAAGAAAGTCTTAAGACTTGGGTCCAGGGCTGGAGAGTTGTCTTAGCAGTTAAGAGCACTGGCTGCTCTTCCAGAGGACCCAGGTTCAGTTCCCAGCACCCACACGGCAGCTCACAACTGTCTGTAACTCTAGTTCCAGAGGATCTGGCATTGTCCCACAGACTAACATGCATAAGAAAGATGACTTGGGTCCACCTCTCACAAAGCAAATGGATTCCAGGTAGGCACTCTTGTCAAGCAATAGCCTAAGCTTCCCGGCCTAATGTTCATTCCCGAGGGGAAGTTCCAAATTTCTGTTTCCTTTAAGTTCATTAACTCCGGTCCCCATTCTGTATCTATCTCGGCAGAGTTCCACTTGGCTGGGGGACACCATCCAGAAATTGGCTGCAGACCACACAGGCTCCAAAGACGAGCCCTAGCCTTGCAGAAGGCCCCGTGAATCAGTGCAGCTGATGAGATTACTTCCTGTCTCTTCAGCTGGGGCAGCAAACCAGATGCTTGTGATGAATGCCCCACTGCCCTAATCTCCTTCTGCCCTCTGACTAATACATCCTTCCTGGGCCCTGACAATGGTGTCCTAATTTCAGCAGGAAATAGTTACAGAGTAGAGTACTTCACCCACTTCACCCCTACTCCTCCAAAGGGCTGGAATGTTAGATCCAAAGGAAAGTCCCTGGCAGCAGGGACAAATAGCTACCTGTAATACCCATTGTCATACCAAGATTATATGTGCTTAAAAATTTGTCCTTTCAGACCGGCAATAGTGGCGCACCTCCCAGCACTCGGGAGACAAATGCAGGCGGATCTAAGTGAATTGGAGGCCAGCCTGGTCTACAGAGTGAATTCCAGGACAGGCTCCAAAGCTGCACAGAGAAATACTGTCTCAGAAAAAAAAATGCTAAGACCCTATCAAAGATTTGACAGGGACACATAAGACACAAATCTTATAATAAAAGCAAACTAGGTTCATTCCTGTTTATGATTAAATTTATTTTTCTCAAGGATTGGGCTATGCCCAACCTGTAACCTTAACTAAAAATAATTCTGTACTGCCTGTTCCAGGAAATGGCAATCATGTCTTTGTTTCAAAAAGTTGCTGGGTGGTGATGGCACACACCTTTAATCCCAGCACTTGGGAGTTCAAAGCCAGCCTGGGCTACAGGTTGGAGAGTGAGTTACAGGTTAGCCAGGACAGTTTCACAGAGAAACTTCGTCTTGAAAGAATCTGAAGGAAAAAAAATGTTGTAAACATCTTGCAAACCTACCATTGTTTCAAAAGGCTGTTATGACTACCTGTTGCTAAGATCACCTTGCAGTCACGTCTTTGTTTGAGGTCATTATGACTAACTTGTTAATGCCTGTGTTCTGCTCTTAAAACCCTGGCTCTTTTGCCTGCAGATCCCCCATTTGGAAACCCCCTTACCCTGAGCTGTAAAGACCTTGTCCTCCTTATGTCCAAGGTTGACCTCTCAAACCCCACCTTAGGGAGAGGCAGCCTGTGTACACAAATAAAAAAGTTTGCTTTAATTAATTTAGTCATGATGATTTGGTTTTTTTCTCCCATCTTTGGGATTAACATTTTTAGTTACTTTTCTGTTTGTCTTCCTTTCTTTCCTTTTTCCTCTTGAGGCGGGGTTTCTCTATGTAGCCCTGGCTGTCCTGGAACTCACTCTGTAGACCAGACTGACCTCGAACTCAAGAGATCTGCCTGCTTCTGCTTCCCGGGTACTGGGATTAAAGGAGTACATCACTGCCTGGTTTTTCTTTCTTTTTAAGATTTATTTATTCAAGCCGGGCCGTGGTGGCGCACTCGGGAGGCAGAGGCAGGCAGATCTCTGTGAGTTCGAGACCAGCCTGGTCTACAAGAGCTAGTTCCAGGACAGGCTCCAAAACCACAGAGAAACCAAACCCTGTCTCAAAAAAACAAAAAAAAAAAGATTTATTTATTCAGTATGTATACACTGTATACTGCCTACCAGAACTCATTACAGATGGCTACCATATGGTTGCTGGGAATTGAACTCAGGACCTCTGAGCCTCTGAAAGAGCCAGTGCTCTTAAACTCTGAGTTATCTCTTCAGCCCAGAATCCGGGCTCTTAGAGTACACCCTTGGTGATGTACTTCTTCTAGCAAGGCCACACTTCCTAAGCTTACCCAGACATCTACAACTGGGAATCAAGTATTCAAATGGTAGCAGGGCTTTGGTGGCACACTCCTTTAATCCCAGTACTCGGGAGAGACAGACAGGCAGATCTCCGTGAGTTCGAGGCCAGCCTTGTCTAGAGAGTGAATTCCAGGACAGGCTCCAAAGCTACAGAGAAACCCTGTCACAAATAACTAAATAAAATTAAAAACAAAAAACAAAAAATAGAAAACAAACTATTCAAAGCTCAAGGTGATGGGTGACTTCATCATTTAAACAACCAAAAATAATAAACCAGACATCACACTAAGACATACAAGCTCAGATCTTTTTGTAGCTTTGGGCTAGAACCTTGTTCTTCTTTTCTTGAGCCCTTGTCATAACATGGAGGCCTTTTCTTCTCCACCTCTAGTGATGCCACAGAGGGGACCTTGGACCCAGAGCCCCGCACTTGCCAGCCAAGCACTTACTGCTTACAAACATGCTAAGCTCACTGGGAATTTCTTTTTACCTCCTCCTCCCCTCTCCTTTTTATTCTTTTTTAAATTATACTTTAAGATTTATTTGTGTGTGTGGGTACTTTGCCTACTTGTGTCTCTGTACACCACATACATGCTTGGTGCCAATGAAGGCCGGAGAAAGCACTGGATTCCCTGAAACTGGAGTTATAAAGGGTATGCACCATGTGTGCTGAGAACCCAATCCAGGTTCTCTCCAAGAGTAGCCAGTGTTGTTAACGGCCGAACCATATCTCCGGTCCATAGCCATCTCTTCTTGAGACAGTTTGGCCTGAAATCCCCCATGTAACTGAGGATGACTTTGAACTACTGGTCCTCCTGCTGAAATGGTGTGTGTGTGTGTGTGAGCATGCGTGCACGCACGTGTGAGGATGGGACCTGACAAGCAGTGACACCAGGTTCGTTGGTGCTGAGGATGGAACCTGGGTCTTTGTATACACTAGGTATAGGCAAGAGCTTCACTCACTGAGCCTTGGCCACTACAAGTCTGAGTACCCGTACTAATACCTCTCTCCTATTCTAGAATGTCTGACCACCAGGAGGGGAAGTGGGTAGACATTGAGTAGTGTAAGCTGGAGACCCAGGTTGCTGTCCTTCCCTGCTTCTGAAGGGCTGGCTGTCTTCTCCTCTGTGGAGATCAGAATGAGAATGGCCCCCATAGATTCATATATTTAAATCCTGGCCCCCAGTTGCTGAATCTGCTTGGGAAGGATTAGGAGATATGGCCTTTTTTGAGGTGTGTCACCGAGGGTAGGCTTTGAGATTTCCAAAGGCCATGCCATTCTCAGGTAACTCTTTCTGCCGCCTCCTGCTTGTTTATCTATCAGGACGTAAGTTCTCAGCTATTGCTCCAGCAGCATGCCTACGTAACGCCATGCATCCCACCATGATGGCGAGGGACTCTAGCCTTCTGGAACTCTGACCCCCCCAATATGTTTTCTTTTATAAATTGCCTTAGTGCATGCCTTTAATCTCAGTAGTGAGGAGGCAAAGGTAGGCAGATTTCTGTGAGTTCAAGGCCAGTCTGGTCTAAAGAACTAGTTCCAGGACTGGCTCCATAGCTACTGAGAAACCCTGTCTCGAACCTCCCCCCCAGCCCCCCCCCCCCAAAAAACACTGCCTTGGTCGAGGAGTCTCTTCATGGCAATAAAATTAAGACAGTCTCTTCTGTCACTGCCCAGGGCCACCAAGAGCTCAGTAGCAGGAAGCAAAGTGTGCCAAATTCAAGAGCCAGCTCAGATGGGCATAGCCCCCCCTGGAGTTCTGAAGCTAAAATAGAGCCTGGGATCCTGTATCCAGCACTTCAGATGGTGACTCATAGCAATAATGATCATAATAGTCACAGTAATAATAAACAATAGCTCATGCCTGCCAGGGGATGCTGAGTCATGGGCCAGAGTTTGGCATTCTCCAGTGGTCCTGAGGTTTGTCCTTTCTTCATTGGTATTTGTGTGTCATATTCATGCAGGTGTGTATCTGCTTGAGAAGGGCAGGGGAAAACCTCGACTGTCATTCTTTAATCGCCATCCACCTTGTTTTTCTGCGACAAGGTCTCATTGGCCTGAATCGTCCCTGTTGAGTAGGGAAGTTGACCAACATTCTTCCATGGCCAGTCCGCGTCTGCTTCCCCACACGGGGCACTGAGTAGAAAGCACCCCACCTGGCTTTTTGGTGTATCCTGTGGCTCAAACCTTATTTCCTTCATAGTTCACGTTTTAGACTGAGCTACCTCTGAGCTGGCTGGCTTGGTTTCCTTCCTCCCTTCCATCTCCTTCCACCACCACCCCTGGTTTTTTTTGGGGGGGCAGGGTCTCTAAAGTTCACTTTGTAGGTTGGGCTGACCTCAGACTTAAAACTCTCCTGCTAGCTGGGCAGTGGTGGCGCACACCTTTAATCCCAGCACTCGGGAGGCAGAGGCAGGCGGATCTCTGTGAGTTCAATGCCAGCCTAGTCTACAAGAGCTAGTTCCAGGGCAGGCTCCAAAGCTACAGAAACCCTGTCCCGAAAAACCAAAACAAAACCCCTCCTGCTGCTGTCTCAGCTTCCCAGATGTGAGTGCCATCTCAAGCCTGAGGTTCATTCCACGCTAAATGCCCACTGACTGGGAAGAAGGTACCCTAGGCTACTGGAAGGGCCTATGTTTACTCCTCAAGGCCCAGAGGTCTTGTAGATCTTCTGCATCTTAAATCTGGCCTGGCCAGGGATACCCAAGGGGTTTCCCCAACAGGGACTTTCCACCCTAGCAGCGGACAAACCCAGTTAGTTAGACAATTTTCAGAAATGGCGTGGGGGGGCTTCCCCCTAAGCAGGGCAGGCTTTTCTGGGAGGGGCTTCCCTAAAGTTACCACCAGGTCTGGGAAAAGCCAATTAAAGAGATTTAAAACAAAACCCTGTCTTCTGAGCTGGGGGGTTCAGGGGACACTCAGGCCTCTCTCCTGAGAGCTGTGAGGTGACTTGCCATGAGACCGTTTCATGTTGGACACGAGTGTGAAACCACATTCTCTAGAAACTGCACAGCAAGCACAACAGAACAAGCCACAGGCGGCAGGGCCCACAAGAGACAGCTCACGTTCCAGCCACTTGGCTCTGACCCCCACACAGCATCTTGACCCTGCTGTGTTCTCCTCATCTGTGAGGGCAGCAACTAAATTAGCAAACGTGAAAAGCTTGGTGTGAGGGAGATGGCTGCCAGCAAAGGGCCTGCTCTGCCCTGCAAGGACACCCAGCTCAACCCCTAGGACTGTAGTAACATGTCTACCTCAGTGCTCAGGCGGCAGGGACAGGTCACCAGAGGCTCAGTGACCAGCCTCTAGAAGGTGCTGAGATGGCCCAGAGGGTAAAGGCACTTGCCACCAACACTGACATCCTGAGTTCTACATGGTGCAAACAGACAACTCCACAAGTGTGCGGCCACATGCATGTTCACAGTCACACACAGTAGATGCCAATAAAAATTTTAGACCTATATTTGTGGAATTATTCTTATGAAAAACACCATAGGTTGAGACAAGATACCCAACCTAAGCTGGCCTTAAACGCTTTCCATGTTCTTGCCGCAGTCCCCCCGAGTGTTGGGATTATAGGCATGAGTCCCTTTCCCAGTTATGATAGCTCATGGTACTAGGATGGTAACACAGTAAATCAGCTCAACTCATGGTCATCAGACCCTGCGAGGATGAGGCAGGATTGCCACAAGTTTGAGACTAGCCCATGTTACAGTGAGTTAGCCCCCCCCCCAAAAAAATCATTGGAGTTGAAGGAATTGCTTAGTTGTTAAGAACAGTGATTGCAGCTGGGCGGCGGTGGCGTACACCTTTAATCCCAGAATTTGGGAGGCAAGGGCAGGCGGATCTCTGTGAGTCTGAGGACAGCCTGATCTATAGAGACAGTTCCAGGACAGATAGGGCTACAGAGTAACCTTGTCTCAAAAAACCAACACTGATTGCTCTTAACCTGGCTCAATTCCCAGCACCCACAAGACGGCTTAGAATCCTTTCTACTTCAAAAAAAATATATATATATGGATGTGCTGTCTGTATGTCTCTACATGCATTTGGATCCTCTGTAACTGGAGTTACAACACTGAGGCGGCAGAGCTGTGTGGCTCACTGCTACCCCCTGGTGGAAATTCACTCGGACAACAGCATTCAGGCTAATTCATCCTTCACTGCTTGGCCGATCTTTGCTGCTGGCCTACTGTGGCCCAGGCCCAGTGCTGTCTGGAGGAGAGCGTGTTAAGTGCTGAAGCTGTTTATAGATCATGGGATGTGATAGTACCCAGGTTGGTGAGGCTGTCTGGACAACTAGGTGTTGGTAGGCTCAGAGAGGTTCTGGGACATTACTGGAATGTGGTGGCACTGAGTCTCAACCAGTTAAATGTTTTTTTTTTCCTTCTTTTCCTGATATAGGGTCTTACTGTGCAGCCCTGGCTGGCCTGGAACTCATCATGTAGACCAGGCTGGCCTCAAACTCTGAGATCCGCCAGCTGTTGACTCCCAAGTGCTAGGATTTAAGGTGTGTGCCACTGCCTGGTGCTGAACTGGGTTCTGAGTGTCAAGCAGCTCCCAGAGTGCAACGTACCCTGGAAAGGAGGATGAAGGGGTCAGACATCTGTAAAGTCATGCCTGTTGCTGATGTCAGCTGAAGCAGTTCACATACAGTTTTTTCTGGTTTATTCATTTGTTCACCTATCTCTTGGAGTATGTGCACGTGTGTGGGGCTCAGAGTACAACTTACAGAGCTGGTTCTCTCCTACCAGGTGAGTCCTGGCAAGTGAAACTGTGTAAGCCTGGTGGCAAGTGCCTTCAGCGGCTGGGCCCTCTTACCAGCTGATTGACTTCCTCTGACGTGCTGTGTATTTGTAGGGTCCAGAGGATGCTGAATGTCCTGCTCTGTCATGCTTTTTATTTCCTTAGAGTCTCTCACTAAATCTAAAGTGAGACTAGTAGCCAGCATGCCACATCTCAATCCCCAACAGCACCAAGGTGACATAAATGCACAGGGTCATATCCAGCATTTTCTAGTGGGTTCTCTCAGGCCTCGGCACCAATAGCCACCTTCCCAGTCAACTGGTCCGGGACCTCGGGTCCTGAGGTTGCAGGTGTGTGCCACACCCAGTTTTTGCAGCGTGGGGCTGGAAGTCAGAGCTTCCTGAAACAGGCTCAATTTCCACTGAGACAGGGTCTCACTGGTCAGCCCAGCCTGGCCTTGAACTCAGGACCCTTCTGTTTCACACTCCTACCTGCCGGATGATAGGTGTACGTACAGTTTTTTGTTTGTTTGTTTGTTTTTTTAACAATGCTGGACTGGAAACCACACATTAAACTAAGCCCTGCCGTAGAACTGCAGTCTGAGTCGCATTATGCTCTTTTCAACAGCAGAAACACTTCCCAAATGCTTGACACTGCTTCTCCAGTGGACACGGACAAGGGTCAGGGCTGCAGAGGACACTGGTTCCACCGGAAGAAGCCATGTGGTGGGCTTCCAACACCTGTAACTGCAGTTCCAGGAGACACTCCATGTGCTCACACAACACTCACACACATAAAGTAAAAAAATGAAAATTGAAGCTGGACGTGGCTTGTGCTTTTGATCCCACCACTTGAGAGGCAGAGGCAGGTGGAATCTCTTTGAGTTTGAGGTCAGCCTGGTCTCTATAGTGTGTTCAAGGACAGCCAAGGTTACGTAGAAAACCTGTCTCAAAAAGATACATGCATGCACACACTCTCATGAGCACACATATGCACACAAACAGAAACATACAAATCAATATTTAGAATAAGAAGCTACGTATTTCTCATGTAGCCCAGGCTGCCCTCAAACTTGGGTCCTTTTGCCTCCACGGAATGCTTGCTAGGTGAAGAGGGGAGGAAGAGGGAGGAGAAGAGGAAGGACAGGCTGAAAAAGACAAGGAGGTAGAGGGAGACTGAGGGCCAAGAGCATGGCTGTCAGGACTCCCGTCCTCCCCATCTAGTTTCCCTCTGCCTCAAACAGCACTGAGCCATTGGCATCCAGCACCTGGAACTGTTTATTAGACATTGTTGCCAGTTGCAGGATAGAAAGCTAGACAGAAGAAAAACAGTGATCACAGATCCATAGGGACAGACCCTGCCCATCTGGGGACATGTGTATACCCAACCCAGTGGACCAATCTGGCAACTGTTGCCCCTCCCCAGACCCCCAGGACTTTGGCATAATGCTGATGGGGGAGGGGCTGAAGACAGTAGAGCCCCTCAACCCGAAGCAGGAAGTCTGATGAGTGCTGGGGACAGGCTGGAGGAGAGGGGACATGGGGCAAGCCAAGGGTTGGGATGTGAGGGGCAGCAGAAGTGAAGGAAGTCAGGAGCTAGGAACATGGTGTCTACGTTTCCTTTTCTGGAGAAGGGCCCACAGAGGCCTGCAGGCCAGTGGCAGTGGCTGGGGCAGGTCACGCACTGATGTCTTTCTCGTTGCCCGCTTTGGGGACGGCTTCCAGCAATGGGTCCCCGGGGCCCGCCTCCTCCCCCTCCTTGGCCTCACCAGACTTGGAGTTGGGGACCCAGAGGCCAGAATCGATGCAACGTTGCATGTGATACTTGGCATCCTGTGAAGATAAAGCACAAGCAGGTGAGGCTATGAGAGCACCATGGCGGACCCACTGTCTCCAGCACCTCCTTCCAAGGTGGTTCAGCACCTACTCTACCCAGAATTGGCTAGAAGAACAACAGAAAGGACTGGTACTGTGGCTCAGCTGGTAGATCACTTGTGTTCCTGAGGCTCTGGGTTCCATTCCAGCACCACAGAAGACCAGCTATGGTGGTGTGCACTTAGGAAACGGAGGCAGGAGGGTCAGGAGATCAAGGTCATCTAGCTACACAGATATCTGAGGTCAGCTTGGGCTACATGAGACCCTGTCTCAAAAGAACACATACATGTACACAAAAAGGAGTAGAGGTAGCTACTGAGTAGGTGGCTCAGCAATTAAGAATGCTTTCCCTCGCCGGGCAGTGGTGGCACACACCTTTAATCCCAGCACTCGGGAGGCAGAGGCAGGCGGATCTCTGGGAGTTCGAGGCCAGCCTGGTCTACAAGAGCTAGTTCTGGGACAGGCACCACCAAAGCTACAGAGAAACCCTGTCTCGAAAAACCAAAAAAAAAAAAGAATGCTTTCCCTCAAATCATTAGGACCAGAGATTAGATCTCAGCACCAAAGTAACAAAACAAGGGAGGCTTCCTTTTCCTCAGAAAACAGAGGCAGGAGATCTGTGAGTTTGAGGCTAGCCTGGCCTAGATTTCAAGTGCACACTCCCTAAGCTGACCAATGCTGCAACCCATTCACTGTGAAGCACAACTGTAAACAGAAAGGATCCAGAAGCTGGAAACAGACAAGATGGGGCCATGTCTCAGCAGACATTTATCTGTGGTGTCTACCACTGAGGCACAGTTTGTCAAAAAATTAGTTTTTACACTTCTTTGTTTGGCAGTGCATGCACATGGAGGTCAGGGAGAATCTGTGGGAGCCAGTTCTCTCCTCCACCACGTGGAAAGAACCTGTGGGAGGAGTTCTCTCCTCCACCGTGTAGGTCCCAAGGATGGAATGTGGCTGTCAGGCTTGGGGGCAGGCACCTTCTTCTGCTGGGGTACCTTGTGGCCTTCACTTGCTTGCTGAGGCAGGGAATCAGAATGGAGCCCACACTGGTCTCAGCTCACAAGCCTCCCGCAGCTTGAAGACTGTGGCAGAACACCTGTTTCCTAACGAACTCTGCTTCTCTTTCAAACCATTTTGTATGTATGGGTGTTTTGCTCACATCTCTGTCTGTGCACCAGCTGCATGCCTGGTGTCCACAGAGACTAGAAGAGGGCACAGGATACCTTGGGACTGGAGTTACAGGTTGTTGTGAACTGCCATGTGGGTGCCAGGAATTGAACTTGGGTCTTCTAGAAGAGCAGTCAGAGCTTTTAACAACCAAACCATCTCTGTACTCCTTCTCTTTTGGTTTTAGTGACTGGCATTAATGTATCCCAGGCCTCAGTATGTTAGCAGACCTCATTCCTCGTCCTGAGTGCTGGGACTGCAGGTGTGTACTTGCCACTTGGCTTTATGCAGTGCTTTGGACAGAACCCAGGGCATCCTGCATGCCAGACAAGTGTTCTGCAACTGAACTGTAGCCCCAGTCCTGGCCACCAAACTTTTCCTGTTTGTTTTTTTGAGACAGGGTTTCTCTGTATCTGATTATCTTAGAATGTGCTCTGTAGACCAGGCTGGCCTCAAACTCAGAGACCTGCTTACCTCTGCTTCCCAAATGCTGAGATTAAAGGTATGTACCACCACCGCTATTTTGATTCTGTCATAGAGTGTTGGTCATAGAGACTCTTGAGGTTGTAGCACAAAGAAGCATGGGGGCTGCGGGGGGCAGCCTTTCAATTACATTTGCTCTACAAACGTAACTGGCAAGTCTTCCACTGCAGTTTGTAAACTCTGTTCTACATATGCATTCCCATGGGAATTCTAGAATCCCTAGTACTGGTCCTGTGTACAGAATGTTTCCACAGATAAGAAAACTAAGGTAGCTAAATTAGAAGCCAGCTGATAGAACTGGCAACAAACCAAGCTGGATGCCTGATTCAACAATCATCCAAATTCAAACCTGGTTTGGATGTCTGGCTCAGTGGTAGAGCCCTGCCTAGAATCCCCCAGTGAGGGGCTGGGGTGTGGCTCAGTGGTAGAGTCCCTGCCTAGAATCCCCCAGTGAGGGCCTGGGGTGTGGCTCAGTGGTAGAGTCCCTGCCTAGAATCCCCCAGTGAGGGCCTGGGGTGTGGCTCGGTGGTAGAGTCCCTGCCTAGAATCCCCCAGTGAGGGCCTGGGGTGTGGCTCAGTGGTAGAGCCCCTGCCTAGAGTCCCCCAGTGAGGGGCTGGGGTGTGGCTCAAAAGCAAACTGAGTGTGTAGGAAGCATTGGATTACATTATCAAGAGTCACTGAAAAGAATAAAAGGAAAAAGCTCAACATTCACTACTGATGACGAGTGTACAGCAGGTACTCAACAAATCGTGCCTCTGTCAGGAGTGCGGGGCCTCTCCTGTCTTAAGAGAAGCCCAGGAGGGACACTACCCTGAGTCCCAGATGTAGGAGGCAAGGACTCTACCCCTGAGCTACACCCCCATCCTTCTATTGTCACTCCAAGATAAGGTTTCACTGAGCTGCTCTGGCTCATCTTGGCTTTGAACTTATAACCCTGCTCTTAGCCTCTTGAGATGACAGGCTTGCACCCCTAGGCCCAGCCAAGAGGGCTACTCCTCTCCATCTTCTGCAGAATCTTGGGGACCAGGTCTAGAACACAAGCAGCCTTCAGGACCACTCATGGGAACTCACAGTAGGATCCATCTTGCTGATGGCGTCTTGCAGCATCTGCACGTCCTTCACATCAAAGCATTTCTGCAGGTCCTGGGGTACAGAGGGGCAGAGTGAGGTATGGGGGAGGGGATGGAAATGCTCACAGA
Source organism: Microtus pennsylvanicus (assembly GCF_037038515.1). Classification (NCBI taxonomy): domain Eukaryota; kingdom Metazoa; phylum Chordata; class Mammalia; order Rodentia; family Cricetidae; genus Microtus; species Microtus pennsylvanicus. Next base: position 99,032,556 of record NC_134581.1, on the reverse strand, counting down.
TCACTCCCCTCCTCCCAAGTCCTGGAGAGTCGTACCTCGGGCAGGGACTCGTAGACCTCCACAGGGTCCAGGCCACCAGGGCCCAGCCTCTTCTTGCGCTCCTCCTCCTCATATTCCTTCATGGCCTTCTCTATACGCAGCTTGGCGCGGCCCCGAACACGCTCCTTAAAGGCCTCCAGTTCATACTTGAAGCCCTCCATGTACTGGTGGTCGGCGGTCTGTGGAAACAGGTGGGTGCTGTTCACTGGACAGTTGACACCCAAGTGTTTGGGGGTGAGGCCTGTCTGCAGCTCTTGGAAGCCTTCTGTGGCTCCCTGAGGCTTTTCCTGAACTACCCATGGGCACCTCAAGGCTTTGCCTTGCTCTCCTGTACTGAGAGCCCCTTCCTACCACCTTGTGGCCCATCTACTGATGGCCAGCTGCCTGGCCAGCCAAACAGCGCAGGCCTGGTACCACACCCACAGGTGTCCTCCAGCAAGGTCTTACAGGCACCACAGTTCTGGATTATTCTACTACCCTTCCCTGCTCTCAGGAGCCTCAAATCTTTCAGAGGACCATGTTCAGTTCCCAGCATCCACATGACAGCTTAGAAACACCAGTGATTCCAGCTCCAGGGATCCAACACCCTTTTCTAGCTTCTGGAGACCCCTGCATGCACCGTCAACAAGAAATAAAGGAATACCCAGGCGGTGGTGGCACATGCCTTTAATCCCAGCACTTAGGAGGCAGAGGCAGGTGGATTTCTGTGAGTTCAAGGCCAGCCTGGTCTACAAGAGCTAGTTCCAGGACAGTATCCAAAGCTACAGAGAAACCCTGTCTCAAAAAACCAAAAAAAGAAATAAAGAAATAAAGGAATAAATACAAGAACAAATCTTCAAACAGGGTCAGCAAGGTAAGGTTCAGTGGGTGAGAATATTTGCCATGCAAGACCAACAGCGTGTTTGAGCACGGGAACCCACATAAAGGTGGAAGGAGAGAATCAACTCAAACAAAGCTGTCCTCCTATCACATGGGCCCACACACACATCATAGATACATACCATACAGACATGTCTACACACATACATACACACCACACACATAAACATATATATCACACACACACACACAATCTTAAAAATAAAAAAGAGCCAGATAAAAAGCCAGGCTGTGGAGGCACATGCCTTTACTCCCAGTATTCAGGAGGCAGAGGCAGGTGGATCTCCGTGAGTTTGAGGCCAGCTTGGTCTACAAGTTCTAGTTCCAGGACAGACTTCAAAGCTACAGAGAAACCCTGTCTTGGAAAACCAAAAGGAAAGAAAAGAAAAAGAAATGAATACGATGACCATATTCAGTCACTGTGTTCCCACACCACCCTGAGCCCTTCTGATAAAAGATCCGACCCCAGGTCCCTAGTCAGTGTGGACACCTGGTAGTACGGGAGCCCATACCTTGATCTTGGTGAAAAACTGCCGGAAGCAGGCGCGGGGGTCGACCTTCAGACTCTTGGCTAACTCCAGGATGAACTGCATCACCATGGTCTGGTGAGCCACCTGCTCCATCAGCGCACACTTCTCCTCCACTTCCAGGTCGATGCACCAGATCACCAAGTAGTTGGCAGTCTCCTCGCACACCAGGTGGACGTTGTCCGACAGGTACTTCTGGCTGTCATCCCAGCGGTGGAGCATGCCTGCGGGGAAGGATGTTGCAGAAGCCACTGGAAGCCCTTCTGTGGTCTTGATTCCCAGCTGGAGCCCTGCGCAGGAACTTACCAAAATGTTTGATTTGTTTCTCGTACTTCTCAACGAAGGTCTTGTGCTTCTGCTCTCTCGCCTCCTCTGAGTCCTCCTCTGCCTTCTCAGGCTTGGTATTGACCATGCTCTGTGACAGGGCGAGAGGGCAAGTGGGCTGGGGCAAGGCACGGGTGCGCCCGGGGTGCGGGGGCCGTGGCCGCCGCGCCCATCCTGTCCACATCGGAGGCGGTGGTGTCGCTAAGTGCATCAAGGTGGCAGAGGCGTGGCCGCGGGCCTTCGGGCAGATCAGAGGGTATGGGTGGGCTTCACTGGGCTCCACCAGCCAATCCCAAGCTCAACCTGTCCCCCTTGTGGCTTTGCCTGACTCTCACTGTCAGAATTCTCCTAATTTACAGGAATGGGGAGATGGGGGGGACCGGGGGCCTTCACAGTTCAGATAGGTCTAGCCCCCACCATCAAACCATGCTCAACCCACATCTAACTACACTCCGCAGTGCTCTCGCCCGTGTCCCACCTTGCTGAAGCCATCTTTGCTGAGGGTGTCCACGTTCCAGGGCATGCTCTTCTCCTTCTTGCGCATGTCCTCCAGCTTCTGCTCCCAGCTTCGCTCCTCCTTGCGCAGCTGCTGTGCCTCAGCTCGCAGACGCTCAAGCTCCACTTGGCCACTGCCCTCTGCCACTTCCAGCTCCTTCAGCTTGCGCTGGCACTCAGCTACCTTGCGTTTGCATTCACGGCAGCCCCGGTCCAGTTCCTCCTTCTCCTTCTGAAACTGCTCCATGCGCTCCACTCGGGCCTGCAGGCAGGGACAGGCAGCAGTTGGTCACTTAGAAAGAACAACTTTGGGAGCCAGGCATGGTGGCGGTCACCTTTAGTCCCAGCACTGGGGAGGCAGAAGCAGGTGGATCTCTGGGTTCTACAAAGAGAGTTCCCGGACAGCCTAAGTTACACAGAGAAAAACCCTGCTTCAAAATAAACAAACAAATCAAAATGAGAGAAAGAGAGAGAACAAACAAAAGAACAACTTTATCCCCTGACCCCTGTCTAGCCCTGGGGTTTCAATCTCTGCACTGGATACAACCCCAGGATACGTATGACCAAAGTCTAAGCCCTGGCCTCCCAACTTCCAGCCTGGTGCCCGGATGCCACATTTTTAGTTTTTTGTCTCATCAGCATCAACTTCTCTATATAGTTGAGAATGAATATAAACTCCTAATCCTGCTGCCTCTCCAGTGCAGGTGCAAGGTAGAGCAACAGGAACTGGTCATGAGGCGAGTAACTCAACAGTAGAGGCCTTGCTTAGCATCTTAGTTTGAAAAAACAGCTTTATCCGGGCGATGGTGGCCCACGCCTTTAATCCCAGCACTCGGGAAGGCAGAGGCAGGCGGATCTCTGTGAGTTCGAGACCAGCCTGGTCTACAGAGCTAGTTCCAGGACAGGCTCCAAAGCCACAGAGAAACCCTGTCTCGAAAAACCAAAAAAAAAAAAAAAAAAAAAAAGAAAAGAAAAGAAAAGAAAAAGAAAAAGAAAAAAGAGCTTTAATCAATCAATCTATTTATCTATTTATTTATTTATTTCTGTGTGTGTGTGCTCACACAAAGAGAAAATGTAAGGGTTCTACCGTGTGGGTGCCAGAGATTGAACTCAGGTTGTCGGGCGTCACCCACTGAGCCATCTTGCTTTGTTGTTAGCCCTACTTACCATCTTAAGACATCTTGGGGGCTGGAGAGATAGCTCAGAGGGTTAGGAGTACTGGCTGTTCTTCCAGAGGTCCTGAGTTCAATTCCCAGATTCCCAGCAACCACACGGCAGCTCACAACCCTCTATAATGAGACTTGATGCCCTCTTCTGGCATTCAAGCAGACAGAGCACTGTATATATAACAAGTAAGCAAATCTTTTTAAAAAGACATCTTGGGGGGCTGGAGAGATGGCTCAGAGGTTAAGAGCACTGATTGTTCTAGAGGTCCTGAGTTCAATTCCCAGCAACCACATGGTGGCTCACAACCATCTGTAATAAAATTTGGTGCCCTCTTCTGGCCTGTAGGCACACATGCAGACAGAACACTGTAAACAAAATAAATAAATAAATCTTAAAAAAAAAAAGACATCTTGGACTGCACCAGCACCATAAACAAAACCAAAGAAAAACCCAAGTGGCCATCATGGAGTACTCAGGTGACCAAGCACTCAGGGAGGTTGAAGTAGAAGACTGAGTACCTACCAAGCCAGCCTAAGAACTCAGGAACACCTGTCTTGAAGTAAAAGTTAAGGCCAGATATGGCAGCAAATGCCTTTAATCCCAGCAATGGGCAGATGGAGGCAGGTGGATCTCCATAGGAAGTTGGAAACGATACAGGAGACGGCGACAGTGAGAATGCTTTAGGAGGGAGACAGTTCCCAGGGAAGAACACTGTGCAAGGACAAGCCTGAGTTCAGGTCCCCAGCATTCAAGAAAAAAGTATGCTGCCTGTAACCTCAGCACTGTAGGGAGCAAAGACAGGAGGATGGCTGGAACTTGTTGGCCCCAGCCTGGCTCCAGGTTTAGTGAGAGACCCTGCCTTAAGGGAATAAGGCATAGAGTGATGGGGCATGACCCCGACATCCTCCTCTGTCCTCTGCACGTGAACCCACACTCTCGCTCACACACGACAACAAAGTCCCCTTCTGTAGTAGCCCTGGCCTGTGTCATGTTCTCCTAGGGCTCTAAGGTAAGCGCCTCACTAGCCTGACAGCGGCAGGAAGCTGCCAGGCTGCTGGTATTCTGGACATTCTCCCTAGTGTCCTCTGAGTAGCTGCCAGGGAGGCTGAAGCTAAAAAAAAAAAAAGTGGGGTGTGTGTGTGTGATGGTAACAGCTGTCACCTGCCCAACCAGGCTTACACCTTCCACATGGCAAGGACGGCAGCAGGCTGACCCAGGCACAACTAACGGGGTGGAGAGAGTGTTCCTTACAGAAGGGACACTGAGGGTCTCAGAATTTTGACACCATAAAGCTCACTGGAAGGAGCCAGAAGGAACTCCACATGGCACATGTCTGGTCACAGAGCCTAGGAAGTGGGGCTGGGAACTCACTTGCCCCTTTCTCAAACCTCCACATCTGTATTTTCTGGTGGTAGCTCTACCAGGGCTGCACCAGTGCGCCACACCTACGCTACAAGCGGCCTTTTTGTATTTCATAGTCTGACATAGTTGTCTCCTTACATCGCTGAGGCTGGCCCTGACTTCACTCTACATTGTTGAGGATGGCCTTGAATTTGTGATCTCCTGCCTCAGTTTCCCCAATAGCTGGAAAAATAGGCCTACACCACTGGACCAAGTTGGGATTTTTTAAATTTCACTTTTTAGTTCACCATGTATGGTGGCAGGAACAGATGTGTGCCACAGTGTGTGTGGAGTGTGGAGGTCGGAGGACCTTGCTGACCGGTGCCCTTACTGTTCAGTTTTAGACAAGGGCTCATGTAGCCCAGGCTGGCCTCCATTTGCTACGTGGCCACAGACAGCTTTGAATGACAACCATGCACCTATCATGTCTGGCTTCGAATATGTTTGGAAACCACAAGGCAGACCTAAACAGTGATGACAGTAACTATTACTCCACAAGACACCTCAACAGCGATGACAGGAAATACTAACCCAAGGGAAACCTTGCTAAATACTAGGAAACTTACACCAACCCTCTGGGTCACACAAATCCTACCCACGTTCTCAGACTGAGGCCCTGAGCAGTCGAGCAGAGCCTGCAAGACACAGCACATCAGGACCACAAACTGGGAACACAACCTGTCGGGCTTCTCTGCTCAGAGCTTACGAATCCAGCCCCATCTCAGATGGATGGGGAAGAGCCTGTCTGTCCTCTCCCATGTGCGGGTGCAGAAGACCCCACTTCTCTCCTGGGGATTACAGTCACAGCAGTAAGACAGGAAGCAGGCTCTGGACTAGTCAAAGGAGGCCTCCCTCCTACCTAGCAGCCCCCAACTGTTTTCCACGTTGTAGGAAAATGAACCTCCTCATACATCAGAAGTAGGTGCTCCCGAGGGGGTCTTCAGGGCTTCCTCACACAATGCTGAGAGGATGGATGCCGTGCTGGCACCGGTGCCATGCACTAGTGGCCTGCCTGGAAACTGGATACATGTGCACGTGGGGTGGAGAAATTTGGGGAAGATGGGAAAGGACCTTCTAAGAGGTTCTATATAAACAGTCAGGAGCTACCTATAGGAAGGTGGAGTGCAAAAGTCCTAACTGGAAAGGACCTGCCCCCAGCTTGAGAGAATAACAAGCTAAGGAGCCAATGAGAGGACACAGTAGGTAAAGGCCTGCCTCCAAGCCTGAAGACCTGTGTTTGATCCCCAGAACCCACATGGGAAAAGTTATCCTCTGATCTCTGTATCATGGCATACACAGGTACATTTACACAGACATGCATATACACAAATGAATAAAATGTAATTTAAACACCCAGTATACTGCTGGGCGGTGGTGGCACACGCCTTTAATCCCAGCACTTAGGAGGCAGAGGCAGGTGGATTTCTGTGAGTTCGAGACCAGCCTGGTCTACAAGAGCTAGTTCCAAAAAAAAAAAAAAAAAAAAAAAAAAAAGAGCTAGTTCCAGGACAGGCTCCAAAGTTACAGAGAAACCCCATCTCGAAAAAACAAAACACAAGCCGGGCGGTGGTGGCGCATGCCTTTAATCCCAGCACTCGGGAGGCAGAGGCAGGCGGATCTCTGTGAGTTCGAGACCAGCCTGGTCTACAAGAGCTAGTTCCAGGACAGGCTCCAAAACCACAAAGAAACCCTGTCTCGAAAAACCAAAAAAAAAAAAAAAAAAAGAAAAAAAAAAAGAAAAAACAAAACACAGAGTCTAACACACACAGGTACGTAGACATAGATGCTTTGATTTGGGAGGGTAGGTTAGATCATCTGTTTATGGTGTGCTAGGGATGGGATCCAGTACCTTCTGCATGCTTGGCAAGTGCTGTCACCAAACCACATCTCAGACCACCCTTAGGTCTTGGCAGTACACCACTGTCCTGGGCAATGATGGGCAGAAAGGAGAGGAGTGGAAAACATGGCTCAAACACACTTGGGATTCTAAGGTCTGAATCTGCGGGAATCTGTTCTGGACAGATTTTTAAGAAAATGTTTATAATCTTATTTTATTTGCTTGGTTACTGACAGAATTCCATGTAGCTCACAACAGCCTCAAACTTACTATGTGGCTGAAGGCTTTGAACTTCTGATATCCTGCTTCCATCCCCCAGTGCTGGGGTCCAGGGCTGTCCTACCATGGCAAGCTTTTAAGCAGTCCCGGGGCAGAGAGCAAGGCAATGGCACACAACTGAGTGTCAGCCTATTTGGTTTTTGAGACAGTGTCTCATGTAGTCCAGGCTTGCCTAGAATTTGCCATCCTCCTACCTCCATCTCCAAAGACCCGTATTTACAGGTGTGTGCCACCATGCTCGGCAATAAAGTGACATTGGTATAAGACACAGGAGGTCCCCAGTTAAGTTGGGTGATCTGAACCCTGGAGAAAAGCCAGTGAGGCTTGAGGGGACAGGATGGGTTTGGGGTTCTGAGTTTGGTGAATTTCTTTCTATCTTTTTTTTTCTTTTTGGATGTTTGTTTTTTGAGATAAAGTTTTGCTGTGTAGCCCTGGCTGTCCTGGAACTCACTTTGTAGATTGGGCTGGCCTCGAACTCACAGGCCTCATTGTTCCCTGAGTGCTGCCCAGCTCCCAGTTTGATGAGTTTTCAGTGATGACCAAAGTTCATACAGACGCCAAGGTGGATATGATGGGGGTCTAGTTACTATAAAAGAGCAGAGGATGTGGCCGGAAGTTGAGTGGGTGGGGTTTCCTGGAACAATGGGAAATAAGAGTCTACAGGAGGTGAGAGTAAGGAAGGGCACTGGAATTGGATGGTGGGCAGGAGCGGAGCTGGAAGTCAAATGAGGAGAAGGGGGCTCCAACAGTTAAGTCCTAGGTAGGACCGAAGTCCCTAGTGAGGCTCTGCTCTATAATCCAGGGAAAGGGGTCCTGGGTAGCGGAACCCCAGCTGAAAGCTAAGATCGTGAGATTAAGGGTAGGATGCAACCTCATTCAGTCTGGGGGGTCGAGGGTGTCTCTGGGCCTTAATGGAAATTCATGTTTAAGATCGTGGGAAGTAGATGCCACAATCAAATCAAAAGTGTTGTGCATCTATTCTAGGGGGTGAGGAGAGGCCGAAGGGAGACGTGCAGTCAGAGTGGATGCAAGGCTAGGATAAGGGAGAACCTAACAGAACCTGAGGTCTGGACTCCGAGAAAGAATTCTGAGGAGGAAAAAAAAGTTCCACACAGGTCGATGGGGACCCCTACACACAAGAGTCAGCGCTGGTGGAGTGGAGACTCTGATGAAAGTCTTAAGAGCTGGTAAGATGGGGCAGGATGGGCGCTTGTGGCAAAACTGAGGTGACCTGAGTTCCATTCCCTGTTTCAACGTGGTGAAAGGCGAGGCCTGCCTTCTGCCAATTGTCCTTTAATCTACAAACGCATGCTGTGCCGCACGCACACGAGACACACACAATGAGTAAGCTAACAAATAAACTAAAAGAAACAGCAGAGGCGGGTGGTAGGTATATTCCTGTAGTCCTGGAGTGGAATTTAAAGGTCCAGTCCCACACGACCCCACACGATAGTGCACGTCTTTAATCCCAGCGCTGGGGAGGCAGAGGCAGGCGGATCTCTGTGAATTAATGGCCAGCCTGGTCTACATAGCAAGTTCCAGGCCAGGCAAGGCTATAGTGAGATCCTGTTTCAAATTAAGAAAAAAAGAGAGAGACAGAGAGAAAGAGAGACAGAGAAGAACCAGATTGTGGAACAAGAGGCTCCAGATGTCAATAATTGAGGTACCCCACACCCTAGCCTGGGCCAGGCGGCCAGGGTAAGAGGTCAGAACTCTAGAGCGGGGGTCCCGGGAGTGGGGGGGAAGGGGAAGCGCGCGCACAGCCCCACCTGGTGCCGCCAGCGGAAGAGGCTGGCCGTGTCGATGTTGGGGTGCGTCTCGTCCTCATCGTCCGACACCTCGATATGATCCCAAACGCTGTAGTCCACCATCTTCGCCTCGGAGGCCCGGATTGGCTCCCGGCTCTACACACGGCCGGGCGCTGAACAGGGACCCACAAGGGATAGAGAGTCCGCTCGCAGAGCCCCGCCCCTTCCGCTTCCGGCCCAGAACACTGCGCATGACAGCCCCGCCCCAGCACCGCGCCTGACCTCACGTCCTTAGCAACGGGAGTCGGCGGCACTGACAACCAGCGGTGATTCTTAAAGGGCCAGGCTCACATGGTGAGGCCTTATGGGAGTTCCCGCCGAAACCCAACTGAGCTCATTTGGGAACAAAAAAATGTAGTTGCCTAGGGTTTGGTGGCCCGCGGTAATCCCAACACTTGCGAGGCTAAAGCAGTTCTAGGCCAGCCTGATCTACATAGTTCCTGGCCAGCCAGGGCTACACAATGAAACTGTGTCTCAAAAAATCAAAATTGGGGCTTCAGGGGTGGCTCAGTGGTTAAGAGCACTGACCGCTCTCCCAGGGAACCCGGATTTTGTTCCCAGCACCCACATGGTTGCTCACACCATCTGTAACTTCTGCCTCAGGGGATCTTATGACCCCCTCTGGCCTCTGCCTACACTAGGTATGCGTGTGGTGCCCAGACATACTTGCAGGCAAAACAGCAATATTCACTATGTTTTTTTTTTCTTAAAAGGATTTTTACTCTTAATTTTTTTTCCCGAGTCAGTGTCTCACTATATAGCCCTGGGTGTCCTAGTACTCACTATGTAGACCAGGCTGACCTCGAACTCACATATCTGCCTGCTTCTGCCTACCAATGCTGGAATTAAAATCATGCCCCACTATGCCAGGTCTGCCCTTAAAAATTTTTTTAAGTTATATTTTAGGAACTGAAGAAATAGCTCAGCAGTTAAGAGCACTGGCTGCTGTTCCAAAGGACCCAGGTTCAATTCCCAGCACTCACATGGCAGCTCACAACTGTAGCTCCAGCTCCAGATTTAATACCTACATGCAGACAAAACACCAATACATATAAAAATGAATAATAAGTTTTATAAAATTACATTTTATTAATTGTGTGTATATGTACACATGTGAATGTCAGGACAACTTGCGGAAGTCAGTTCTCTTTCTCCATGTTACAGCCCTGTCCTTGCTTCGGGATCAGAAGTGGATAGTCTTTAGACTCTAACACCATCTCGCCCCACTTGTAGGCAGGAACCTCAGCACCTGCAGCCCTCTGGAATCATCCAGAATCCCCCACCTGAAGTATCTCCTTTCACAGCCTCTGGGTGTCGCTGATGTCTAAACCAGCGACAGCGTTACCAGTTCTGAACCCAGCGGGAATTGGAAGGCACCAGAGGGGGCTTTCCTCACCATCGGGGCTACCCACAGCCTCTTCCAGCTCACCTGAGCCCCCTGAATTTCTGCTGGAGTTTGAGGAAATCCAGTTTTTCTGAGCTTCAGATACTTCCCATGCTTTGATACAGGATCTAGAAACTGGCGCTGCAGCCGAGGGCCAGCATTATCTCAGATTGAAGGGTGCTATTTGAGATGGGGTCTGGTGGAAAGAGAGAAGCATTATACATATGGCCTGGCGGGGGGGAGGTCCTCTTCACAGCTCGGGAACTGTTGGAGAGGGACTGTCTGGAGCGAATAAAGGTCTGCAGATTGGGGGGTGTCGTGGGGACAGTGGTGGGACAGAGGGGGAGAAGTGGTGGGCGTGAAAGCGTCTTCCCGCTATGACCCCTCCTCCTCTCGCTTATTCAAAGTCCATAGTGGGCGGGGGCGGGGCCGAGGGAAGCCCGTTTTTCTTCCCCTCCTCCCCCAGTTTGGCAATCCACCACACCAGCAGTGGTCTATCCCAGCCCGGGCACGCGCATGACGGACCTATACCCGAAGGGTCTCCCAAACACCTACGCACACCAGCAAACAAAGAGCCTGGACACTGGTCCCCTCCCGCTGTCCCGACCCCAGGTCCGAGAGGGCGGGTCTCCTCTCTCCAGCCCCTTTTCCCAGCAAGGTAAGTTCTGGGGATGCTAGCTATGTTGGGAAGAGGGGGAACCCAACTCCCGGGAGGAAGGACATTAAGATCATGGGGTTCCCCTAGCTCTCCATGAAAGCTGTGATCCCTCCACCTATGCCTTGGTACGTTCTTGTAGGGTCTCCATCCCACCACTGACTCTGTATGTGTGGTGTGGTGTGGTGTGGTGTGGTGTGGTGTGGTGTGGTGTGTGTGTGTGTGTGTGTGTGTGTGTGTGTGTGTGTGTGTGTGTAGGAAACCCTGGCTGTTGAGAATTTTCTGGTAGGTGAGGGGATGTCCCCCACTAGGCTTCTGACGATGAGGGTGCCTAACGGTGGGGGACCTGGGCCACGGCTCCCGGAATTCTCATCAAGCGTTCCTAATCTGTTACCGGCTGTGTCCAGCCCCTGGGGTCAGGGAGAGACACAGCCCCGAGTTACTGAGAGTCGTTTCTCAATCTCAAATCCCTGATAACCCACCTTCCCCACCGGAGACCCCTAGAGGCTGTTGGTGGGAATCCCTACCGCCAACACCTTTCCATTTCAAGGATCCCAGCGGTCCTTGGGTATTTCTGAGCTTCTATTTCTTCAGCTACTTATAGGAGTAACTACAGGCTGAGACTAAGGTAGACCAGGAGCCCAACGTGCCTTAATTTTTTCCTTCATTTCCTTGTTATTTCATTCCTATTCCCTAACTACGTACTGTAAATGCCAGCCACTTTGGCCAGACAGTAGTTGCAGCAAAGGGGAGACACTTATAGGTCCCTGTTCCTGGTTGGCCAGGGAGCAAGATCCGCATATAAACAAGTCTTTGTATATGAACTTGACCATCACAATGGAAATTCTGCCAGTAATGGAGGTGTTGAATGCCTGACCTCAGCACTTGGCAGGTAGAAGCAAGAAAGAGGATCAGGAGTTCCAGGCTGACAATGGCTATAAGGGGTTTGAAGCCAGCCTAGGTTGCAGGAGATCCTGTCTTAGAAAACAAAAATCTGTTTTGGGATGGTAACTCTTAACTTTAATCCCAGCACTCTGCAGGCAGAGGCAGAACAACTATAAGTCAGGACAGCCTGAAAAAAACAAGTTCTGATTAAGTGAAGGAAATTAAAATTCAGACTAGATCCAGATAATTGGGCAACAGGAAAGAGGGTTATCATGAACCAATTATTCGTGAACCCCCCCTTTTCTTTTCAAGTCAGGGTCTCACGTAGCCCCTGATCCTCCTGCCTTTACCTCCGCACCCCGTCCCAACTGTTGGCATAACAGATCCTAGTCATCCTGACTTGCTGTCTTCCATAGGAGTTGAATCTTTTTTTTTTCTAGACAGGGTTTTTCTCTGTGTAGTCCTGGCTGTCCTGGAACATGCTCTGCCTGCCTACTTCTGCCTCCCCAGAGCTGGCACTAGAGGCTTGCGCCACCACTGCCCACAAATCATCATTCTTATAAAAATGAGGAAGGGGCCACTGAGATGGCTCAGTGAGTAAAGGTGCTTGAGACCAAATTTGAAAATCTGAGTTACATCTCCAAGACTCGTGTCTGTGTGTCCACTATAACATAATGACTGTGCATGGCCATCTTCCCTTCCCCACATAAATAAAGAAATGTCATTTTTTTCCTTTCCTTTTTTTTTTTTTTTTTTTGGAGACAGGGTTTTTCTGTGTAGATCCTGTAACTTGATTAGCGGGTTGTTTCTCTCCTCCTACCACTCTGGTTCCCAGGCTTGAGCTCCAGTCTCAGCAAGCACTTCTATATATGTTAAGTAAGCCATCCCGCCCACTACAATCCACATCTTTAACCTCTGGGAGACACCGCTTCCTGCTGCAGCCACACACATGATCCCAGCAAGCACACGGCAGGGTCACGCGGCCATCTAGCTAGCCTTATGCCCAGTCCACTGACACCGTGCTTTTCTGTCCATTCTGTAGTTTGCATAGCTGTCCTGAAGCTGAGATCAGATCTCAACTGCACTGCACATGTCTGGCTAGTCGGGAAGCTGCATGCAATGTAAACACAAGTGTACATGGCTGCGGAGGCCTGCTTCAGCTCTAAAGGTGGAGCAGAGGTGTGAGCAGATGCACTGGGCTATGGTGTGAATAGGGGCACCACACATGGGGACTGGCTCTGCAACTGAAAAGGACAGTTGATAATAGTTCCTTATGGTGCTCTGCAGTGCAGTGGTTGAGGGCAAATAGTACCTAACTGCCATGGAGACCTGTGATCCCAGCTACTCAGCAAGCAGGACACACACGCAAAGCCCAAAGCAGCCTTCTGTACATCAGGACACGTGTCCCCCACCCCCCATTCAGGGTACTGTCCCGAGAAGGAAGCCTTGGGATTGTCAGTGTTCTTCTCTAGCCTATGATTGCAAACCTTTATATTTGAGTGGACAGAGCTTGATGTGGCAGCTGACAACTCTGATCCCAACACTCAGGATCAGAGTCTGGTCTACACGCTGAATTCTAGATCAGCAAAGAGGTCCTGTCTACAAAAACCACTGGCATTTATTTGGACAATAGGAGGGGGCTGGCCGCCTATAAATTGTTCTGTGGCTCCTGCATGTGGGCAGTGAAACCCACACACACACTCTTACAGTTTACACACACACACACACAAATAACAAGGCAATTTAAAATTTAAAAGTTAACTAACACCAGCAGTAGAAAGGGATCCAGGATTGGAAAGAACACAGAGTGTCTTGAGATACTTTCCAGGCGGCAAGAAGAGTGTGTGCAAAGGCCCTGAGGTCTGGACACTTTCTGAGTGAGGAACAGCGAGGAGGCTACTGGGGCCAACCTCTCTGAATGTCTTATAGTCTCTTGAGTACATCTATAGCTCTATGAAGCAAAATTACTATTTTTCTTGTCTCTCTGGCTATCCTAAAACTCACTCTGATGTTGTATTTTTCATTGTTTTGTCGTTGCTGCTGCTGTTTTTGAGACAGAGTTTCTCTGTGTAGCTTTGGAGCCTGTCCTGGAATTCACTCTGTAGACCAGGTTGCCCTCAAACTCACAGAGATCCGGCTGCCTCTGCCTCCTGAGTGCTGGGATTAAAGAGGTATGCTACTATGCCCGGCTCTAACAATTACTGTTACAGTGAATAAGAAGATGACCAGCGTTTTCTGAGTGCCTGAAGATGTGTTCAGAGCATCCTGTGCCTTGCCTTGTTTTATTTCCACATCCACCTCAGCATATGTGACTGCAATGGTACTTTATTGTTATTTTATTTTTATTTTTGGTTTTGGTTTTTCAAGATAGGGTCTCTCTATATCTGGATGTCTTGGAATTCACTTTGTAGACCAGGCTGGCCTTGAATTCAGAGATCTGCCTGCCTCTGCCTCCTGAGTGCTGGGATTCAAGGCGTCCACCACTGCCTGGCTAACTAAAAGGTATTTTTTTGTTACAGATGAGAAAACTGAAGCCCAGAAAGACTGGATGATTTATCCAGGGTCACACAGCCAGGAAGTGGCAGAGGGAGGGTTTGACGGTAGCCGTGCTGGTCTGATTATAGAATCCAGGTGTCATACCACCAGCTCTGTTCTCTGTGGGACTGGACATATTTATCCATTTATTTATTTTGCAGTTGAGCATTATTTTTAAAAAAAAAAAAAACAAACAACTATCTTGTTTCATTTTACATACCAATTCCAATTTCCATTCCCTTTCCCTCCCGTTCCCTCACCTTCTGCCCAACACCACCCCCCATCTACTCCCCAGAGAGGGCAAGGCACATTGCTCCAAGGAAGGACCAAGGCCCTCCCTACTATATCCAGGCTGAGCAAGGTATCCATCCGGAGAGAATAGGTTCCAAAAAGCCAGTACAAGCAGCAGGGACAAATCCTGGTGCCACTGCCAGTGGCCCCTCAGTCTGGCCCAGCCATACAACTGTCACCCACATTCAGAGGGTCTAGCTTGGTCCTATGCTGGTTCCTTCCATGTCCGGTCAGAGCTGGTGAGCTCCCAGGTAAGTGAGCTCAGCTAAGTTGTTTTAGTGGATCTCCCCATTATGGTCTTGATCTCTTTGCTCGTATTTTCACTCCTTCCACTCAATTGGACTTTGGGAGCTCAGCCCAGTGCTCTGCTGTGGGTCTCTGCCCCGTCTCCATCAGTTGTTGGAAGGTTCTATGGTGACATTTAAGATAGTCATCAATCTGACTACAGGGCAAGGCCAGTTTGGGCCCCTCTCCTCTGTTGGGACTGAGTATGTTTAGATGTGTACATAGAGAGAAAAGCCACCTTTCTTTCTCCTTTTCTCTCTTCCTTCTTTTCAGAACCTGCAAAACTGAACCCTGTTACCGGACTCTCCTGTAGCGCCCCTCTCTCCCTCCCTCCCTCCCTCCCTCCCTCCCTCCCTCCCTCCCTCCCTCCCTCCCTCCCTTCCTCCTTCCCTCCCTTCCTTCCAGAGCCTTCAAAACTCAGTGTATTATCAGCCTCTCTGGCAGCTACACTCATTCCTTCCCTTCCTTCTTTCTTCCCGAGCCTTTAAGTGTCAAAACTCGGTGACTAGAGAGATGACTCAGCAATTCAGAGCATTTGCTGCTCTTGCAGAGAACCCAGGTTCAATTATCAGAACTCACATGGCAGCTCACGACTTCCTGTAACTCCAGAGCAGTTGATGCATGCACCTGGTACACAGACTACATACAGACAGAACAGCTACACACATAAAATGTAAACAATAAATCTGACGTCCATATGTGTGCCCAAGTGAACGTACCCCCCCACAGGTTCACACAAATGAACACCAAAATGAAAACAGAACATCAGCGCCAGATGTGGTGGCGCACACCTTTAATCCCAGCACTCGGGAAGCAGAGACAGGCAGATCTCTGAGTTCAAAACCAGTCTGGTCTACATAGTGAGTTCCAGGATGACCAGGGCTACATAGCAAGACACTTTCTCGACACCCCCCCCCCAAAAAAACAAACTATACTACCAGACTTTCTTGAAAGTTCTTCCCTCCCTCCCTCCCTTCCTCCCTCCTGTCCTTCCAAAGCCTTTAAAACCCAAAACTGTATTATCAGAATCCCTTGCAGTTACACTACATTCTTCCATCCCCCCCCTTCCCTTCCTTGCTTTAACAATCTTTAGGTCTGTCTGTTGGAGCACAAGGAGTGGGTGTCATTTCCACATACAGTCAGAAGATATTCACATTCAGCTCTTTTTTTATCAAGTTTTTTTTAAAGATTTATTTATTTTATCTACAACATTGTGCCTCGATGTATGCCCGCATGCCAGAAGAGGGCGCCAGATCTCATTACAGATGGTTGTGAGCCACCATGTGGTTACTGGGAATTGAACTCAGGACCTCTGGAAGAGCAGCCAGTGCTCTTAACCACTGAGCCATCTCTCCAGCCCCCACATTCAACTCTTCTAACAGTTCTTGCATCAATGTCTCAGCCATTGCAACAAGACAAGAAAAAAAATAGGAAGAATTTATTTTGCTGTTCTATAACATGGAGGGGAAATGACAGTGCACAACCATGTCTGACTGAGCACCATGGCACTTGACTGTGGTCTTAGAAACTTGGGAAACCAAGGCAGAAGAGCTTTTTTGTTTTGTTTTGTTTGGGGGACAGGGTTTCTCTGTGTAGCCCCGGCTGGGCCTGGAACACACTCTGTGAACCAGGCTAGCCTTGAACTCACAGGGATCTGCCTGCCTCTGCCTGCAACATGAGTATTGGGACTAAATGTGTGTAAACACCACCACCCGGCCTCAGAAGGGCTTCTTCCCTCCCCCCCCCCATACAGGCTTTGGAGCCTGTCCTGGAACTAGATCTTGTAGACCAGGTTGGCCTCGAACTCGCAAAGATCACAAAGATCCGCTTGCCTCCCGAGTGCTAGGATTAAAGGTGTGTGCCACCACCGCCCAGCCAGAAGGGCTTCTTGATCCTAGGAGCTGGCAGCCAACTGGACAACACAGAATGATGTTAGTTCACATCTGTAGCCTCAGCACTTGGCAGGCTGAGGCAGGAAGACCATCCTGGGATACAGATCAAGAGTTCTCTTTCTTACACCACAGCACACACCACATACAAAGCAGGGAGGATCTTATACCTTAGTAGTGGCGTGCTTGCCTGGCACGCAGGAGGAAACCCTGGCGTTAATACGTAGCACAGCACTGCCCCCAATAATCTCATTTCTGATAGACTGGAAATTATCTCAATGAGTCCCAGCACACAGAAATAACTGGGTGTGGTGGGTATAAATAACACATAAAAAATGGAGGCACACTGGGCGGATGGCACACACTCACCACTCAGGAGGTAGAGGCAGGCAGATCTCTGAGTTTGCAGCCAGCCTGGTCTACAGAGCTAGTTCCAGGGCAGCCAGGACTACATAGAGAAACCCTGTCTTGGGAACAAACAAACTTGGAGACAGGAAGATCTGGAGTTCGAATTCAGCCTGTACTTCATAGCAAGTTTGAAACCAGCTTGGGCTACGTGGAATCCTGTCTGGGGAAAAAAATGGTAATCTCTTCCTGCTGTCCTATACCAGATGCTCTATTTTCTCGAGACAGGGCCTCAGTATGAGTCCTGGCTGGCTTGGAATTCACTATGTAGACCAAGCTGGCCTCACACAGAAATTGATCAGCCATCAGCCTGCCTCTGCCTCCCAAGGGGTAGGATTAAAGATGTGTCCCACCAAATCTGGTTCTGATATTCCATTTTTCATTTTGGTGTTCATGTGTTTGTACCCGTGTGTGTGGGTGCATTCACATGTGGGTGCATATGGCAGTCAGAGGTCAACAATAGGTGTGTTTCTCTATTGCTTCCTGCCTTATTTTTATTTTAGAGACAGGGTTGCACTGTGTAGCCCAGGCTGTTTGCCAACTCACAGATGAGATCCCCTGTGTCTGCCTCTGACCACAAGGATTAGAGGCTTGCAGCACAACGCCTAACATATTTTTTGAGACGGGGTCTCTCACTGAACTTCAAGATCATAATTTCTCTAGGCTGGCTGGTCACTGAGCCCCACGATCCAAATATGCACCTCCCATACCAGCATGGAGAGTTAGAGGTATACCCCACACCACCCAGCTTTTACGTGGGTACTGGGGATCTGAATTCCGGTCCTCATGCTTGCATAGCGAGCACTTTTCTCATTCCATCTCAGCCCAGGCTGCAGGTGATATTCCAGTGTAGGCAGATTATGTCATAAATGTAACACAGCAGCACTGTGGCCCTCCCTGTTACAGAAGCAGGAGAACAGGAGTTCCAGGGGCTTGTAATCTTATATGAAGCAGAAACCTACCCGATGAATGCCTATAATCCTAGTACTCAGGAGGCAGAGCAAGTGGATCTTTGAGTTCAAGACCAGTCTGGTCTACATAAAAAGACCTTGTCAAAAAAAGTCTGGATATGTCTCAGTTGATAGCGCGCTTGCATAGCATATTGTGCAGTCCTAAATTGGATCCCTTAAATGGGCTTGGTCTTGCAAGCCTGTAATCCCCAGCACTGAAGTTGAGGAAGAAGGACAAGATGTTCAAGGTCACTAGGAGAAGTCTGAGGCTAGCCAGGAAAGAAGAGGGGAAACTGAGGCTCAGGAAGGTTAAGTCGGAGACCCATGCTACACAACCCACATCTTCAGTGTCAGGGTGCGAAGGTAAAATGAGCCAGCCTCTCCCTCCCTTGTCACCGCAAGCTGCGTCTGTGTCCCTGTCTGTCTGTTTCTATTTCCACCAGTCCCTGTCTGTCTCCGCGCCTCTGCCTTGTGCGTCCCCCATCTGTGCCCAGAAGCCGCCGTCTCTCTCCGCGCCGGCCCCCGCACACCGCAGCTATTTTGGGCGTTTTGGGTGTAGCAGAAAGCCCAACAGCTCGCAGGGACGCTTCCTCCGGCCCCCGGCTCGGACCACGCGCAGCACGCGGCCGGCTCCTCTGTGGGATTCCCGGACGGGGAAGTCCCAGCGTGGGGCCGCGAAGCGCGAGCAGAGGGACCACCGCGCCCCCAGTGGTCAGCCGCCGCACCTACACCCGCCCGAGCGCGCGTGCGTCACCTGTCATCATGGTAACGGGAGGGCGTCATCTCCCGCAAGCTTTGAGTCAGCTGCTTGCTGACGTGCGCCAACGTCACACTCACCCTTGGGAGAGATGAGTGATCAGCGAAGGGGCTGGGAAGGTTCTGGACCTGGTCCTCAGGGGGAACCCGCGGGTTCGATGGGAAGTTGACCCTCGACCTCCGCACAGGCAGGTGACCCTTGACGCGGGTTCAAGGGATGAACTAAGGGAAACTGAAGAAGAGCAGTGGGGAGTCTGTGATTCTGACCCAAGCCCCCGGAGGGGGCGGGACCTGGGCGTGGGGCGGGGCTTAGACTATAGTCCCCGCGGAGCACAGTAGCAGGGCGTACTTTTGCCTAGGTTCACCCCTTTGCACTTACACACACACACACACACACACACACACACACACACACACACACACACACACACATGCTTTCCAGATTTATAAATTCTCAGTCCAAAAATAGTGAACAGGGAGAGCCGGATGGTGGTGGTGCACGCCTTTAATCCCAGCACTTGGGAGGCAGAGACAGGCAGATCTCTGTGAGTTCGAAGCCAGCCTAGTCTACAAGAGGTAGTTCCAGAGAAACCCTGTCTCGAACCCCCTCCCCCCCACACACACAAAAGGTGGGCCGGGAGCCTTTTTTGTGGCTTCTCAGGTGCGGAGACAGTTTTGGCCAGCTGGTGAAGGAAAAGTCGCCCAAGATGAGGTCTCGTGGGTTTCAGATGTAAGGAAAAATAAGGTGGGAGGGGGAAACTGCTTAGAAAACATGAGTGGATCACTTACGAAGGGTGATACTGAATGTAGAGATGTAGGCCTTTAATTTCAGCGCTTGGGAGGAGAATCAGGCAGTGATTTCAAGGCCAGCTTGTGCTACAAGAAGGAAAGAGAGAAGTAGGGTAGAAAAAGATGATGAAATAGGGGCGTAGAGGCGCAGGACTGTAACGCCGGCAGGTGGTAAGCTGAGGCAGGAGGCCAGCCTAGGCTACATAATAAGTTTCCCCCACACTTAAATTATATGAATTAAGGAGGCTCTTTCACACCTGTGTGGGAGGGCACTCTCCAAGGGAGGCTCAGAAATGAGAGGCCTGTATGTGCCCATTAGCTGCTCCCTGGGGTAGTTAAGTAGTTGTGTTCCTGGGGGCGGCATTTAGACCCGCAAGACACACCCCAATTCCACCCATGTCCCTCCACAGAGGCCCAGGGGAGCCACAGAGTCCTGCTGTGTCAACATGCTAGGGGCGGACCTGCGCTGCCCTCGCCACCATCTCCTGGTCAGGACCTCAGATCCTCAGATCCTGGGGTCCCTCCGATGCCAAGGCCAAAGAGCCTACGGCGGCCGCTGATCCTGCCTCGAATAATTATCCGCAGAGCGGAGGCCAACAGGTAGGCACGAGGGGGATCGAAGTGGAAAGTGAGCACGGAGGAGTAAGCCAACCAGGAGCCCTTCCTGAGTGGCCAGCGTTTTGTAAATGCCGCTGATTCTGGCTGGGACAGCTCTGTTCGGAGGTGCCCTGGCAGCCTCAGCAAGCCTACATACAAGTCAGCAGGGGCCTACATAGAGGAAAAGGGTTTGCACACCTCCAGAGCCTTCAGGACGCCCCTAAATTCGCAGAGCGGAGGGGCTGGTCTTTGGCCAGCGTGTGGTGCAGCTGCTTCAGTTTTCCTGCTGGCAGCATTAGCCAGCATGGTGGCAGCTTGGAGCAGGTCCACAGCTTGTGTTTTTCACGGGGGTGAGGGAAAGGGTATGAAAAAGGTCTAAGTCCTATCTGTACTTTTTTTCTTTAAAAATTTTTATTACATTTATCTATTTTTATTTGTTTATTTATTGTGTGTATGTGTGTATGTTGTTCAGAGGACAACCTTGAGGGTCTGTTCTCTCCTTCCACCATGTGGATCCTGAGTATCTGACTCACGACATTAGGCTTGGCAGCAAACGCCCTTCCATGCTGAAATGCTGAGCCATCTCAGCAGCGCACTAGCTGGCTTTCCGCTATTTCTCATGGGGGTCCTCCCAGGGCAACCTACTCCCACTTCTTGGCTGGGAGCTCAATTAGAGAGCCAAACGGCTGGGCTGGCTGGCTCTGTCAGCCCACCCCTGCCCAGCCCTCATTCTCCTAGCCTCCATCTTTGTAATAGCAGTCTCGCCTAGTCCCAGCCTCCATCCACTCCCTTGGAGGGTCTCTGCTTAAGTCATGATACTTCTTTCAGATGAGAGGAAAAAGTTCCTTCTCCCACCCTCCAGGCTGTGTTTGGTTCAAGTCCAGTTTGATTCACCTCAGGGCTTGAGTCTTGGCTCACAGCTTCGAGCCTTCCACCTGCAGCTCCCCTATGCCCCAACTCGAGAATCACAAGACCTCGACCCTCATCATCCAGAGTTGGAGCCAAGGCTACACCTCTCAGCCCCATTCCCAAAGACTTTGGTACAGCTGGGCACCCTCAGCACTTGCAAATCCCGCTTAGATGCCTGGGGGAAGGTTCCTGAGAAAAGTGGCTTCGCGGAACACCTGGGGCTGCTGGGGCGGGGGGGGGGGGCAGTTCTTCGTTCATTAGCCCACGCTTGGAGTCCCCTCCAGCTAGAGAAAAAGTGGTTGAATAAGTTGGAGACTGGGAAAGATTTGTTGTCTGTATGTTAAAAGGAACGGGAGTTGGGGGGGGGGGGGAATGCAAGGCTTGTCCTGCTAGGCGATCAGGAGAAGGGGGGGGGGATGTACGGGGGCGAGGGATTGGACGGGGACACCGCAGCGTCTGAGCAAGGATCCAGCCTGGAAGGGAGGTGGGGCACCGGGGATAGCAAGCAGCAACCCCCCCCCCAACCCAGCAGCCATCAGGGCTCAGCCAGAGCTGGGAGGAGGGTTGGGGATGCGCTTGAATCCCGGCTCACTCTTTGCTCGCTCGCTCGCTCGGCACGGCGCTGAGGGAGGCGGGAGCGTGAGTCACGGCGACTCCGGATTTAGGTGCCGGAAGGGGGGTTCTGAGGGCGGGGAACGAGGGGAAGAGGCTCCGCTTGTTTACTCGCCTAAAAACGACAGAGGTGGGGTGTACCCTCCTAGGCTCTCGTGTCCCAGCTACCCCTCTCATCTGCCTCAGTTTACCTTCCGCAGAAAAACTTTGAAGTTTTTAATAATTAAAAGAAGAGGGGGCGGCGATTGGGCCGGCGAGATGGCTCAGTGGATAAAAGCATTTGCCTCCAAGCTTCCCGGGGCCCACAAGGTGGAAGGTGAGACTTGACTCCCGTGGATTGTCCTCTGACCTTGCCTCTCCGAGGCATCTAACGGACATTCGCAAGGATTAAGGGTGCACAACTGGACCAAATCTTGCTTCAGGAGTTACATAGCATTTGGATGGTGAGGTGGGGGACACGCGTGCCCACACGCATACACACACAAATAATGTAATACATTTTTTTCTTAAAGATAAAAAAAGAGGTAGCGATAACTATTTTTCAGGAATCACAGAGGGACCCAAAAGGACACACCCCCGACACAGACATACCTCAAAAGACCGACCACACAGACTTGCACTAAAATACACCCTCGGGAGTCACAGACAACAGAGGAGAAATTCCGTGGAAAACTCGTACCAGCATCCTCCCATCATAATCACAATACAGAGCCCGAGCGCGTGGGAAGGTGTGCGCAGCCTGGGGCCACCGGAACAGACCCCCATGGGACGCTCCGCCCTCCCGACGGGCCGCACACGTGCGCGCGCATCCTTACACCCCCGACAGCCGCAGCGGGAGCAGCCACCACGTGCGCGCACACACTTCCAGGCGACATCGAAAACACTGACAGCCCTCGGAAGAAGCCACGTGCGCTCTCATCCCGCCAAGCTGTGGGGGAGCCACACGCCGTCACTGTCCTATGCGCAACACTACTGGCTTGCAGACACTGCACCATGGAGGCACGAGGACCACTCCCCGAAAAGGGAACCTGGGAGAAAGGGTGACTGGGGTTCTAGAGACGAGGAAACGACAGCCCCTGACTCCGCCCCAGCCTTGATGGATGCGGCTGAGTGACACCCCGCCAACCAGTCGAATGTCTCAGTCCGAATGTCATTAACCCTTTAACTCTTCGGTCCCTGAGCGTGCCTGCTATTCTAAAGGGCTCTCGGAGATAGGCGAGCGGAGGCACCCCCTCCCCGGCGGGATTGGGCTGTGCGTGGGTGCGGAGGGCCGACACCCTCCTCCTCTTGGAGGAGGAGGGGGTAGTGCTGTGACAGTCGCCGGGCGGGTGGTGGGGCAGGGAGGGGCGGACCGGGGCGGGGAGTCGCGGCTGGCGCCGGGTTCCGAGAGCATAGCGGGCTCCAAGCGCCGGGAGGATTCCGGCGCCGCTGCCGTCCGCGCTCTCTGCCCTTGGGCGCCATGGCCCCGCTGAGGCCAGGAGCCCCCGTGGGTCCCCAAGCGCCTCGGCCGTGGCTCCGCTGATCTCGGACAGGTCAGGGGACGCCTTGTCCCCAGAGCGTCCCGCGAGACAGAGCAGGAGCCATGGAGCCTCCGGCCGCCCCCTCGGAGAGGAGCCTATCTCTCTCTCTCCCTGGACCTCGGGAGGGCCAGGCCACCCTGAAGCCACCCCCCCAGCACCTGTGGCGGCAGCCAAGGACCCCGATCCGCATCCAGCAGCGCGGCTACTCGGACAGTGCCGAGCGCTCAGAGCCGGAGCGCTCGCCGCACCGGCCCATGGAGCGCGCCGACGCCGTGGACACTGGCGACCGGCCAGGCCTGCGGACTACCCGCATGTCTTGGCCCTCGTCCTTCCACGGCACCGGTACCAGCGGAGGCAGCAGCAGGCGGTGAGACTCCCCGGCGCGCAGAGCGCCCAGGCGCGCAAGAGGCGCCACGCGCAAATCTGGCCAAAGGGGGCGCTGTGGGGCGGGTGGGGTCAGCGTGACCCGCGTGGGTGGTGAGAGCGGGAGCCACTGCACCAGAAGCTCTTCTACTGTTGAGGGTTCCAGGGTGAAGTTGGGGTTTGGGGATTTCGTGTAGCTTCAGGGCTCTCTACAAGCTTAGCCAGTAATGGTCCAGTGCAGCTGCCGGAGAGAGGGTACCACTTGGAGAGACTTCCTGGGGGCTGGGGTCATTGTGTGATACCCTAGTGATCATTCTGTAGGGGTGCCTGCAGAACCACGCTGGTTACTTCAGGTGGGGTAGCACTCTAGGTGGAGTGGAGACATACATTAGGGGAGCCCTACAGTAACTGGTGTTAGGAATCCAGGGGGAGTCCTCTGGGGAGCACTATCCAGTTCTGTATTAAGATTTGGAACAAGCCCCTTCCAGACATTGAGGGCTTCTTGGACCAGTGCCAAGGGCATTTGAGGTCCCATCAAAGAGCAGTTCCCAGCCTTCTGACCTGACAGTGTGGATGGATCACTGCTGTGGTCGTCTCAGAGAGAGAGGATCCTTAGGTATGTGAGTGGCTCGGGCTGCCTGGATTCGGGGCTCTGCCTGACTCTGCTCTGGGGACAGTTACTGTGGCAGAGTGGCAGTGTGCTTCTGCCTGTCCCAGGGTGACCATGTCTGTGTCTGTCATCTGCGTGGCTGTATTGCACCCAGGTGACAGTGATAGTTGTCTGTGGTGTTGACAGAGTAACTGTGTCTTCATGAGACATGGTTAATGTGGCATAGTGGCTATGTGCTTCCAGAACAATAAATACATGATGGTTTCCATGTTCCAGGGGCCACCTCTTTGCTGTCAGGGGCTGTGGTGTGTGCCTAGGACCTGAGACTGTATGAGACAATGTGACCACCCTTGTTTGCTTTTTTTTTTCCCAAAGAAAGTAGCCTGGCTAGCCTAGAACTCAGTAGCCCAGGTTGGCCTTGAACATGTGATAGTCCTGCCTCACTCTACCGTGCACAGTTTTACTGTCACTTGAGTTTAGTGACAGTTCTGACAATCAGTACTCTGGTAAGCCATGCACCACCATCTGCCCTGGGTCTCCTAATTACGAGTATCTTCTTGACCTAGGATAGTCCAAGTGATGGAAGCCACTATAAAAGGTACCCTGGCTCTGACTGGGAGGTCTTCAGGCCGCTGGGTGGTTGACAGCTAACATTTGCGTTCCTTTGGAGTGCCCGTAAGATGGCATATCTGGCTTTCTCATGCCTGGAGTCCCCAAGCAAGGTCCCTTCAGACTATGACTGCAGCCTTCCTAGATCCTTCTGGGATACGCCCTCCCCCCAGTTCCTACAGCTCTTCAAGGACCACCCCCCCCCCTTTATTTTCCCCAGGCCCTGCTGCCTGAGTCAGGCTCCTGAGATTTCTCAGAGGGAACTAGGAGAGGGAAAATGAAAACAAAACACACACACTCTCTCACACACACACACACTCACACACAAAACTCACATCAACAGGAAATGCCAACCCAGAGACTGGGAGCCCTTGAGATGGTGCAGGGGGTGGAGCACCAGGAAACCAGGCCCTATTCTCTTTTAAGGCCCTAGGGACTTCCTGGCCCCCTGTTGTCTGATGAACAGTGACTGAGTGGTAATAATTATAATTCATGTGCCCTTTCCTTAATGGCTAGCTTTTGGACTTCAGGCCTGGGGCCTTTTCTACACACACACACACACACACACACACACACACCCCTTTACCTATTTACCCCACTACTTGCCAGTAGCTGGGATCCCTGTTGGACTGATGAGGAAACTGCGGATCAAAAATTCCTTTCGATGCCCTCAAGCTCTGGTCCAAATATCCCAGGTACCTTTGCAGAAGTTAGGCACTACCCAGGAGCAGTCAGTTTGAGAGTTCTGAGCTCACGGTGCGTGCGAAGGATTTTGCAGGGATTGTTGCTCAAAGTCCCTGAACTTGGAGGAAAACGGAGGAGGCCGCAGTGAAAGCGGCTTGTCCGGTAGTGAGAAATCAGAAACAGGAATCTCAGCCCATCCCTGAACCAGCTCGGGTTTCGGTTTCCCTGCGGGAAGTATGTAGCCTGCAGAGGCCGCAGCTGGGACAGCTGAGTTGCCTTGTGGACTGAGAGATGGCATTGGTGCCAGCGCCCTGCACAGAAAGAGGAAGGGGACCGAGAACAAACGCAGTTGAGCTGGTGCGCACACACGAGATCCTCGACACTCTCCATTGTGGAGTCCAGGCAACTAATGCAGAGAAGGTGCAGCCACCCTACTAGGCTTATAAGAACCCCAGAAGGGAGGCACTTTTCCTCTTCGAGATGGAGTCTGCACTAGGTCCTCAGATCTGGCTGGGGGTGCGCGAGACGGCGCTCCTGGCGCGGCCCCTGGGGCTGAGTCACATTCCCACTGCGATCTGTCAAAAGACAGATGGAGAGGAGAGGCAGAGGCAGGGGAGAGAGGGGGCACTGGGTTGGTCTCTTACCACACATTGGACCTTCCCACTTTCTCTCCTCCAGAGGAACTCTTTCTGGCTCCCAACGAGACATGTGCACACAACCAGGCTGGTATCTCTCTTGTGGGTGATGTCTGTTTCCATTGGGGTCCTCTGCCCTTGAGTTCCCTGCTGCGCGCCCACAGGCCTGGCCCAGAGCTGGGAGCTGGGCTCTTGGAGCGCCCTCTGCTGGACTGTGAGAGACGTGCGGCGTTGACTCGCATTATCATTTCATGCCTTTTGAAAGCCTCGGGGAGCTGGGCGCCAGACTGGCCAACCGCAGGCTAGGACAGGGTTGTGTCCCGTAATTACACGCGCCTTAGGCCACTGCAACAGGAACAGCCTCTTGGCGGACACTCTTGGTGGAACTTGAAAGAAAAGTTGGCCCAGCCTGTCCTGCCTCTGAGCCTGGGTCCCAGCAAGCACCGGAGTCCTGACTCCAACCTCTTCGGTACAGCTTGCAACCTCCTTGGCTGTCCACCTTTTATTTTTTGGAGGGGGAGGCAGGTTCTCACTGTGTAGCTCTAGCTGTCCTGGAACTCACTGTGAATACCAAGCTGGCCTTAAACTCTAAGAGACCCACCTGCCCCTGCCCTTGGGAGTTCAGGGACTGAAGGCCTGCACCACTGTGCCTGCCTTTTGTTGTTTTTGTTTTTTCTTTTTGAGACAGTGTCTCTTTGTGTAGTCCTGGCTGTTCTGGAGCTGGCTGTGTAGACCTGACTGGACTTGAACTCGTGGAGATCCTTCTGCCTCTGCCTCCTGAGTGCTAGATTACAGCAGTGTGGCACCATGCCTGGGTGTTTGAATTTTTTAGATTCTATGTTGGGAGGTGGGTATATGCATGTTAGTGCAGGTGCCCACAAAGGCCAGGGGCATGGGATCACCTGGAATGCAATCCCAGAGGGTGCTGAGATTCAGTCTCCTGTTCTCTGCAAGACCAGTACCAGATCTTCACCCTTGGGCCATCTCTGAGAACTTCTTCCCAGACAGAGGTGGCCAGCATCCCAGAGAAGCAGGATTGAAGTTGCAGACAGAACCAGGTCTCCGCTCCAGTACTTCAGGGAGGTTTGAATGGTGTCTTCTCTTTGTGATCTAGGAACAAGGACTGTTTCTCTCTGAGCCTTAGTTTTGGTGTGTTGCTTTTGTTTTGTTTTGTTTTTTGAGAGAGGGTTTCTCTGTGTAACAAGCCCTGGATTTCCTGAACTCAATTTGTAGATCGGGCTGGCCTCACACTCAACAGAGATCCGCCTGCCTCTGCCTCTCAAGTGCTAGGATTAAAGGCGTGTGCCACCATCACCCAGCATGTATTGCATTTTATATAAGATTTTTATTATATATAATAATTTGTTTTTTATTGTGTGTGATCTGGGTATGACTTTGGGCACAGTGCAAATGTGGAGGTCATAGGTCAACTTTAAGGAGTTGGTTCCCTCCTTCCATCATGAGTTCTGTGGATGACACTGGGTTCATAACCCTGTGTGGCAAGTGTTTTTACACACTGAGGTTTCTTGGCAGACAAAGAGAATTGTTTTATTTTATGTGTATGGACCTAAGTGTGTGTGTGTGTGTACTAGGTGTATGTAGGTGCCTTCAAATATCAGAAGAGGATTGTCAGATTCCCCAGCTGGCGTAAGAGGAGCTTGACCTGCCCAGTGGGGATGTTAGGAGCCAGACCCAAGTCTTCAAGACCAGCAGATGTTCTTAGCCGCCAAGCCTGTCTCTAGGCCAACACGTTGCTTTTGGCATGGGATCTTCCAGTGAACCAGCGTGGCTGCTGACCCCACACAGGTGTGTCTGTGTGAGTGGCAGTCCCAGTCACCTTCAGGTTTAGTTCTTCCAAAGCCGTCTATTTTTGTTTGTATGTCTGTCTTAGGCCAGGCTGACCTCAGAGGTTTGTGTCCCCACAGCTGGGTGACCTGATTTTTGGAGGCAGTGTCTCCCCGGCCTCCACCCCTCCTGGTTCAGAGATTACAAGCTGTTGCCCCTGCCAGGTTTCTTTCTTTAAACATTTTTTATTTTTCTTTATCTTATGTGTATGGGTGTTTTGCCTGTATGCATGCCTGTGTAGCACATGCATGTTGTGCCCATGGAGGCCGGAAGAAGGTGTTACATCAGAGTTGCAGACGGTTGTAAGCCCCTGTGAGGGTGCTAGAAATCAAACACTGTGATCTCTAAAAGAGTAGCCAGTGCTCTTAAGTGCTGAGCCATCTCTCCAGTCCCTAAATCCCCCACCCTCCAGCTGAGGACCAAAGCAGGGCCTTGAGCTTGCTAGGCAAGGACTCGACCATTAGCTAAATCTCCAACCCCGATTTCTTTGTTTCAGTGTAGATCCCTGGACCGAGGCTCTCTCCCAGCCTTCTCATTGTTTGTACTTTGAGTATGTATTGCGAATGTGCGTGGTGTCTGTGTGTGCTCCTCCTACAGAGGCCAGAGGAGGACACTGCTCTCCTGCTTTCTTCCCTTGAGACAGGGTGGATCCTGGGGTCTTACATTGTTGCTGGATTAGCTGACCAATGGACTCTCCGGTTCACTGACTTTCAGGGATTGTCCTCTCTCTGGCCCCCACCACTGGGTTACAGGCCTGGCTTCTGCGTGAGTGTGAGATTTGAACTCAAGTCTTCATGCTTGCACAGAGAGTGCGCTCCTCGGGAGCCGTGTCTTCATCCTCTGCTGTTGTTGGCTATTGTTTGTTTGGTTGTTTTGAGTTTTTGGCTTTCTACATAGCCCTAGCTGTCCTATAACTAACTCACTCTGTAGACCCGGCCGGCCTTGGACTCAGAGATCTGCCTGCCTCTGCCTCCTGAGTGCTGAGATTAAAGGTGTGTGTCATCACGCCTGGCCTCCCTGCTATTGTTTTTTGAAATGGTTTCTTGTGTAGCTCGGGATAGCTTTAAACTCCAGATGATTTTGCCTGAGATTACAAGTACAGATCTCTGTGTCCCCCTCACTTGGTGCTGGAGGCAGAGCCCAGGGCTAAAGGGGTCCTAGGTAGGTGTGCTACCCACTGAGCTCCATCCCCAGGCCTCAAGCCTCTTCCTCTCACCAGACAGAGCTAGAATGAGTAAGAAAAGCCTACCCTGGGCCTGTGGTCTGATGATATGGGGCCTGGGCAGCCAAGGATTCTTTGGAAAAAGCATTTCCTCAAATGCTATCAGTCAGAAGAGAAGTCCCTCCCAGCTGCAGTCTCTCTTGCCAGATGTGGTGGCTCACACCTTTAATCCCAGCACTCGGGAGACAGAGGTAAGCAGTCTCTGTGTGTCTGATGCCAGTCTGGTCTACAAAGCAAGTTCCAGGGCAGCCAGGACTGTTAGACACAGAAGAATCCTGTGTCGAAAAACAAAAAGACAGAAAAAGCACTGACGCCTCTTCCAGCACCCACATAGCAGCTCATATAGTATTTGCCTTAGGCCTAGGTCTGTTCCTCCTCCTCCCCTTTAACTCTCCATTCCAAGAGATCCGACACCCTCACACAGGCAGACAGACAGACAGACATCACACAGACAGACAGACAGATATCACACAGACATCACACAGGCAGACAGACATCAGACAGACAGACATCACACAGGCAGACAGACAGACATCACACAGACAGACAGACATCACACAGACAGACATCACACAGGCAGACAGACATCACACAGACTGACATGTTGCAAGAACAACACCAATGCACTTTAAATAAATAAATCGTTAAAAAAGATTTTAGTGGGCTGGAGAGATGGCTCAGTGGTTAAGAGTATTGCCTGCTCTTCCAAAGGTCCTGAGTTCAATTCCCAGCAACCACATGGTGGCTCACGACCATCTATAATGAGGTCTGGTGCCCTCTTCTGGCCAGCAGACATACACACGACAGAATATTGTATACATAATAAATAAATAAATATTAAAAAAAAAGATTTTAGTTATTTGTATTTTTGATGTATATGGTTGTTTTGCTTGCATCTTGTGTCTGTGTGCTATGTATGTGCAGTGTGTTCAGAGGTCACAAGAGCACATCAGATCCTCTGGAACTGGAGTTCAAGTACTTAGTGACCTGTGGGTGCTGGGGATCGAACCTGGGTCCTCTGTAAGAACCAGAAGTGCTCTTAACTGCTAGGTCATCTCTCTAGCTGATTTTACTACCTTTACTACATTTCTTTAGGTTTATTTTGTGTTGAGGGAGGTGCGAGGCTCCATAGCAAGCATGTGGAGGTTAGAGGACACTTGTGGGAACTGGTTCTCCCCTCCCACATGTGTCCCAGGAACTGAATTCAGGCCCCCTGGCTTGCGGCTCAAGTCTCTTGGTATGAAAGAAATCAAAGGCAACCACCCTGACCCCTCCCTTGCTTGATGTCCTCAGCTTCCTCATGTGTCAGGAACCTTCTTCCCAGACATGTGCCGCTAAGGCTCTGACTCAGAGTTGTTGCTGTCTGCGCTCAGTTGATGGAGTGCTCCTGCAGCACTCCAGAAGCCCCGGGTTCATCCCTAGCCCCAGGAAACACGCCTGCCATCACGTCTCATCACTGCCGCGTAGTGAGTTCCAGGCCGGCCTGCTACATAAGACCCTGTTTCAAAAAAGAAAAAGAAAGCTAGGCGTGGTGGCTCACACCTCTAATCCCAGCACTTGGGAAGCAGAGACAGGTGGATCTCTGTGGGTTCAAGGCCAGCCTGGTCTATAGAGCAAGTTCTAGGACAGCAAGGACTACACAGAGAAACCCTGTCTGAAAAAACAAACGAAAAGAAAAGTGTTGCTGTCTGGAGTTCTCAGAGTGGTTGAGCAGAAATAACAAAGCCATCAGATAACTGTAGATGACGCCTCGGGGAGGAAGCACAGAGGAATCCTGAGGTCAGGCAAGTCCCCTCTGCGGAGGTGACATCTGAGTAGAGACCTAGGGAAGATGTGGTATGGGTGTGTTCGGTGGCAGAGGGAAAGGGCAGCAAACAGGCGGCTTCTAGGTCCTGAGCGGGAGCGGCGCCCTAGGAAGGGGCTGAGGTTGAGTGGGACAGCCGCACCGTAAGCACTCTGGAGGCTAAGGCTGGAAGATTGATACAGTCTTTTAACTTTTATTTTCACATGTAGGGGTGTTTTTGTCTGCGTGCGTGTCTGTGCACCATGTGCTTCCTAGTGCCTGCCAGGGCCAGAAGAGGACACTAGATCCCCTGGAACTGGAGTCACAACTGGTTTGGAGCCGCCGTGTGGTTGCTGGGAGTTGAACCTGGGTCCTTTGGATCAGCAGGAGATTCGGTACCCTTTCTGGCATCTGTGGGCACGGCAAACACATAGTGAACATGCATGTAGGCAAAAAAAAAATCTTAAAAACAAAGAAGAAGCAGGGCTTATAGCTCAATTGGTAGAGTGCTTGCTTGAATGCATAAGACTTGGACTTGTAGCCCAGCACGGCATGAACCAGGCATGGTGGTGCCACATGTAACCCCGATGTGGAGGCAGGAGGATCAGAGATTCAAGGTCTCAGCTCCTACAGTACAGTCAGTTCTGGACCAGCTTGGGCTACATGAAACCCTGTCTCAAGCACACAAACAAACATTCCAGGACCTGGAGAAATACTCTGCAGTTAGAGCACATGCCGTTCTTATAGGAGTCCCAAGTCCAGTTCCCAGGACAGGCTCCCAACTGCCTGTGACCAGAGCTCCAGGAGATGCGGCACCCTCTTCCAGCCTCTGCCCTGTGACCAGAGCTCCGGGAGATGCGGCACCCTCTTCCAGCCTCTGCCCTGTGACCAGAGCTCCGGGAGTTGCGGCACCCTCTTCCAGCCTCTGCCCTGTGACCAGAGCTCCGGGAGATGCGGCACCCTCTTCCAGCCTCTGCCCTGTGACCAGAGCTCCGGGAGTTGCGGCACCCTCTTCCAGCCTCTGCCCTGTGACCAGAGCTCCGGGAGTTGCGGCACCCTCTTCCAGCCTCTGACCTGCATTCACGAATTCATATCCACCCCCCCACACACACACAACACACGTCATTAAAGAGAAAATAATTTTGTATTTTTGTTTTCAGAGACAGATTTCTCTTTTGTAGCCCTGACTACTTTTCTGGAACTCTCTTTGTAAAAGGGCTAACCTCAAACTCAGAGATCCACCGGACTCTGCCTCTCCTGAGATCAACGGGGTCCACTATCATACCTGGCGAGAATTAAATAAATTTTAAGAAATTAAAATAAATTTATTTTTATTTTTGGAACTCCAGCCCTAGGGGTCTGGAGAGATGGCTCAGCAGCTAACAGCACCGGTTGCTCTTGCAGAGGATCCAAGTTCAGTTTCCAGCACCCACATGGCAGCTCTGTTCCAGGGGCCTGACAGCCTCTTCTGGCCTCAGCTCTATTTCTTCTAGGCTAGATAGCCCTGTCCAAGTGACTTGCCCTTTCTGGCCTCTGGTTTTTGTGTCTCTGAAATAGTCCTAATAAGAACCCACCACCAGGGGTTGGGGAGTGACTGGAGAGATGGCTCAGTGGTTAAGAGCACTGACTATTCTTCTGAAAGGACCAGGGTTCAACTCCAAGCACCCACATGACAGCTCACAATTGTCTGTAACTCCAGTTCCTGGGGACCTGACACTCTCGCACAGAGTATATATATACAGGCAAAACACAAATGCACATTAAATAAATCTTTTAAAAAAGAACCCACCACTGCCTTTCTTCTAGCTGGGCTTAGGAGGCAGGCGAATCTCTGTGAGTTCAAAGCCAGGTCTACAGAGTGAGTACCAGGACATCTAAAGCTACACAGAGAAACCCTGGAGAGAGAGAGAGAGAGAGAGAGAGAGAGAGAGAGAGAGAGAGAGAGAGAGAGAGAGAGAGAGAGAAAACAAAAGAAAAAGAAACTGAAGCAAACAAGCCACCACCACCACCACCAAGGGCTT
Organism: Microtus pennsylvanicus; assembly: GCF_037038515.1. Classification (NCBI taxonomy): domain Eukaryota; kingdom Metazoa; phylum Chordata; class Mammalia; order Rodentia; family Cricetidae; genus Microtus; species Microtus pennsylvanicus. Next base: position 98,999,566 of record NC_134581.1, on the reverse strand, counting down.
TGCAGAGGAACGTTAGCCAGTGAGTGGGCAAGAATGCCCTGCTTCTGGTTTGAACTGGAACTTTCCTAGGTCCTTCCTGATGACTGGCCTGGACCTTAGACAAACTAGGGCAGGAATTCTCAAACCTAAGGTCAGTCTTCTCACCTTTCAAGGAACTGTGGCCAAGGCTGTACATTTTTCAGCTGTCACAGACAAAGTGTGCTACTGACCTCTAGTGGGTAAGGCAAGGGGCTGTATCTGCTGCTACACAGGACAGTCGCCCAGAATGACAAAGGTCACTTAACCCCCAAGTGTCAGTAGGGCCAGGGGTGGGAAACCCAAGTTCGCAGCAATGGAAGAGAAGGGAGAGAGACTGCTTCTTTCTGGGGGTTTCTGTGTGCAGGTTTAAAAAATGAAGCTTATTTTCTTTATTTATTTTACCACACAGGGAGGAAACCCAGGGCCTCACACATGCTAGGCCAGTGCTCGGGCACTGAGTGACATCCCTAGGTCAGAATCAAGTTGTACGCCCCTACCACCACTGCGGCCTGTGACGTTCTGATTGCTTCTATACAGCAGCATGGTGTCCTTCCTTCCTTCTTTCTTTCTTTCTTTCTTTCTTCTTCTTTTTTTTAAAGGAACTGGTGTCAAAAGTCTATAAAGGAAAAGCATGATCCTTTTCTTTTTTTTTAATTGATATTTATTGAGCTCTACATTTTTCTCTGCTCCCCTCCCTACCTCTCTCCTCCCCTTCAACCCTCTCCCAAGGTCCCCATGCTCCCAGTTTACTCAGGAAATCTTGTCTTTTTCTACTTCCCATGTAGATTCGAGTGACTGCGGATTGAGCAGTGGGCAGCTCAGAAGTTGCAATGTATTTTGAAACCGTGCAGTTCAGCTTGTGATAGATTTTGTTTGGATAGGAAGGAAGTAGAGAGGGTACAGCACCATAGTGGAGTTTAGTGAGGTTAACTGATTCATTACCACTCAGCAGTAACAGGCTGTGCAAAAGCCAAAACAAAATCAGATGTGGAGTATACAGTCGTGTGCGGGCTCAACGTGCACGCGCACATGTGCACACACACTATTCACACTTAAACCTCATAGAAAACACAAAACTTTGCCCAAAAGTAAAAAAATGTATGTCTCAATTCCAAAAAGACAAAGTTTGAACAGGGGTTTTTGCTTGACAAAGTCTCCTCTACTGAAACTTAACCAAAGATCTGTTATCCCCTCTTCCCCTTTCATAGCCTTTTACTTAATTTTTTGGGAGTTTTTAGGTTCCCTTATAATTATTGGCTCCTTTTCTTTTTCTTTTTTTGTTAAATTGATTTTTATTGAGCTCTACATTTTTCTCTGCTCCCCTCCCTGCCTCTCTCCGCCCCTTCAACCCTCTCCCAAGGTCCCCATGCTCCCAGTTTACTCAGGAAATCTTGTCTTTTTCTACTTCCCATGTAGATTCGATCCATGTAAGTCTCTCTTAGTGTCCTCATTGTTGTCTAGGTTCTCTGGGATTGTGGTTTGTAGGCTGGTTTTCTTTGCTTTATGTTTAAAAGCCACATATGAGTGAGTACAAGTGATAATTGTCTTTCTGGGTCTGGGTTACCTCACTCCAAATGACGTTTTCTAGCTCCATCCATTTGGCTGCAAATTTCAAGATGCTGTTATTTTTTTCAAACAGCATCGTTTCTATGTAGATTCAGCACAGTCCTCTCCATGGCCAGAAAACCTCTCTCCCTCCCTCTCTCTCTCTTTCTCTCTCTCTCTCTCTCGCTCTCGCTCTCTCTCTTTCCAAGACAGGGTTTCTCTGTGTAACAGCCTAACAGCCTTAGCTGTGCTGGAACTCGCTTTGTAGACCAGGCTGGTCTTAAATTCAGAGATCTGCCTGCCTCTGTCTTCCAAGTGCTGAGAGTAAAGGCGTGCACTACCACAGATTGGTCTTAGAAAACTTTTGTTTTGCCAAAAAAAAAAAAAAAAAGAAAGAAAAGAAAAGAAAGAAAAATAGGGGCTGGAGAGATGGCTCAGTGGTTAAGAGCATTTCCTGATCTTCCAAAGGTCCTGAGTTCAATTCCCAGAAAGAAAGGTCCAGGTCCTAGCCATGACCATCCCTGACACATGCTGTCGCCCTCGGCTTGCACAGCAAGACATCAAACATTTTCTCAGATAATAGCAGCTGTAGCTGTTGAGTGAGTCCACACTACATCCCAAAGTTTCTGGGTCTTTTGGACCATGTAGCCCAGGCTGTCCCGGAACTCACTAAGTAGTTTAATATGGCAGTTCTTCTGTCTCTGCCTCAGGAGCCTGCTGGCTGTCCTGGGGTGGAACCCAGGGCTGTGTGTACTCCGCAGGCACTCCACCAGCTGAGTGGACTCCCTGCATCAGGTCGACTCACTGTACCTGCTTTACCTTTCGACAAACTGATGCTCTGTGGAAGTGATTTCAGTCCAAGTGGATAAAGTGATGGTAAAGCTAGGCCCCAGCTTCACCTTCCTCAGTCTCTGGGCCCTGTGGCATCGGTGCTCATAACTCCAGACAGAAAGACTCCCTGCTCCTTTCTGATATAGAGCAAACGTCTTGCACGATGAGGCATAATGTCAGCACCCAAGAAGCCAAGGCAGTTGCATTTCGAGTTTGCAGCCAGCCTGAGCTCCTGGAGTACAGGGAAGCTCATGCCTGGAATCCCAGACTAGAGGAGGTGGAGGCAGGGGGACTAGGAGTTTAAACTCAGACTGCCACATAGCAAGTTTAAGGTCAGCGTGGACTGCATGAGATTACTTAGGGACATCTTGTGAACTATAGGTGGCATGAGGAGGTATTTCCAAGATTGTAGATGTATTATCAGATTATGACCTACAACTTGGGACTGGGCCAGTGAAATGGCTCAGCGGGCAAATACGATTGCTGCTAAGTCTGATGCCCTGAGCCCCACCCCGGGATTCCTGGGAGTTACCCAGGAGGTTTTTGCTCTTCACATGTGTGCTATATCATGCGTGCATGTTTGCATTCTTGCAAGTGGGAATGCGCACACACAATAACAAAATAATGAACAATGAAGAAATAATACAAAGAATTAAAGTCTAGGACTGGCCCAAGAGCTGTGGATTAACCTACTTACACACACACACCTGGCGTTTTGGGATCCCACACCCTTGCTATGTCACCATGGTTTGCACCCGTGCCTTGTGTCTGGAGATACCCCTAAGCTTATGTTGGGGGTCTCAGCACTTTAGGGGGACATTGTAGGATGCCGTGGAGCCACTGCAGGGTGGAGGGAAACATTTCCTGCCATAAGTGACTCTAGGATTTGGGGGCTCCAGTTGGCTTGTGGACATTGCCTTTGCCTGTGGGAGGTGAGTCTAGGATGCTGGGGATGGTGTCTACGCACGCTTTAGGAGAGTTTTGGAAAATCTAGTCTGCCAGCTGCCCATGGTGGCGTATACCTTTATTTTTTTAATATTTATTTATTTATTTATTTATTTATTTATTTATTTATTTATTTATTTATTTATTGTGCATACAGTGTTCTGCCTGCATACATGCCTGCAGGCCAGAAGAGGGGACCAGATCTCATTACAGATGGTTGTGAACCACCATGTGGTTGCTGGGAATTAAACTCAGGGACCATTGGAAGAGCAACAAGTGCTCTTAACCACTGAGCCATCTCTCCAGCCCCTGGCGTACAGCCTTTAATCCCAGGACTTGGAAGGGACTCTGTGAGTTCAAGGAAAGCCTGGTCTCATAGTTCTTGGCCAGTCAGAACTACATAGTGAGACCCAGTTTTAACGCTCCCCACCCCCAAACAAGAATGAGTAAAGAGAGGCTAGTGTCAGTGGTCTTGGTGTCAGAGGGACCTCCGTGGGCTTTCAGAACACCACCCGGATTTGTGGGTGCACTCTGAGAATTCTGGTGTGCACCGGTCTTTGGGAGTGGGATGTCTCAGAAAACGGTGGCAGTGCTAGGAAAAGGGGGACACTGAGGGGTCTGTGGCTACCCCGGGAGGCGCGCCTTGGAGGAAGGTGGTTGGGCTTCCTGAGGTCTGAGGCGCCCCGGCCGGCCCCGCCCCGAGGGCGGCCCGAGCGCAGCCGGAAGGGCCGAGGCTGCGGGAGGCGCATGGCGCGGCGGGGCTGGGGCCGCATCCCTGAGCCGCGCGCGGCGGCCTGCCTGGAGGCGGCGGCCGAGGACGACGCGTTCCTGCCCGGGCCCTCCGCAGCCTCCGTGTTCTTCGGCAACACATCCTCCACGCCCCACAGACGCCTGCGGCTCTTCCGTGGTAGCGTGCAAGACTGGGGCCGGCAGGCATGGGCCGGGTGAGTGCGCGCCCCTTTGGCCACGGGTTCGAGGCCCTTCTGCGCTCACCAGCATGACCATCTGTTGGGCTTGGGGAGGGGGCTTGCTGCAGCCTCGCTTTTCCTCTTCCGTGTGAGGTAGAGATAAAAATCATCTTGCCCTCCAGGGTTGCTGTGGAGAAATCTGATAGGGCATACTATAGGTGCTCAATAAACGCAGGGTCTCTCACTTCCTGCGCCTACTTGAAGCTGTGGTTATGCCTTGGGGGACTTGAGGCCAGCCCAGCATCCGGTGTGACCCTGGGACTTGTGTTCTTTTCTTTTTTAGGGGCTGGAGAGATGGCTCAGAGGTTAAGAGCACTTGCTGAGGTTCAATTCCCAATACCACATCACACACTGGGGGCTCACAAACACAGGTACCGCCAGCTACATAGGACCAAAGCCCTGTATTCAATGGCTTGTTCACTCACACACACACACACACACACACACAAGCATAAACATAGGATTGTGTGCTTATATGTCTGTACTTGAGTTCAGGGGCCTGTGGAAGCCAGAAGAGAATGCTGGGTCCCCTGGATCTGGAGTTAGAAGCAGTTGTGAGGTCCAGTATGGGTGCTGGGAACCACATTCAGTCAGGCTGCTCAGTTCTGACTAGTCTGTAACTCCCTATGCACACCAGGCTGGAATTAAAATCTGTGCCACCATGCCCCTCTCTTTGCTTTCTTTCTTTGACTTTGTCTTTTTTTAAATTTAGCTTTTTTTTGTTTTTAATTTTAAATCTTGTGTGTGTGTGTGTGTTGTGTGTGTGACAGAGAGAGAGAGAGAGAGAGAGAGAGAGAGAGAGAGAGAGTGTTTTGCATGTATGTGCACCCTGTGTGTGCCTGGTGCCTGTGGAGGCCAGACAATGACATGGGGTCCCTACAGATGCTTGTGAGCCTCCATGTAGATATGGGCATCTAATCCCAGGTCTCCAGGAGGAGCCGCCAGTACTTTTAACTACTGAGCCATCTCTCCAGATGTGGTTTTTGGACCTTGTTTTGAGACACAGGCTCCTGTAACCCAGGCTAGCTTCCTGCTCACTGTATAGCCAAGGATGGCCTTGAACTTCTTATCTTCCTGCCACTCCTGAGCACTAGGGTTACAGTCACTCACACCACACCGTGCAGATTCAGGCCGAACCCTTTGTGTGTGTTAGGCAGGCACTCTACTAGCTGAGCTGTGGCTTTTGAGATAAAGTCCCACTCTGTAGCCCAGGCTGAATCAAGATTGCTAGAGTTGCAGGCATGAGCTACCGCACTTGGGAACAAGTTGGTGTTGAGTTCTTCTAGCCGCTATCTGTCTGTTGAATGACGTTATTTTGTTGCCTTATGCGGCTGGGTTTGTCTTGTGTCCCTCTTCTCCCTAGCTCTGCCTCCCAGTGTGTCACCCAGTCCCTCCCCCGGGTCTTATTTGGTAGTGATACCACCTCATGCCATGAGGGATGGATGGTTGCTTGACCAGAATGTGATGGGCTGTGGGGACAGGAAGCCTGAGGGAGCCAGGCCTAGAAACCACATCCGGTGTGCCTTCCAAACATCCCTTTCTCCTGGAAACTGAACTTCGTGGTAGCCTGGAGATCGGCCCAGGTTTTTGCTGGGTCTCCTCCCGGCTGGCACGGTCCTCTGTTCTCTATATATACTTGCTGAGGACAGAGACTGTTGGAAGCCACTCTGGGCACTGGGCAAGAAGTGGGCCGGGGGGGGGGGGGTGGGGGGGTGGGGGGGGTGGGGGGGGTGTGTGGAGAGCAGAGGCCTGACCTTTGGGATGGGGCAAGGTGTGGGGGACATAAGTGTGTCTTGGGTTTGTCTGTGCCTGTTCCGTTTTTTTTGTTTTTTTTGTTTTTTGTTTTTTGTTTTTTTGTCCCTCCACTGCCCAACTCAACTCCACCTCCCAGCATCTGTCACCTAGTCCCTCCTTAGGGTCTTGATCACCCCGCCCTGCACTCGCCTCTGGGGTGTGTCTGGTTCCCCCGCGGGCGCTTGGTGGCGATCTGAGACCTAGAGGTGGCACAGCTCGACGTCAGGCCGGGGAGGGGTGGAAGGCGGGGCCGGGGCAGAGGGGAGGGCCGTGGGCTAGGAGCCGGGGAAACCGGAGCCCCGGGCGTCCCTAAAGCCCGGGGAGGGACCGGCGGGAAGTAGGTGCTCAGTTTCACAGGGCCCTTCTGCAAGAGGGAGGCAGGCGCTGTGGACACACACGCGTGAGGAGGACGCGAGCACTGGGATCGTGTCCCTTGGGGGGCTACAGGGGTGGTGCCAGGGGCTAGGACACGACAAGTGTGGAGGCGGTGCCGGCGATCGCTGGCGCCTAAGGCCTGGCGTGCAGCGCCGCACACCCCCTGTGCAGCAGGCGGTCCCCAATGCCGGCCCCGACGGCGCTTGGCTCCCATGCGCTCCAGTGCAGCACCCCGGGCCCGGCCCCGACCCCCGGCTTTGGCATTGCCCCTGGGACCAGAGTCACTGACCCACTTCTCCTTCAGCGAGGAGGACACTCTTCGACACCCTCCCCGCAGATGTGTCAGGTGGGTGGCCTGCAGCCAGTTGCCTTTCTTTGTGACTTGAAGGTGTACTTGCATGTTTGGGAAAAGAGGAGCCTTTCTAGAGTAGCCAGCTTTCGGGGGTGGGGGATCCCCTAAGAAACTTCCCACATCTAGCAAGGGACCCTGCTCCCTGCCCTTGCCTTAAAAATGTGGGTGCCTGCAGATGGGTGGGCTCCAAAACTGGGTGCTAGTTTCCACCTCAACTGTCTACTCAAGGTTGGGGTTCCTCCGCACTTTCCATTCCCCTCAACTTGAGTATCTAGCACTCTCCCCGGCAGCAAACGTGGGTGTCCAGCCTGGCACCTGGGCTCCATTCCCAAGTCACTGGCCAAGAGCCAGGTCCCTAAGGCCTTACATGGTTTCTCCACACAACTCCCCTGAGCTGGGGCTGTCAGACTGCAGGCCAAGCCCTGGTGTGTGGGGGAAGGTGCCTGAGAACCCAGAGGGCATTTTGAACTGGATGGGTAGAGCTGCGGCCAGGAAGTGACCTTTAAGTTGGGAAGTCCTCCATGCCTCGCTGCACAGTCTGGTCAGACACCTTGATGGACACAGACACCCGTGTCCAGTGAGAACACACGTGGCCACACCCACATTTGGGTTAAGCCAGGTCACGGGTATTTGCTGTTTTAGACGTGACTGGGGTCTCCAGGTTAGTCAAGGAGAGAGCATGCAAGGGACCCATAACCGTGGCAGGTGAACACAGATGCTCATACCTTCAGAACAGCCCGGTATACACCTTGCTTCCCAGAAAGACACTGTCACCTCTTGTATACTCATTCCTGCAGGCAGGAAAGACTCCCCCCTCCCCCACTTCATAACCACTTGGGTCAGGAACAGCCACAGTGTTTTTGTGGGACATTCTCATGAGGTCACAGGAACATGGAGACAGACAGACACCTGGGCAGTTGGGACACCTGCTCCTCCCCCTCATGCGTACCTCTGCATGACAAGTGTGGACACACAGGAATCCCCTGCCTAGACTTATCACATGCTCCAAGCCTTGACATCCAGTCCCACAAACATCAGTGGCACCTGGCACTGTGAGCCCGCTGCAGACACTTGCCAGAGCCGACACTCAACCTCAGTGTGACCTTCACAGAGCAAACCAGTCCTTTTCATGGAAGCTTTCTGGCACCTCCTCTGAGGCAATCAGGTGGAGACAAGCAAGGAGCCTGGAAGGCCACAGGCTGGGCCTCTGTTTCTGTCCCCAGAGCGCAGAGCCCAGCAGCCCCAGGTTCAAAGCCACTCCTGACCAGCTTATTTAGCCCCTTTGTTTGCTTGTTTAGTAGTCAAGCTGGCCTCCAATTTGCTGTGTAGCTGAGGATGACCTTGAACCCAGGTCTTCGTGAGCTGCGTTCGAGGAAGTACCTCACCCACGAGCCAGGCCCAGCCCTGCTTATCCTCTCTGACCTCCTCATCCTCAGGTTTTTGTTTGTTCACTTTGGTTTTCCCTGTAGCTTTGGAGCCTGTCCTGTAACTAGCTCTGTAGACCAGGCTATCCTCTAACTCACAGAGATCCGCCTGCCTCTGTCTCCCGAGTATGGGGATTAAAGGCATGCGCCACCACCGCCTGGCCATTGTCAGGGTTTTGTTTGTTTGTTTGGCTGGTTTTGGCCTAGAAAATGGGGCATTAATGCATATGGGGACATATTTAGCGCCTAGCACGGGGCACTTAATAGCATTTGTTTGTGTATATTTGTTTATTTAATTTCTTTTTTAATATTTATTTATTTAGTATACAATATTCTCTCTGTGTGTATGCCTTCAGGCCAGAAGAGGGTACCTGACCTCATTATAGATGGTTGTGAGCCACCATGTGGTTGCTGGGAATTGAACTCAGGACCTTTGGAATAGCAGGCAATGCTCTTAACCACTGAGCCATCTCTCCAGCCCCCATTTATTTAATTTCTTGGAGTGATACATGCAGGGGTTGAAGGGCAACTTTCAGGTGTCCATTTTCTCTTCCCACTGTTTGGGTCCTGGGGATTAAACCTTCACCTTACTTTCCTGAGACAGGGTCAGTTACAGAACCTGAAGCTCCCTGATTGGCCAAGGCTACGTGGCCAGGGAGATCCAGGCATCCTGTCTTCACCTTCCCAGCGCCCCTCTGTCAGGTGTGTACTGCTGCTGGACCTGTCTCGTCCCCCAGGGCTGCTGCTGGCAGTCCAGACTTAGGTCCCTGTGGCCAGTACTTGACTATGTTGCCTCTTGAGATTGAAGTGAGAGTCTAGTGCAGGTCACTATACCTGTGCTGACCAGGCTGGGGGCTCTAGTTCCAGCCTCTGCTCCTCCTCCATGTAGCTTGTGACTTTGCCTCCTGTTGAGATTTCTCTGGCTGACTTTGGACAGAAGAGGCAGGGGTCATTTTTCCTTACATTTGTGTGTATTTTGTGTGTGGATGTGCATGGGCGTGTGTTTGACGGTCCCTATGTGGAGGTTAGAGGGCGCTGTGGAGTTCCTTCTCTTCCTCCAGGATGTAAGTCCCAGGGATTACACTGAGGTCTCTATGCTTGGTTGCAGTCTAGGATCAGCTGACCCCTTGTGTCGCCCCAGGCTTCAGTTCAACAGCCCAGCCTTGTCCCCTGTGCCTGCCCTCAGCTCAGGGGACATTCAGGCCTGAAGCACAAACAACAGTGCCCAGGGGACCATCTGCTCACCACAAAGGCCCATGAGCTCCCACTGACGTTCACTGCTTCCCTCGGGGCAGGCAGATTTGCCACAAGGATATCAGCTGAGAGCCCTCGCAGGTCTGTGTGGGTCTCATCCTCCCTAAGCTCCTGTGTAAAGGGCCCAGGTCCTCAGTGGGAGCAAACTCAGGATATGGCCATCAGGCAGCTAGGCCTCCAGGTGCCCACTGACACTTTGTGCCTCAGGTTTCATGTCCTCAACAAATGGTGCAGAAATAAATGGGTCAGTCTAAACAGAGCGTTTTCACAGGAGAGGCAGACAGCAAGGGCTTGAGAGGAGGGTGGGCAGGATGGCTCAGCGGGTAGAGACTTGCCACTGAGCTCCATGGTAGAAGAGTGCAAGGCTTCAGGCCTCCCAACCGTGTGGCACCAACACTCTCACATACAGTAAACAAACAAATCAGAAACGCTGGTTGTGGAAATGCAACCGAGAGGAACATGCACATGGTGCTGCAGGTACTCACAGATGACCGCTGCCATCAAAGGCAAAAGTTCATGTGTGGTTTCCTTTCACCTTCAGGGCTCTTATTTTCCTTTTTTTTTTTAAGACAGGGTTTCTCTGTGGAGCCCTGGCTGTCTGGAAACTCACACTGTAGACCAGGCTGGCCTTGAACTCAGAGAGCTGCCTGCCTCTGCTTCCCCGAATGCTGGGATTAAAGGCGTGTGCTACTATGCTCAGCTTTTATTTTTATTTTTAAACACGTCTGTGCACGTATGCACGCCTTCTGAGGAGTGTGTGGAGGTCAGAGGACACCTTTTAGGAGTCAGTTTCCTCTCCACTGTGTGTGTCCTAGGAATCAAACCTCTGTGTAAGCTTGGCGGTAAGCCTCTTTCCCACCGCCGCCACCCCAGAACCCAGGGCTTCAAAGGCAATGCCTTACCACTCCCTAGGCTTTGATTCCTTCGGGTCTCACTATGTATGTGGTCCAGCTGACTTTATACTTGCTGTCCTCCCGTGTCAGCCTCACTCCCTGGTGCTGGAACTCTGCTGGGCTAGTTCTGTGAGTTTTGACATGTATAATGTAGCACGAATATACTCTAGTTTTGTCCTTTTCTTTGGTGTGTGTATTTGTGTGTATCATGTATGTGGGGTGGGTGGGCACATGTGCCCAGGTGTGCATGTCTGGAGGTCTGAGGTCAACATCTGGTGTCTTCTATTACTCTCCATGTAGACCCTGTAGATGCATGCCACTGCCCCTAGCTTTTACATGGATGCTGGCGACTGGGACTCAGTTTCTTTTTCTTTTTTTTTTAAATTTATTTATAATGTATATAGTGTTCTGGGCACCAGATCTCATTATAGATGGGTGTGTGTCATCATGTGGTTGCTGGGAATTGAACTCAGGACCTCTGGAACAGCAGTCAGTTCTCTTAACCTCTGAGCCATCTCTCCAGCCCTGGGACTCAGTTTCTTATGATTGAACAGCAGTTGTTGTATCCGCTGAGCCATCGCCTCATCCCTGCCTTGTAACTTTAATAAAATTCATTTGAGCAGAAAGGCTGAAGGTTACTCAGCAGGTAAGAGACTGGCAGTGAATCCCCAGAACCCACATGGTGGAAGGAGAGCTGACTCTCTCAAGCTGTTCTCGGACCACCACAGGGGCCATAGCACACGCTCACGTGTGTGCATCCATAGTGCACTATCATGTGTGTACGTACACCGCGCACACTCACGTGTGTGTCCATGAACACAAACAAATAAGACACGCTCAAGTTTTGTGTGTCAATCATCCATTTTTTCACGATGTACACTATTCCACAGTCGAATTTGCTAAAATATATCAGTTCATCAGTTGCTGGATTGTTTTGGTTAGTTTGGGTTTGGTAGCTGACAGCTATTGTGGACATGTTTGTCCAGATTTGGCCTTTGGCCTTATGAGTGGTTTTTCTGTATTTAGCCAGCCAAGTCTCTCAACAAGATTTTACTTTAAAGAAACCTTATTTTTTTAACTGGTGAGTGTTTTGCCTGCATGTGTGTCTGTGTACCACATATGTGCCCGATGCCTACAGAGGTCAGAACAGGGCATCAGATCCCTGGAACTGGAGTTACAGACAGTTGTGATCATGTAGGTGCTGGGGGATCAAACCCAGGTCCTCTGCGAGAGCAACTGACTGGTGCTTCTTAACAGCCGAGTCCACCCCTCTAGTCCCTCAGGTGATTGATTTGTTTTGTCTGTGTAGCCTTGGTTGTCTTGGAACTGACTCTGTGGACCAGGCTGACTTTGAACTCATCAGAGATCCACCTGCCTCTGCCTCCCAAGTGCTGGGATGAAAGGCCTGCGCCACCACCACCCAGCCCTCAATTGATTTTTAAAAACTTTTCTGCTTGGTTTTTGTTTTTGAAGATAGGGTTTCTCTGTGTAACCTGTTTCTCTGTCCTGGGACTCACTCTGTAGACCAGGCTGGTGTCAAACTCAGAGAACCGCCTGGCTCTGCCTCTTGAGTGCTGAGATGAAAGGCGCGCGCCACCACCAGCCTGGCCAAAACTTTCTTGAAGGGTATGGTCTTGCCAATGAACTCAAGGTCACCTTGGTTTGCTAAAAGCTGGAGCCAAGGTTTATCTTCACATCCCCCTTCCTAAGAGCTGACATTTCGCCAGCAGCATTCCGTCAGCCCGCAATATTTTTCTTTGGATTCTCCATACGGGCACCTGGACTGTGAGCTATTGGGACAACTTCAGATTGGGTATTTAATAATTAGTACATTCTTATTTACTTCGTGGGGACATGTGTGTGTGAAAGTACAGGGGTGCTGAAGTGGAGGTCAGAGGATGGGGGCCATCTCAGTGGCCCTTAAAATTTTAAATTAATTGACCTTAGACAGGGTTTGGCCATATACCTAGATTTGCTTCAGATTCGTGGCATTGCTCTCGCTGCTTCAGCCTCCCACGTGCTGAGATTACAGGTGTGAGCCAGCACACCAGCTGTGTGCGTGTGTAGAAAAGAAAAGTAAAGCGGGCACCTTCAAGGACTGAACGTGTCTCTTTCACGCTTGCGTGACAAGTTCTTCACCAGCTGTGCTGTCTCTCCACACCGTCTCCCCTGACTCCCCAATCTCTGCCACAAACCTCCTCAGCCTCTTTCACACCTCTTAATCTCGCCAGCACCATCTCAGTCCCCCTGACTCCTCTTCCCTCTGTCTCTTGCAGCGTAGAGGCAGAAAATGGGCCAACACCGTCCCCTGGCCGCAGCCCCCTGGACTCACAGGCGAGCCCCAGTCTTGTGCTACATGCTGGGGCAGCCACCAGCCAGCGCCGAGAGTCCTTCCTCTATCGCTCAGACAGCGACTATGACATGTCACCCAAGACTATGTCCAGAAACTCATCTGTCACCAGCGAAGCGTGAGCAAACCCTGCCCTACTCACCAGATCCCCTAAGCCTGGCCCTGCCACAAGCTGTCCTTTCCAACAAAGAGTGGGGCATCCATCCCCCTTGTTTGGTCAGTACACACACATTGTCCTCCCCATTGAAGGGTAAGCTGCCCCTTTCTGTCTTACACAGGACTTAGAAGATTAGAAAGTTTGGCCATGCCCACTAGCTCCGCTCACACCCAGTCATTGGTTGCTTTCAAGTCTGGCTCTCGCTCTCCTCCTGTAAACAGGGTCTGTAGCTTCCCATCTAGCTGAAGCTCCTGCCTCCTCTGCTGGAGCGCTGGGGTGACAGATGTACACCACCATGCCCTGTTTATGCCGTTCTGGGGATTGAACCAAGACTTCCTGTATGCTAGGCAAGCTCTCTACCAACTGAGCTGCATCTCCATGACCAGGCAAGCTAACCTGAAATTTGTGATCCTCCTGCCTCAGCCCTCGGAGTAGCTGAGATTACAAGCATATGGTACAGACCTGGCTCTTTTTAGGTTTCATTCTCTTCTCTTTTGTTTGGTTCTGGGAATGATTCAGGGAGTTACATGTGGTGGGCAAGACCGTACCCCTGACCTGTATCCCCAGCACAGCCCTATGCAATTGTCTCTCCAGCAAACGAGGAACCCTACTTCTGGGACCCCTCTAGCCTGCCCTTGCTTACAAGCCCCTGTTGAGATGGGGGTCCCATCTACCACCTTCCTTTCTCTGGGCCCCATGTCCTGGGTATACACTTCCCACTCTGGCCTCTATGGTATGTTCCTCCTGTTGCCTTGTCCTGTCTCCTCCTTGCTAGTCCTCACCCCACAGTGTCCCCCCTGAAGACCTGGTTCCTCATCTGCCCCCGTTCTTACTTTCAGGCATGCCGAAGACCTCATTGTAACACCGTTTGCCCAGGTGAGACCTCCTCCCCTCATGGGACAGGGGCCCATCCTGGTGGCCCCTGCAGGTAGACATCTCTCCTTACAGCTGTCTCCCACCCCAGGTACTGGCCAGTCTCCGCAGCGTTCGAAGTAACTTCTCACTCTTAACCAATGTGCCCATCCCCAGCAACAAGTAAGTGGAGCTGAGTCCCCAGCACCCACACTCATGGGTGTGTAGGAGTGAGCAGCCGTCGGGGATGTGGCTCTGTGAGCAGAATGCTTGCCTCTGTTCTACCCCCAGCAACCCATGAACCAGGGGTAGCGATGCACACCTGTCGTCAGGAATGGAGGGAGAAGAACCAAGAGTTCAAAGTCATCCTTGGCTACATAGGGAGTTTCAGGACAGCCTGGGCTACATGAGACCTTTCCTTAAAGTGGAGGCAAAGAAAAAAGAAAATCTGGATTCAGTTTCCAGTCCTGCCTTGTGACCCCAGGCGAGCCAGTACTTGACTCCTCTGTTGAAGCAACCCTTCTAAGACAGGACCATGGTCAGCCTCTAGGCTCCAGCTCCAGCCCTGAGCTTCAGGTTGTGACACAGCTCTAGACATATGGTAATTAGGGCGCCTGTGTTTCTCTGCTGTAAATGAAAGCTGCAGACGGGCTTTGATTAGAAGGCTTCTGTGAGAAACCCAAAGACGACATGCAGAAAGAGTTAGAACATTGCCTGGTACCTAGTATATGCTCAGTCAATGAGGATGGTTCAAGTCAGGCAAGATGGCTCCGTTGATAAAAGGTGCTTGCTGCCAGACCCGACAGCCCGAGTTCAATCCCCAGAGCCCACGCAGTGGAGAGAGAACTCACTCCCACGGGCCATCTGACCCCCACATGTGCACATGGCACTCATACCCCCTGTCCACAGGATAAATATGGAAAAAAAGTTTTAAAAAAATAGGTATGAGGATTGGAGAGATGGTTGGACGGCTGAGAGTGAGTGCCGCTCGTGCAGAGTGCCTGGATCGATTCTCAGCACCTGTGTGGAGCAACGCACAGCCGTCTGTAACTCCAGCTCTAGGGCGTCCAGTGCTCTCTTCTGGATTCTGGAGGCACCTACGCTCACACGTACACAAGCACACACACAGTTAAAAATAAAATTAAAAGTTGGTACGGGCCGGGCATGGTTGTGCACACCTTTAATCCGAGCACTCTGGAGGCAGAACCTGGGGGGGGGCTCCATAGTGCTTTCAAGGCCAGCCTGGGCTACACAGTCAGACCCTGTCTTAAAAAAAAAGAGGAGGGGAGAGACAGTTCTTATCTTAGGCCAGAGGGGTGGCTGGGGCTCCCCAGTCCCCGAGGGTAGTGATGGCCGTCCTCAGAAGCTTAAGAAGGTGAGAGGACAGGAAATTTGAAAACATAGGATCTGGCCCTACTGCAGAGCACTGGTGTAGTCTAAAGCAAATAGATTCCAGCCAGACGTGGGAGCCCAGGAGGAGACTGAGGCCGGAGTCCCAGTCCAGTCTGTGCTCTAATAAGGCCCTCTTGCAAGCATTGCCTCCTTCAGAAGAATTTCGTGTCACTGATTTGAACCTCCATGTCCTCCCTCTGTTTGGGCTCGTGGGCTGGGTATATAATTCAGGGACCAGAATTTAAACAAATATAAATAAGTAATAAATACCTGGGGTGGGGCTCAGTTTGCCTCACGTGCATGAAGCCCTGAGTTCTTATCCCCCACACTCCACACACAGGGAAAGGTGGTGACACCGGCAATCCCGTCGCTGAGAAAGTGGGTTTATGAGGATCAAGGTCATCTTTGGCTACTAGTGAGTTTGAGGCCAGCCTCAGCTGAGACTGTCTCACAAAAGGACAAATTCAGGCTCTGAAGTTCTGTGAGTTCAGAACCAGGGAAACCGGTGTTGCTTGTGGAGAGGGAAGCTGATTCTGAGAGAACCCAGGCTGACATTGGAGTCCCATTGTTTTTCAGGCGGTCCCCACTGGGCGGCCCACCCGCTGTCTGCAAGGCCACGCTGTCAGGTAGCTAAGTCTAGAGGTTGGGGAAAGGCCCCCTCACCCTGGGTGGACCCTTCTAGCTGGGGTGGGAGACTGCCTGGGGACCCTCTGGGTCACTTCCCTGGACAACCATTTCTCAGAGGAGACATGCCAGCAGCTGGCCCGGGAGACACTGGAAGAACTGGACTGGTGTCTGGAACAGCTGGAGACCATGCAGACCTACCGCTCCGTCAGCGAAATGGCCTCGCACAAGGTGGGTGGGGCCGGAGAGCAGCTAATTCTGCCTGGAGGGCTGGGTGAATATGCTGGGCAGGCCAAATCTTGGTGGATGGGCGGGGCCAGTGGCAGGTGAATGTGGGGTGGGCAGGACCACCGGGCAAGGTGTGTGTATGGGGTGGGTGGAACCAGTCGCCGGGGTGAAGCTTGTGGATTGGGGCCAGTGAGCGTCCTGAATCCTTCAGAATAGGTGGGCAGGGCTGCGGGGGAAATAAAAAATCCATGGGTGGACCCAATTCCGTGATAGGACCTGTATGTTTATCCTAGGGCATGATGATGAATGATGCCAGAAGCTTTCAGGTCCAGTGTGGCAGGACCAACCGATCCCCGTGTAGGGAAGTGGGGTGAATGCCGGCCCTGCAGCAGGACCGTGTGCCAGCTAATCACCAGATTCACGTGGTGAGCAGGGCTGAGCTCTGATGCAGGAAACAGGGCCTGTCATTTGTTTTTGTTTTTTTTTTGAGACAGGGTTTCTCTGTAGCTTTTGGAGCCTGTCCTGGAACTCCCTTTGTAGACCAGGCTGGCCTCGAACTCACAGAGATCCGCCTGCCTCTGCCTCCCAAGTGCTGGGATTAAAGGCGTGTGCCACCACCGCCCGGCCAAGGGCCTGTCATTTGACTGTGCTTTTAGAACAACAAAAGTAGCTTGTAACTCAAGCTTTGCTCCGAGCGGTGGAAACCAGGTGTTGGGGGAAGTTGCTGGGGTGTATGTGTGAAGGTGTTGGCTTAGTTGTACATGGTTTTTACAGATGACTGTCTCTCACGGAGGTTGTGTGGTTGTATATGGCCCCGGCGTCCAACCTGTACGGCTGCTGGCTTTTTGACTACTCATTTGCAAGTGTGTTTGGAGTCATTGTGAGGGGTTGTATGCAGGTGTGTGCCTTCAGAAGGGTGTGTGGTTGTGCACAAGTAGTCACATAGTATGCTATGTGTGTGCAGGCTGTGCTGGAGGGGTGTGTCTGAGGGTGTGAGTTTTATCTGGGTCTGAATCTGAGAACCTCTGGTTTTTACAGTTCTAGGCCTCAGAAGGGGAGGGCATGGGTTCCCTGGCCAGCTGTGTGAAGTGTGGGGGGCACCATTCAGTAGGCAAGGCCCATGAATGAGGGTTCTGGGATCTGTGCAACCCTTGTGGGCGGGTGTCTCTCAGGAAATGAGTGTGCAGGTGGGGGTGTTCTTCAGGAATGCAGAGATCTATGTGGGTGGAGGCTTGTCTGGAAAAGGAGTTCAAGGACAAATGTGTCCCTGAGGATGGGTTAGCTGTCTCTAAAAGTGTGTGCCTGTGTGAGAGTACACACTTTCTTGCACATGTGAGTGTTTCTGTGGGAATGTGTGTTGATTTGCACCTAGTGTGTCAGGTTCTGGGCCGTTCCTCAGTCTGCTGCCTGTGGGCTCTTTAAGGAAGTGGGACTGAGAACCTTTGTGTGCTGTTTAAATGTACGATCAGGGCTATATTGTGGCCTTGAAAATTTGATTTGTGTGTGTGTGTGTGTGTGTGAGAGAGAGAGAGAGAGAGAGAGAGAGAGAGAAAGAGAGAGAGAGAGAGAGACACAGAGAGAGAGAGAGAGAAAGAGAGAGAGAGAGAGAAAGAGAGAGAGAGAGAGCGCATTTCATTTCTGTGTCTGGCTGTATTCAGTGTCTGGTTTGAGGACAGTATGTCTTAAGACGTGTGTGGTATGGAGTGTGTTTCTTTATCTGCTTATCCCTGGATGAGATGTGTCCTCCTTGCCTTCCCGCAGCAGCCTCCTCTAAGTCCTGACTGAGGCCCGTGGGCTCCGATGCCCCTTTAACGCCCCCCCCACCCCCAGCACCACCTGACTTCAAGTGCAGCCTCCAGTACCGCAGTGAGAGCGTGCGCGCGCGCGCGTGCACACACACACACACACACACACACACACACAGTGCACATGCGGAGTCTCCTCCGCACAGCTTTCCTTCCCAGGACTCTTACCCTGCCTGTCCCCATGGGCACAGGTCTCCCACTGCCTCCTGCCTCTGCTGCAGAGGGACCTATCATGACCAGGGGCTGGCAGACCATGTAACCAGGGCTGCTGCTGGGAGCGCGGAGGGGAAGGGAGCCCCCAGTCCTGCTGGGCTGGCCCAGGCCCCTCCGCGGCTCCCCTTGGAAGTTGTCCCTACCTGCCCAGCTCTCCCTAGTGCCCCCAGTGCCCAGGCATCATTGACCCAGGGACTCAGCCAAGCCTACCTTACTTGTTTGTCAGCCCAGAGCTGAGCTGAGCTTCCAACATGCCTCTGGTGGACTTCTTCTGCGAGACCTGCTCCAAGCCCTGGCTGGTGGGCTGGTGGGACCAGGTAGGGGAGTGCAGGGTCCGGAGGGGGGGAGGCGGTGACAACGATGACATCAGGGACTTCTGACCTCATGGGATGGGCACTTGGCTGCAGCTGTGTTCATGTATGGGTGGCCCATATAACATGCTTTGTGGTTTCTGAGTGACCCAGGGCTGCGTTTGGATGGCAATGTCTGTGTGCAAGTGTATGTGGGAGCCTCACTGGGGAAGGTGTCTCTCTGGCTGGGTGTGACTGACCTGTACCTGGACGTGTACGTGTCTGTAATGGCTGGGTGTCCTGTCTGGTCCTGGAATGGACTAGACATTGTGTGCTGGGGTTTGTGTGTTAAATGTGGTGCTATCTGATGTTTCTTGGGGTGTGTGACCCCCAAATGTCAATGACTACTTATTGGGGTGTGTACCTTTCAGCTGGAGTGTCTGAGCTATGTGACAATAGGTAGGTAGGTAGGTAGGTAGGTAGGTAGGTAGGTGACACTCTATGATTATGTGCTGCTGTGTGGATTGTGTATGTGTGTCTGTTTCCAGGGTCTAAGTAGTACTGAGAAGAGTGACCACCCCTTGCCGCTGTGGGTCACCTCCTCCTGTCTGCCACCCCCTCTGCCTTGCCCATATGAGTCTGTCCCTGCTATGGGGTGCTGGGGGTGGGGAGCAAATGCCCTTTCTGCTCCAAGCCCAATGTCACAAAAGACGCTTGTGTGGAGGGACATGAGGGGGCCAGGAAGGGACCCCCAAACCCATCTGGGGGCATATTTCACCCATTTGTACATTATCTACCCCCCTAAGGAGGAGGGGGACTTTGATGTGACCCCCTTCCCCAGGTGATGGGACTGGGATTTCCTTGGCTCACTCATTCCCTGCATCTGGCCAAACCCTCTCCTCTCCAGAGCTTGGGTGCTAAGAAACTTGCAACCTTTTAGATTCATCTGGGGCTGAGTAGCAGACCCCCATCCTTCCCCTCCAACTCCACCCTCCCCCCATTGAGATCATGTTTGGCAACACCTAGGCCCTGGGATAGCTCTGGGAAGGCAAGGGTTAAGGGGCCTCAGACTTGCCCCCCTTTTCTGGACTCAGCAGCTGGTTGGAGGGGGAGTTGCTAAGGAGACTCCCATCACCATGGCGACAGGAGTCTCCTGGTGTGCTATTGGTTCTGTGGTTAGCAGAAGCCCCTCCCTTCCACAGGTGCTCCTCTTTGGGAGGGGGTGTCTTTTTCCTCAACTGGGAATCCCTTCCTTCCAAGTTAGAGCAGTACCCCCTCCAGAGCCAAGAAAAGGGGAAAAGCTAATTGCACCCATCAAGCAGTCTAACTGGGGGTGCTGAGTCGAGAAATTATGGAGCCTTTTAGGAATTTGCTAGGAAGGGCTCTCACACACTTGTGCACCCCACAATGATCCCCCATCACCCCTTGTTCCTCGGCTCCTTCTCCTCAGTTCAAAAGGATGCTGAACCGGGAACTGACACACCTGTCGGAAATGAGCAGGTCCGGAAACCAGGTCTCAGAGTACATTTCCACAACATTCCTGGGTGAGTGCAAGGCAGCAAGCGGATGGGGGTGGGGAACTGGGTCAAGGGTCTCCTGTTCAAGAGCTCTCTATTCCCGAGCCTTTTGCAGACTGAGTGATACCACCCACTTTCAGTAGAGCCCGTATTGGTAAATATCTCAGGCTAGGAGATTGCCCTGTCATTAAAGTACTGGCCTCACAAGGATGAGGATTTGCATTTGGATCCTTAGCACCCGCGTAAAGAGCCAGGGCCACACTGTACACGTATGACCCAAGCACTGAGTAGATGGAGACATTGACCAGGCAATGCAGTCAAAATCATGAGCCCCAAGTTTGATGAGAGACACTGCCTTAAACAAGGTAGAGCTAGCCAGAGGTGGTGGTGGCTGCACCTTTAATCCCATCAGGAGGAGGCAGAGGCAGGAGGATCTCTGTAAATTTGAGGCCACCCTGATCTATGTAGCAATTTTCAGGACAGCTAGGCTACATATGTCTTTAAAAAAAAAAGAAGGAAAGAAACAGAAAGAGAGAGAAAGGAAAGAAAGCAAGGTGGGCAGTGTTGGAGCAACAGCGCTGAAGGCTGACCTCTGGCCTCCATGTACATGCGTGTGCACAAATAAAATACCAATATAAAATCAAAATCTTCATAAGAATTCAAATGAAATTCTTGTTTAGTTTTCATTATTTATTTATTTATTTATTTTTTGAGACAGGTTTTGCTGTATAGCTTTGGCTGGCCTGGAACTCGATATGTAGACCAGACTCAAATAGAATTCTTAAACTTTGAAAAGCCTCCAAGCGGAAGCCAGGAAGGTGGCTCAGTGGGTAGAGCCGCTGTCATGGTATGCACAAAACCCTGGGCTCCTTTACCAGCATAGCAGAAACCCACCCTGGTGGCACAGGCCTGTCTTCCCACCACTCCAGGAAAATAGAGGAAGAAGTTCAAGGTCATAGTTTGCTACATAACTGATTGGAAGCTGGCTAGGCTTTTAAAAAAAAAAGGGTGCTGTCTCAAAACTAAATCAAACACACACACAGTAGGGCAAAGAGCAGGGAGTGACTTCACACCTATAATCCTGGCGCTCAGGATGTTAAGTCTAAGAATTGTTCATTTAAGGACAATCTGGGCTGCAAAGTGAGATGCTGTCTCAAGAAGCCAAGTAAGAGAAATAGAACATCTCTGACATACAGCCTTTAACTTGACGGCCAGGAATAGAGGCAAGAAGACCCTGTGTGTTTATGGCTAGTGTGGTCTATAAAGAAATTCCAGACCAACCAAGGACAGACAGACACTGTCTCAGAATCAAACAAGAGTGTGGTGGAAGTAGAGGAGTGACGTCCAAGATTGTCCTCTGACCTCTGTGTCCATGTGGCCTCATGTGACATAAACACAGATACATAACACCTCTCCTCCCACTCACCCAACCTCACCCCGAGACAGGGTCTGTCTGAGACCCTGTCTGTCCTGGAGCTCACTCTATAGACAAGGCTGGCCTTGAGCTCAGAAATTGACTTGCCTCTGCCTCCTGAATGCTGGGATTCAAGGTGTTTGCCACCGCCACCTGGACAAATAAATACTTTTTATGTTTTTATTTTTTATTTATTTATTTTTTTAAAATAAATACTTTTTAAAAATTAATTTAAAGTGAGCCCGTTTGGTGCATCATGGCACTCAGGAGACCAAGGCAGATGGATCTCTAAGAGTTCTAGCCAGCCACAAAGATACCCTATCTTGAAAACCAAAACAAAATAGAACAACAAATTAATCATGGGCCAGGTGTGGAGGCGCACTCAGGAGGCAGGGGCAAAAGGAGCTCCGAGTTCAAGACCAGCCTGGTCTACAGAATGAATTCCAGGATGGCCAAGGCCACACTGTCTCATCAAAACAAAATAAACAAAAAGTCACTAAAAGAAGAAAATGCAGCTCTGGGGAGATGGGCTAGTGATTAAGAGTGAGTGCTGCTCCTGCAGAGGACTCAGTTTGGGTTCCCAGCACCTACATCACACAGCTCACAGCCACCTGTAACTCCAGTTCCAGGGGATCTGATGCCCTCTTCTGGCCTCCCAGGGCCAGCATACATACACATAAAAGAAACCTTTTTTTTTTTTTTTAAAGTACAGATAAAAATAAACTTTAAGAAAGCTGGGATGGTGGAGCACACCTGTAAAATCCCAGCACTTGAAAGGCTAAGAGGCTGAGACAAGAGGATCCCGGGCCAGCCTGGTCTACCCTATAAGACCCTGTTATCAAAATATGCTTCAAAATTGGGAGATTCTGAGTTTTAAGCCTCCCTCCAATAGTGAGTGTGTGGTACAGCTCAGAATTCTGAGGATGCAGCCAGTGGGAGGGCAGTATGCAAATTAGGTTCTCCAAGGTCATAGTGGAGTAGGTCTGGTGGCCCTCAGAAGCTCAGGAAGAATCTCTGGGACTGGTCCCCAGGCTGGCTGGTGCCAAGGGGAGGGGGGGTCATGGACCCAGAGACCCCCCTTCCCTCCCACCTACCAGCGACTCCCCTTCCCACCACCTCTCCCTGCCTTTATAGGGGTGTCTTCCCTAGCCAAGAAAGTCCCCTGGCTATCCAGAGTCAGCAGCAGCTCCCTCTGGGACCCCCCTCCCACCTCCTCATGTCTCATACCATGTTGTGGCCCAAACTGGGCGCCAGTCTGAGGGTAGTCCATAGTCCAGGACCATCCCTAATATCCCCATGCCAGGGCGGCATCTCTCAGAAAGCTTCTTACGTGTGTCCTGGCCTCCAGCCTCAGAAAAGAGACCAGCGTCACCCCCAGAAGGGTTGCCTCACATCAAGTGAGATGCCCAAGGACGTTGCCAGGAGCTGAGGGATGTGGAGGAGCCTCCTTGAAAGGAGGGGGTCTCATGCTTTGTTACTTGATCTTTGGCAGACAAACATAATGAAATGGATATCCCCTCACCCACGCCTCGCCAGAGAGCCTTCCAGCAGCCCACACCACCGCTGGTGCGACAGTCCCAGCCCATGTCTCAGATCACAGGGCTGAAGAAGCTGGTACACACCGGAAGCGCGAACACCAGTATCCCGCGGTTTGGAGTCAAGACAGATCAAGAGGAACTCCTAGCACAAGTAGGTGGTGGGGGCTCAGCAGGGGCAGCGTTGTCTGGGAGGCCTTCAGCAAAGGACAGGTCTTTGGGGGCTCATCTAACGCAGAGTCCCAGGACACAGAGCCTGAGCTGTTTCAGAATGGAAGTAAAAAATGGGCAGGGGAGGCTTGACTCAACAGGGGCCTAGAGCAGACAGCCATTCATTCTAACTCATTGGAGCAGTTCTAGTGCCCCCATGGACAGTCACCCATTATAACCAAGCACCTGCAGTGTCCTGTATTTCGAGGAGACCAGTATTCCTGCCCTTACCCTGACACCAGCTGAGGTCTCATGATCAGGTTAGCTTAAGTTTAAACTCAGCTTGGGAATCAGCCTACCTTGAGTTCCCAGAGTCCATTCCCGTGTGGTGGCTCACGGCTGGGATCCTAACACTGGGGAGGTAGAAAGTGAGGATCAGGCAAACAGGGTCATCCTCCACCACAGAGCGAGTTCATGGCAGTGTGGACTGCAGGAGACCCTGTCTCAAAAAAAGATAGGGTTTAAAGTGTGACCTGAGTTCAGATCCTCAGTGCCCACATAAAACACCAGGGGTGAAAACAGGACAGGACAGTCCCCAGGGCTAAATGGGCAGCCAGTGTAGCCAAACCTGAGCTCCCAGTTCACTGAGAGAGGCTGTTTCAAAAACTAAGGAGTACCCAGGACCCCAATACGAGAAAGGGAGAAGTCACTCCCAGAAGTTGTCCTCTGACCCCTACACAGACATACAGACACACGTTAGGAGCTAGAGAGATGCCTCGGCCGGTGAGTGCTTGCTGCTGTTATAGAGGTCTCCAGTTCAATTCCCAGCTCCCCATGATGGGGAAAGCAGGGACTCACAACTGATAGTAATCGCAGCTCCAGGGGATTTAATGCCTCTTCTGACCTCATTGGGCACCATGCATACAAGTGGTACATAAAAAATATTTTAAATATTAAAAAACAGTCCCAGCTGTCCTACAATTAGCTCTTGTAGACCAGGCTAGCCTTGAACTCACAAAGATCTGCTCTGCCTCCTGAGTGCTGGGATTAAAGATGTGCACCACCACCAACGCCTGACTTTTTTTTAAAGATTTATTTATTTATTATGTATACAATATTCTGCCTCCATGTATGCCCACACACCAGAGGAGGGCGCCAGATCTCATTACAGATGGTTGTGAGCCACCATGTGGTTGCTGGGAATTGAACTCAGGACCTCAGGAAGAGCAGTCAGTGCTCTTAACCTCTGAGCCATCTCTCCAGTCCAACGCCTGGCTTTTTAAAAAGAATTTTGATCATTGACTGCTCCTTGGACTGGAAAGGGAGGGGGAGGGGGAAAGAGGAGGGGAGGGAAGTGGGAGGAGGGGAGGAGGTGGAAATTTTCAATAAAAATAAATAAATAAATAAATGGATGAATTTTAAGAAGGAGATTTGATTGAGAAAGACACCCAAAGTTGACCAGTGGTCTCCATGGGCTGCACCCTGCACACACATATGCACACACTAACAAATATAGTACTGTATTAAAGTCCATGAATCTGGTTGGCTGTGAGGGCACACACCTTTAATCTCGGCACTCAGGAGGCAGAGGCAGGTGGATCTCTGTGAGTTTGACACCAGCCTGCTTTACAGAGTGAGTTCTAGGACAGCCAGGACTACACAGAGAAACCTGTCTCCAAAAACAAAAAGAGGTTGGGGTGGTTAGAGAGATGGCTCAGTGGTTAAGAGTACTGACTGCTCTTCCAGAGGTCCTGAGTTCAATTCCCAGCACCCACATGAACTCACAACCATCTGTAATGGGATCAGACGCCCTCTTATGTCTGCTCTTTTCTGTCATGCAGGCATACATGCAAATAGAATACTCACACACATGAACAAACAAATCTTTTAGGAAATAAAGTTAAAAAATAAGAAAGTCCACGCATTGAGACAGATTATGTTAGCAGTAGTGAGGCTCAGAGTCCTAGGATGCGGCTTTCAGGTCTCTAGGCCATGCAGGCTCCTGACCTCTCCCCGCCTTCACTGCCAGGAACTGGAGAACTTGAGCAAATGGGGCCTGAACATCTTTTGTGTGTCGGAGTACGCTGGAGGCCGCTCGCTCAGCTGCATCATGTATACAGTATTCCAGGTGATGGGGACAACAGGGAGCTGGCTGGGGTACAAGAGGAGGGGACAGGATACTGAGACAACAGGGGTCACTGCCCTGCCCTGTTGGCTCCCAGGAGCGGGACCTGTTGAAGAAATTCCGCATCCCCCTGGACACCATGATGACTTACATGCTAACCCTGGAAGACCACTACCACGCTGATGTGGCCTACCACAACAGCCTGCACGCAGCTGATGTTCTGCAGTCCACACATGTGCTACTGGCCACGCCGGCTCTGGATGTGAGTGCCTGCCACCTCCCCTTGTCACAGTCTTCTTTCTGTGCTGGTCCCCTCTTCCCATGTATCCCTCTGATTTTCTCTATCCTGTTTTTCTCTCTAATTTTATCTTTTCTGGTTTTTGTTTTGTTTGTTTGTTCAAGAAAGGGTTTCTCTCCAGCTTTTTTGGAGCCTGTCCTGGAACTCACTTGGTAGACCAGGCTGGCCTTGAACTCACAGGCCTGTCTCTGCCTCCCCAGTGCTGGGATTAAAGGTGTGCGCCACCACTACCCGACTTTTTTCTAGTTTGTTTTTGGTTTTTGTTTTTTGTTTTTCCTGTTTTTTGAGACAGGGTTTCTCTGTAACAGCCCTGGCTGTTCTGGAACTCTCTTTGTAGACCAGGCTGACCTAGAACTCACTGAGATCCGCCTGCTTCTGCCTCCCAAGTGCTGGGATTAAAGGCGTGCGCCACCACTGCCTGGCTTGTTTTTGTTTTTATCTTGTGTTCAAGCATGTGTGTGTGTGTGTGTGTTGTGTGGTGGGGGAACTGCACATGTGTGGAGGTCAGAGAACACGCCTGTGTGTCAGTCAGTTCTCTCTTTTCAGCTTGTTTGAAGACTGGATCTCATTTTTTGCAGCACAGGCCTAGCTAGCTGGCCCAAGAGCTAAACTGTGCCCCGATTCCCATCTCACTGTGGGGACACTGGGATTACAGATATACACCGTGGCTTGTATGGGTTCTGGGGATTCAGGTCATACTTACAAGTGCTTTACCCACTAAGCCATCTCCCCAGCATCCCCTTTCTGTTCTGAGATATTCTCAGCTGGAACTCACTATGTAGAGCATACTCATAGAAATCCACCTGCCTCTCCCTCCTGAGGGCTGAGATTAACACCTTGGTTTTTGAAATAGGATCTCTCAGTGGCCCCATCTCTGTCTGTGCTCCCTCACCTCTCCTCCTTGCCTCCAGGCTGTGTTCACAGACCTGGAGATTCTTGCTGCCCTTTTTGCTGCTGCCATCCACGACGTGGACCACCCTGGCGTCTCCAACCAGTTCCTTATCAACACGAGTGAGTGACATTTCAGAGTATAGACTGACAGACTCGGCTGAGAGAATGCTAGGCTAGTCTGGGATGGGCTGATCCGGATGAAGGTGGAGCCAGTCGTGCTGTGGAGACTGGACCACTCGGCTAGGGTAGGGGCTAACAAGGCTAGCTTTGGGGGCTTAATATACTGGTGGGAACCAACCTGCCTGTGAACCTGGCTTATGGACACGGAATTGAACCAACTGAACTAGGGGTGGAGCCAGCCAGATGAGGGGGGGCATGAGTGAATGGGATGGGCCAGTTGGGGTGGGGTGAGGCCCACCAAATGAGGTGGGGTGGTGCATGAGCAGCCTAGGCGGGGCAAAGCCAACCTGAGGGCGGAGCTTACGAAGATATTCTCCTGGACTTGGGTGGCTCCGGCTGGGGCTGGTCATACTGAGGGTGGAGCTAGTTGGACAAAGGCCCACACTGGGCGGGGCATGGTACCCAAAGTCTCCTCCCCTGACTTTAGTCTCGCCGCAGATTCGGAGCTGGCGTTAATGTACAACGACGAGTCTGTGCTTGAGAACCACCACCTGGCTGTGGGCTTTAAACTGCTGCAAGAAGAGAACTGCGACATCTTCCAGAACCTCAGCAAGCGCCAGCGACAGAGCCTGCGCAAGATGGTCATCGACATGGTGGGCGGGGCTAGTGCGGTGGGCGGGGCTTAAAGGGCAGGGCGTGGAGGGCGTTGCAAAGGGATCTGCAGAGGCTCCCAGTGGGTGACAACGGGAGTGTGGGCACGCTTTCACCACTTGACTTGACACCACCTTGCCCGCAGGTGCTGGCCACAGACATGTCCAAGCACATGACCCTTCTGGCTGACCTGAAGACTATGGTGGAGACGAAGAAAGTGACCAGCTCGGGAGTTCTCTTGCTGGACAACTATGCTGACCGCATCCAGGTGCCACTGCGCTCAGACCCTGCCTCCTGAATGGCCCTTGGTGTCGTCCTCTTCCATGTTCTTAGTTTTTGCCTCTCCCGTCCGGTTTCCTTTTCCAACCCATGTGTGCCCTCCCTCCCTCTCTTCTCACGCTGCTTTTTGCCTCTGTTGATGAAGCCCTTTGCTCTCTGACCCCCACGGCTCGCTACACAGTCCTGACCTACCCTGTCTTGCCCCTCATTTCTCTCACCTCTGCATTTTCCTTACATATGCTTCTCGCCTCTACTTTTTCCTTCACTCCATTTTTCCTACGCCCAACACACACACACACACACACACACACACACACACACACACACACGGTGGGATTAAGAAAACATTAACCCCGGTGAGTACCCATAATCCCAGCATTCCAAAAGCAGAGACAGGAGGATGACCACAGTCTGAAACCAGCTGGGACTCCGTTTGGAGACCCTTTAAAAAAACAAAACCAAGCCACTAAGAACTAGATCTGAGCCGGGCGGTGGTGGCTCACGCCTTTAATCCCAGCACTCGGGAGGCAGAGGCAGGCGGATCTCTGTGAGTTCGAGGCCAGCCTGGTCTACAAGAGCTAGTTCCAGGACAGGAACCAAAAGCTACGGAGAAACCCTGTCTCGAAAATCAAAAAAAAAAAAAAAAAACTAGATCTGAATGGTGTTACATGCCTTTGATCCCAGCACTTGGACGATGGGGACATGATCAAAGTTCCAGGTCATCCTTAGCGATATAGTAAATCCTGTCTCATAACACGGGGAGAACAATCAGAGGCCCCCCGAACTGAGGTTCAGCCTGGTCTCTGACAGACCCTGCATTCACCAGGTCCTCAGGAACATGGTGCACTGTGCGGACCTCAGCAACCCCACCAAGCCTCTGGAGCTGTATCGACAGTGGACTGACCGCATCATGGCCGAGTTCTTCCAGCAGGGCGACCGGGAACGAGAGCGTGGAATGGAGATTAGTCCCATGTGTGACAAGCACACGGCCTCTGTGGAGAAGTCTCAGGTACAGGGCCAGGGCCGCAGGGCACAGCACAGGGTTCGCTTGGCCCACCTCTGTGAGTTTGCAGTCTCTGTGGGAAAGGAGCTGTGTTTGCTCTCTGTAGCATGATCCTCCGAGGCATTTAATCCTCTCATGTTTGATGGTTCAGTTTCACAGATCTCTGATGCTTCTCACCTATTCCAGCATCCAGGTCTGCTGCAACCCTAGGCAGTTTTCAGAGCAATGCTTTGTCTGGAGTGGAGTGGGCGGTGGGAACAGGGCTGTTTTTGTTTTACATTTCAGCCTTAAACTTGCTATTACCAAGGATAAATTTGAATCTCTGATCTTCCTGCCCTACCTCTCTTGTACTGGGATCATAGGCCTTCGTCACCACACCTGGTTTATGTGGTGCTGGGAATGCAATCCAAGGCTTCGTGCATGCTAGGCAAGCACACTTTACCAGCTGAACTACAGCCCCAGTTCCCCTTTATGGGCTTAAAAAAAAATCAAGCTGTGTTACTAATCTCACCGAAGAGTAAGATCACTACTACAATTCTTGAGCCAATTGAGCATTTATTGAAGCAAGTTTAGTAAATGTTGGCCAGGATGATGGACACTGGCCAGGTCCGTATCTGAGTTCCCAGAGCCGCAAACCACATTCTTTAGAGGCTCATGAAGGCAAGAGCATAAGGCTACGTTCTTCTCACCTTTGTCCAATCAGGGCCCAGGGTACGTCCTGACGTATGTCCTGCCTGTGTACCTCCTGCCTACATGAGATCAAGTATGTTTATGTAGTTGCTTGTTCACAGAAGCAAAAACACACGGCTTGTTATGTTACATCAACAGCAGTCCCCAGCATTCTAGGAAGTTACCTGTCCTCGGGCAAGTGGGGCTTACAGGTTAGAGGTTGTTTGTGCTTTATAGATCTCTTAAGCGCAGTAATTTAAGTGTCAAACATGACGTGAGCCCCACAGATTTGGTATATACCTGTGTTTCCACTGTGGAAGTGGCACTCCTGTAGTGCTAGCTGCTCTTTGTACGAAAGCAGGAGGTATAGTTTAGTCCAGAACCTCAGGGCAAGCTGGGACTGCATAACAAGATCCTGTCTATGGGTCAAGGAGATGGTTTAGCAGGTAAAGGTGCTGGACTGAATGGATAGAAATGAGTCCTCAAGACTGTCCTCTGACCGTCACACCATGCCAAGGAACACACATGCCCCCAAAATAAATTAATTAAAATTTGATAAAAATGCTTTTGGGGCCAGGCCGTGGTGGCACACACTCAGGAGGAAGAGGAAGGCGGATCTGTGAGTTCAAGGCCAGCCTGGTCTACAAGAGCTAGTTCTAGGACAGGCACCAAAAACTACAGGGAAACCCTGTCTCAAAAATCCAAAGGAAAAAAAAAAGATTTTGGGTTTTTTGTTTTGTTTTTTAATTTTCAGACCAGGCCTCCCCATGTATCCCTGGCTAGCCTGGAACTTACTGTGTAGACCAGAGTGGCCTGCAATTCAGAGATCTGCCTGCGTCAGCCTCCCACTACTGGGACCAAAGACCAAGTGTGCAGGTGCACGTCCTTTTAATCCCAGTACTCAAGAGGCAGAGACGAGGCTGGAAAGATGGTGGCTCTTCTAAAGGACTGGGTGGGACCCCTAACAGCCTCATGGCCTCTCACAGCTGGGACTCTGGTTCCAGGGGGTCCAGCTCACTCATCTGTCCCCCTTGGACGTCAAGCACCACATACTACACATACGTACGTACATACATACATACATAATACATACCTACATGCAGGAAAAATGTTCATACATATAAAATTAAAAATAAATAGGAGGCAGCATGAGGCAAGATGTCTGGGATCACATGGCCAGCCTGGTCTGCATAGTGAGTTACGGGGCAGCCATGGCTACACAGTAAAAGACTGTCTCAAAAAAAAAATCACCAGATGATCCATACGGAACTGCTTTAAATTTGTTTGAATGTTTTCCCTATATGTATGTATGTTTACCATACGTGTGCCTGATGCCTGCAGAAGCTGAAAGAGGCCATCAGATCCCCTGGAACTGGAGTTACAGATGGTTATCAACCGCCATGTGGGTACTGGGAACTGAACCCCGGTTCTCTATAAGAACTAGTGTTCTTACCTTTGGAAAACACTTAGTTCTTAGTCTTGGAAAAAATAAAAGAGCTAGTCTTCTTAACTGCTAAGCCTCTTTCCCAGCCCAGTATGAAACGTTTCAAGTTTCTCTGGCTTGCTGACTGGATTTTGAGACAGGGGCTACTGTAGACTAGGCTGACTTAGAATTTAAGGTAATCCTGCTGCATTAGAAGCCTGTTTGTTGTTGTTTTGTTTTGTTTTTGAGTTTTCTTTTTTTTGTTTTTTTTTTGTTTTTGTTTTTGTTTTTTTTGAGACA
Organism: Microtus pennsylvanicus; assembly: GCF_037038515.1. Lineage (NCBI taxonomy): Eukaryota > Metazoa > Chordata > Mammalia > Rodentia > Cricetidae > Microtus > Microtus pennsylvanicus. Next base: position 98,968,881 of record NC_134581.1, on the reverse strand, counting down.
GGGTTTCTCTGTAGCTTTGGAGCCTGTCCTGGTACTAGCTCTTGTAGACCAGGCTGGCCTCGAACTCACATAGATCCGCCTGCCTCTGCTTCCCAAGTGCTGGGATTAAAGGCGTGCGCCACCACCGCCCGGCTTCTTTTTGAGTTTTCAAGACAGGGTTTCTCTGTGTAGTCCTGGCTGTCCGGGAACTCTCGGTAGACCATACTGGCCTTGGCCTCAGAGATACCCTTGCCTCTCTCTGTCTCCTGAGTTCTGGGATTAAAGATGTTCGCCACCACCGCTAGGCTAGAAGCTTTTTTTTTTTTGAGTAGACCCTGCTGTTAGCCGCACCACACCACTTCTTAGACACTGCTCGTCTTCCCTAGGTGGGCTTCATTGACTACATTGTCCACCCGTTGTGGGAGACGTGGGCAGATCTCGTCCATCCCGATGCCCAAGACATCCTGGACACGTTGGAAGACAACAGGGATTGGTACCACAGTGCTATCCGGCAGAGCCCTTCCCCACCCCCGGAAGAGGAGCCGGGAGGGCTTGTCCATCCATCCCTACCTGACAAGTTCCAGTTTGAGCTCACACTGGAGGAGGAAGAGGAAGAGGAAGAGGAGGATTCCTTGGAGGTTCTGGGATTGCCCACAGCTGAGGAGATCTTAAGCGTGCCAGATGACTGCACAGCTCAGGCCTTAGAACAGTCCAAGGTCAAAGTTGCTGCTGCGAGAGAGGGCGAAGAGTACCCGAGGCAGGGGACAGTCGCAGCGTGTGTGGCTCCCAAGGAGTCCATGGAGGCTGTGGGCTGCTCCTGCAGCTCTGGAACCCCCATTCTGCCTGACTTGAGGACCCTGTCCCCTTCAGAGGAGGCCCCGGGCCTCCTGGGCCTCCCCTCCATGGCGGCAGAGGTGGAGGCCCCAAAAGACCATCTGGCTGCCACGAGGGCTTGTGTCTGCTCTGGGACATCAGGAGACAACTCTGCCATCTTCTCAGCTCCAGGCAGGTCGGGGTCAGGTGGGGACCCTGCCTGAGCCCTGTTCCCTTCACCCGTGGGTCCTCCCCCCTCTCCACTCTCCCCACTCACCACGGACCACCTCAACGACTCCTGGCCCTCCTGAGAAAAAAGAAAACAGAAAAGTGGGTTTTTTTCTCTTTCTTTTTTTACCCTTCCCTGCTGCCCTTACCTACAGGGCTTTTTTGTGGAGGTGGGGTCTGGGGAGCCAGGAACTGAAGTCCCCAAAAAGGGATTTTATTTTTTGAATTTTAATTGTAACGTTTTTAGAAAAAGAACAAAAAGAAAAAAAAAAAGAATGAAACACAGCAACTGTAGATGCACCCCTCCCCATTCCTGGTCCCCCATTTCCCCTCACCTAACCCATCATGTCAACCTCAAGTCCAAGGCGCCATCTTCCTGCCTCTCTTGAGACTCAAGTCTAGGCGTGGCACTGCCTTTTGGGCTGTTCTGGGGTTCAGAGGACATCTAGAACCCGATTGGAAATAGCTGCAGGGAGAGCCACAAGGAGGGGACTGGTCCATAGCAGGGGTCCCTCTCCCTGGCTCACTGTCCCCTCCCACGATGTCTTCCATCTCTTCTTTTTCTTATCTTTTTTTCTACAACCCTGGCCATGTGGATGAGAGGTGGTCGGAAGAGCTATTGCTTTAGGATCCAGGGACCCTGGTTTCACCCCTCTACCAGTCTCAGGCCTGGGGGCTGAAGTCCCTTCTTCGGATGGCATCTCCTTCCTGGTCCACTTTGGGTCACTTTGAATTCTCTCCGTTGGAGGAAGGGGGCTCTGTCCATGCGCACGAACATCCTCCTTCCAGCTGCTTCTTCCTCTTGTTTCTGCCTTAAAGATTCCTGTGGCCGTAGATGAAGTCTTGGTGGCTCCCTCCTGTGCTCTGGGTGGGCAGCTCCCCAGCATAAACACCCCTTTCCCAGTACCCACTCCACCACCTTTTCAGAGTCTCACTCAGCGCCCCCCCCCCCCCGCAACTCTCTTTGCCCTAGGAGGAAGCAATAATGGTGTGCACCACATCCTCTCCTCCTGGGCAGCCCTTTCCCTCCCAGCACCAAAGCCGCCCCTCCTGTCCTCACCTTACTGAGCTTGACCTTCCTCAACCACCCAGCCACAGGCCGTTCCTAAGCAATATCATAGAGCAAGGCCATTTTCTCCAAGCCATGGGGTGAGGGGACTTTTAAAAAGGAATGACCCCGCTTTCCCCTGCCACCTCCAGCCATCTGCAGCAGGGCGGTGGGGGAGTTCTCATCCCTTGCCTGCCCTGTTACATCTCTGGACACGGTACTGTAGCCCTCCCCCCAATTCCTTCTCCGCTGTCCTTCTGTCTAACCCACTAACCCATGCTCCCAACCCTCAATGCTTACAGGGTTTTGTTTATTAAGCAAAGGTAGTGTCTGTCCTAGCTGGTCATGAGAACAACCCCCTCTCCGTGTGTGTGTGTGTTTTTTGGTTTTGTTTTTTTTTTTTGTACATATGCTAAGGTTGGTATATAAATTATTCTAAGACAGAAAGGGAAAATGAACTTGCCTTTCCCGTTGGGAAGGTGAGGAAGGGGATCTCCAGGGAGAAGCAACCCTTTCCTGCTGTATTATACAAGCTGTACCATATTCCCTGAATGGAGGGTGGGCATGCGGCTGGTTCCTGCAAAATTGTGTCATCATATCTGAGGAGGGACAAGGGCTGGCCAGTGCTTGCACCATGTCCCCTTCTCCAAGAGCCCAGGATGGGGTTGGAGGAGGCCAGACCCCTGGACTCAGTCAGGGCTCCTCCCTGCCAGAGTGGGTGCAGGGCCTCGTGAGCTGCCTACATGTTGTCCCCATTGACAATTGATCAATTGGTCTGTGGATTGACAATCAGTCCTTCGATCTTGTCCCTGATTAAAGTGAGGCTCTCACTGATGCTTCCAGCTGCTGGCTGATGTGGCTTCGTTTGTTTCTTGGGGTGTTTTGGTTTGGTTTTTGAGGTTTGTTTCTTTATGTGAAAGATTGGTTATCTGGGGGCTGGGGACACACGCATGCTGAGGTCAGAGGACGGCTTCTGAGACTCCGTTACCTCCTTTCCCGACTAAGCTGCCCTGCCTGTCTGTTTTCTCCGAAACCTGGCTTTTATGTAGCCCATGCTGGCCTCAAACTCTGGAATTGCAGGTGTGTGCCACCTTACCTGGCTGTTACTCAGCCACTCACTTTAAGACATGGTCTCACTCAGTAGGATCTGTGGCTTGAAGCCAGCTGTGTTGCTTCTTTTTTCTCTCCTGATCTCAAGGGCTGTAGTGCAGAAATGTTGAATGCAAGATCCTTCTGCTTCTGCTGTGCTAGGACTGCCTTGTGTCTCCACACCCGGTTATCCAGTGCTGGGGTGGAGCTCCTAACTGCAGCTTGAGGGCATCTGGCCAGGATGGGTGACACAAAACTTTAACCCCAGCTCTCTAGAGGGTGAGTCAGGGAGAATCTCTTGAGTTCAGGGACAGCCTGGTCTACATAGTTCAAGGGCAGCCAGAGCTACACAGAAACTCTGTCTTTAGAAAAAAAAAACAGTTATATCAAGGACCTTTGTCCTGCTGGATGGTGGTGGCACATACCTTTAATCCCAGCACTCGGGAGGCAGAGGCAGGCGGATCTCAGTGAGTTCGAGGCCAGCCTGCCCTACAGAGCTAGTTTTAGGACAGCCATGACTGTTACACTGAGAAGTCCTGTCTTGAAAAACAAAACAAACAAAAATCTCCCCAAAAAACAAACAAACAAACAAAAAGAACCTCAGTCTCAGAAAAACAAAACAAAAGAAAGAAAAGAGAGGGGTTGGTGAGTTGGCTCAGAGGTTAAGAGCACTGACTGCTCTTCCAGAGATCTTGAGTTCAAGTCCCAACAACCACATGGTGGCTCATGGCCATCTTTGATGACATCTGATGCCTTCTTCTGGTGTACAGGCAAAATGCAGACAGAACACTGTATACACAAGAGAGAGAGAAAGGAAGGAGAAAGGCAATGAAGAAATGTATGTCATTGGGCTAGGCACATGGCTCAGTGCAGAGCCTGCTGAGAATCCCCGTAAGGCTAGGAATGTGGTCCAGGGGGAGAGTTCCTGCCTGGACTCTCCTGTGAGAGGCTGTGGAGGTGGCTTGATGATACAGCCTTTCCCACTTCTGTTCCACCCCAAAGCAAAGACTTCAGGAGTTTAAGGCCGACCTGGTTGGTCTATAAAGTTTTAGATCATCTAGAATTATTTATCGAGATCTCTAACATCAGTTGTCCCATCTGTGAGGCAGGACAGTGGGAGCCCAGCTCAGACGTAAAGTACACACTTGCGGGCACAAGTCCTAGCACGCAGCACACCAAGTGTGTGTAGTGGCGGCTGACCTTGAATCCTCCTGCCCCCACCTCAGAAGTGCTGGGATAACACACATTCATCCCTACTCCCAACTTTGTTTCCTTTCTATGACACAGCTCTGTAGCCAGTGCTGGACCACACTGAATGGTTTTGGACATTCAGGACAGGTTTTGGGGAATCACCTGTTCGTCTATGCCTGGAAGGCTTCCCAGGAGATAGCCACCCCAGAGGACAAGGGACCAGCTTGGACCCCAGGTAGAAAAGCAAAACTGAAAAAAAAAATAGAAATTTCCAGACGCCCTCAAACTTTATACAAGAAGCAAAGAGAAGACCCAGACACTGTCCCAGGAGATCTTCAAAGACTGGCAGGGTTACTGGGAGTGGGGCAGTGAGGCCTAGGTGCTGAATTTATTTGCTCCCAGCCTCAGTTTGCCCTAGTGTAAAGGGTTGGTGGGATATTAACACATTTAACAGATTTAGGGGCACAAGCTGAGCATGCAAGAAAGGATCACCGTCAAGGATGGGGGTCCATCTTTCCTCAAGCAGAGCCTGCAGCAAGACCATTTAGGAAGAAATGAGGGTGAGAGAGGCCACCATCTGCCATCGCCACACTCGGGAGGCAAAGGCAGGAAGATCTCTGAGTTTGAGGCCAGCCTGCTCTACAAAGCAAATGTCAGGACTGTTATACAGAGAAACCCTATCTCAAAAGCACACACACCACACATGCTGGATTTTTACTTGGGGGAGAATTGTACCTGTACCCCACTGCCCGTGTGCAGGTCAGAGAGCAATTCATAGGGGTTGGTGCCCTTCTCCTACTGTGTGGGTTCCAGGGACAGCTCAGGTCACGAGACTTGGTGGCAAGAGCCACCTCACAGCCCACTTTTAAAAATGTACTTTGCAGCCGGGCGGTGGTGGCGCACGCCTTTAATCCCAGCACTTGGGAGGCAGAGGCAGGCAGATCTCTGTGAGTTCAAGGCCAGCCTGGTCCACAAGAGCTAGTTCCAGGACAGGAACCAAAAGCTACAGAGAAACCCTGTCTCGAAAATTCAAAAAAAAAAAATGTACTTTGCATGTGGTAGCACCCTTAATCCCAGCACTCGGGATGCAGAGGCAGGTTAATCTCTGTGAATTTGAGGCCAGCCTGGTCTACATAGCAAGTTCCAGGATAACCAGCGCTACAAGATTGGAACCCATCTTAAAATTTTTTATTCAAGTTTATTTTGAGTTATATTTGTATTCATCAGTACATGTGCACACCTGTGTGCATGCATGCTGGCTGTGTGCAGGGCCCACAGAAGCCAGCAGAGAGTCTAAGGGAGGTGTGGGCTGCCATGTGGGTGCTGGGAACCAAGCCGTGTTCTCTGAAAGAGCAGCCCGTGCTCTTAGCCACCCAGCCACTTTCTGGGCGCCCTTCTGTTTTTCTTTAATAAAGATTTCTGTTTTTAGTTACATATATATGTGTATGTGTGAGTGCAGTGTCCACGAAGGCCATAAGGGGCGTCAGGTCCCCTGGAACGAGAGTTAAGATGAATGTTTACATCACCAAGTGGGTTCTGGGTCCTCTGGAAGAGCAGTCAGTGCTCTTACCAGCACCACCATCTCTCTGGCCTGGGGGGCCGGGAGACAGCTGGAGAAAGTGTGTGTGTTTGTGCTTGTGTAGGTCGGAAGACAAGTCTCCACTAGGTGGGTTCCAGAGATTAAATTCAAGTCATTAAATTTGTGGGCAAGGGCCTTTACCTGTTAAATCCTATTGTGTGTCCTGAATGGGGTTAAACAGGGTCTCACCAGGTGGTGCGCACACCTTTCAACCCCAGCTCTAGAAAGACCGGCAGGCAGATCTCTGTGACTTTGAAGCCACCCTTGTCTATGTAAAAAGACCCTGTCTCAAAAAATAATAATAATAATAAAATAATAATAATAAACAGGGTCTCACGTATCCCGGGCTGTCCTGGAACTCTGTGTGTAAACGAGGGTGCCCTTGAACTCATCAGCGTCCTGTCTCCACCTCCTAAAAGCTAGAAATAGTCTTATCCCACTGCAGCAGGCTTGTGGAAAGTCTAAACCAGTCAGCTCATCTACTTAATCGCCCTTGCTGTCAAATGCAATGACACTATTCTCGGGCAGACACCATGCTGGGCCCAGTGTGTTTGACCACGTTATTACTCACAGTCTGTATTATTACCAACAGTCAAATTCTAATTATGAAGAGTCCCGGGACAAGCGAAAGGAGCCCGCACTGGGAGCGCAAGCATTCGCGCGTCCCCTGGTGGGTACCTGTGGAACTACACCAACGTCAGGAAGTGGCGCAGCAGGTGCAAGACCATCCGAGAGGCGGAGCCAGGACACAGATTGTTCAGAGTTATTATTGGCTGAAATCACTGTCACTTGTGGGGAAAATAGACGGTGAGGGTTGCGGCTCGACTTCTGGATCGGAAGGCTGACCTCTGAAGCTTGTAGTCCCCAAATGACCTTGCTGTCGCTTTGATCTTGAGCACGACCCAGCGTCATCTTCACTGTCGTAGACAGCTGCCTCCCTGAGAATACCCTGGCGTGAGTCTCACTTTGAGCGAGCTCACAGTGCGGCTCATTTCCTTAAGGGGAGCCTGCTCACAATCCTGGTTGCCGGCCCCCAACAGTGCCCTTTCTTCCTTCAGAAAACCATCTTCTGTGTCATAGGGGCCCTGATATCATTCCTCAGAGGACCCTGGAATCATTCACCCCTCTTCAGGGCTCCTCACACATGGGATCCTGCCTTGTTCCCCATATCCTCGGGATTTCCCCAGATCACCTTTCCCATACTACTCAAAATAGTCACATACCTTTTTTTTAAATTACTTTGAGATTTTTTTTTGATGGCTTTCAATCCAAGGGGATCTTTGCAAAGACTTCGGTGGTCCCATGAACAAAAGAAGACAAAAAGCTTTCCCCTCCCTAAATTGGGAAGGAAAACCCAAGACAGATCACCTCCTGAGAGTGGAGCCTTCCGTTGGCTGAGAGCTGACTCGCCAGACACAAAGACCCGGGCCCCATCCTCAGCACTGGGGAACTGATCTGCCCCAGCTCTCTGCAGGAGAAAACAGGATGATCAGGTTTCCAGGTCACCCTCTTCTTGGATTCATAGAGAATTTGAGGCCAGCTCGGGATACAGGAGATACAGGCAGGAGGCAAAGCTAGCTGGTAAGGGAACTTAGCATTGTGTCCCTTACCGAATAGGACATTGCTTGTGGAACTGGACTCTTGTTCTTCATAGCCACAGGGAGGATCTAACTGCACTCGGCACATATGTTTTATAAAGGGCTTTTTTAGGTTTTTAGTTTTTTAATTTAGGTTTATGTTTATTATTTATGTACTGAGTGTTTTGCCTGCTGTGTGTCTGTGCGCCAACACGTTCACCTGGTGCCCAAGGATGTGGCAAGCCTCCATATGACTGCCAGGAATCAAGCCTGGGTCCTGGAGCAAGAATTAGATGCTCTTAATCACTGAGCCAATTCTCCAGTACCAAGTTTTTAAATTTTATTTTACATATGTAGGTGTTCTACCTGCACGTGCGTGCACCACAAGGATGCAGACTAGGGTGATGGATGTCCTAGACCTAGAATTACAGACGTGTGAGCTGCCATGTGGGTGCTGAGGATCAAACCCCAGTGAGAGCAGCCGGTGCTCCTAACCACTGCACAGCCTCTGTATCCTCAGTGAGAGAGCAGCCAGCGCTCCTAACCACTGCACAGCCTCTGTATCCTCAGTGAGAGAACAGCCAGCGCTCCTAACCACTGCACAGCCTCTGTATTCTCAGAGAGCAGCCAGCGCTCCTAACCACTGCACAACCTCTGTATTCTCAGAGAGCAGCCAGCGCTCCTAACCACTGCACAGCCTCTGTATTCTCAGAGAGCAGCCAGCGCTCCTAACCACTGCACAGCCTCTGTATTCTCAGTGAGAGAGCAGCCAGCGCTCCTAACCACTGCACAGCCTCTGTATCCTCAGTGAGAGAGCAGCCAGCGCTCCTAACCACTGCACAGCCTCTGTATCCTCAGTGAGAGAGCAGCCAGCGCTCCTAACCACTGCACAGCCTCTGTATTCTCAGAGAGCAGCCAGCGCTCCTAACCACTGCACAGCCTCTGTATTCTCAGAGAGCAGCCAGCGCTCCTAACCACTGCACAACCTCTGTATTCTCAGAGAGCAGCCAGCGCTCCTAACCACTGCACAACCTCTGTATTCTCAGAGAGCAGCCAGCGCTCCTAACCACTGCACAGCCTCTGTATTCTCAGTGAGAGAGCAGCCAGCGCTCCTAACCACTGCACAGCCTCTGTATCCTCAGTGAGAGAGCAGCCAGCGCTCCTAACCACTGCACAGCCTCTGTATCCTCAGTGAGAGAGCAGCCAGCGCTCCTAACCACTGCACAGCCTCTGTATCCTCAGTGAGAGAGCAGCCAGCGCTCCTAACCACTGCACAGCCTCTGTATCCTCAGTGAGAGAGCAGCCAGCGCTCCTAACCACTGCACAGCCTCTGTATCCTCAGAGAGAGAGCAGCCAGCGCTCCTAACCACTGCACAGCCTCTGTATCCTCAGTGAGAGAGCAGCCAGCGCTCCTAACCACTGCGCAGCCTCTGTATCCTCAGAGAGAGAGCAGCCAGCGCTCCTAACCACTGCACAGCCTCTGTATCCTCAGTGAGAGAGCAGCCAGCGCTCCTAACCACTGCACAGCCTCTGTATTCTCAGTGAGAGAGCAGCCAGCGCTCCTAACCACTGCGCAGCCTCTGTATCCTCAGTGAGAGAGCAGCCAGCGCTCCTAACCACTGCACAGCCTCTGTATTCTCAGTGAGAGAGCAGCCAGCGCTCCTAACCACTGCACAGCCTCTGTATTCTCAGTGAGAGAGCAGCCAGCGCTCCTAACCACTGCACAGCCTCTGTATTCTCAGTGAGAGAGCAGCCAGCGCTCCTAACCACTGCACAGCCTCTGTATTCTCAGTGAGAGAGCAGCCAGCGCTCCTAACCACTGCACAGCCTCTGTATTCTCAGAGAGCAGCCAGTGCTCCTAACCACTGCACAGCCTCTGTATCCTCAGTGAGAGAGCAGCCAGCGCTCCTAACCACTGCACAGCCTCTGTATTCTCAGTGAGAGAGCAGCCAGCGCTCCTAACCACTGCACAGCCTCTGTATTCTCAGAGAGCAGCCAGCGCTCCTAACCACTGCACAACCTCTGTATTCTCAGAGAGCAGCCAGCGCTCCTAACCACTGCGCAGCCTCTGTATCCTCAGTGAGAGAGCAGCCAGCGCTCCTAACCACTGCACAGCCTCTGTATCCTCAGTATACTTGGGGATGATTGTCAAGTCAAGCATTATGACATGTCAGCAGGAGGTAACATGAGGGGGGTAGAAAGGGCTTGTCCTGGTGTGGTGATAAAATTCCTGCACACAGTATAGCTGTTCTCCAAAGGTCCACACACTGGTACAATCAACTAGGCAATCTAGCCAGTTCCACACAGCCCCACATTGGTTTGGGATATGTATGTATTCAAAGGTGGAGGTGGGTGAGGTTGCTCTTGTATGTGGTGCTGGAGGTCAACACTGGTGTCCTTGCCTCTCCCTTCTCTGATTTTGTATGTGGGCATGGCGCACCATGGCTGGGATAACCTGCTCTGAGGCCGAGTCTCTTTCTTGCTTTGTTTTGAATCCTTACTTTGCTTGTTTGTTTGAAGCCAGGGTCTCATTGTGTAGCCCTGGCTGTCCTGCAGCTGCCTGTGTAGAGAGACCTTCCTGCTGAGACCTCCCCAGTACTAGGACTAAAGATGTATACCGCTGGGTCCTGCGTGTTAGTTTATTTTTAATTTATTGTATGTGTATAGATACGGAAGCACGTGTGCCCACATTGTTGGATCCCCTGAAGCTGGAGTCCCAGACGTGGTGAGTTGCCCAGTGTGGGTGCTGGGAACCTCACTCGGGTCCTGTTGGAGAGCAGCCTATGCTTCTATTCTAACGGTGAAATATCTCCCCGGCTCACTCATTGTTTTCACAACATTTGAACATTTATTAGGTCTGGGAACACACTAGTGTGTATAGGTCGGGGAACACACTAGTGTGTATAGGTCGGGGAACACACTAGTGTGTAGAGGTCTGGGAACACACTAGTGTGTATAGGTCGGGGAACACACTAGTGTGTAGAGGTCTGGGAACACACTAGTGTGTATAGGTCTGGGAACACACTAGTGTGTATAGGTCGGGGAACACACTAGTGTGTATAGGTCGGGGAACACACTAGTGTGTAGAGGTCTGGGAACACACTAGTGTGTATAGGTCGGGGAACACACTAGTGTGTAGAGGTCTGGGAACACACTAGTGTGTATAGGTCTGGGAACACACTAGTGTGTATAGGTCGGGGAACACACTAGTGTGTAGAGGTCGGGGAACACACTAGTGTGTATAGGTCGGGGAACACACTAGTGTGTATAGGTCGGGGAACACAGTAGTGTGTAGAGGTCGGGGAACACACTAGTGTGTAGAGGTCTGGGAACACACTAGTGTGTAGAGGTCTGGGAACACACTAGTGTGTAGAGGTCGGGGAACACACTAGTGTGTAGAGGTCTGGGAACACACTAGTGTGTAGAGGTCGGGGAACACACTAGTGTGTATAGGTCGGGGAACACACTAGTGTGTATAGGTCGGGGAACACACTAGTGTGTATAGGTCGGGGAACACACTAGTGTGTAGAGGTCTGGGAACACACTAGTGTGTAGAGGTCTGGGAACACACTAGTGTGTAGAGGTCGGGGAACACACTAGTGTGTAGAGGTCGGGGAACACACTAGTGTGTAGAGGTCGGGGAACACACTAGTGTGTAGAGGTCTGGGAACACACTAGTGTGTAGAGGTCGGGGAACACACTAGTGTGTAGAGGTTGGGGAACACAGTAGTGGGTAGAGTTCGGGGAACACAGTAGTGTGTAGAGGTCGGGGAACACACTAGTGTGTATAGGTCTGGGAACACACTAGTGTGTAGAGGTCGGGGAACACACGAGTGTGTAGAGGTCGGGGAACACACTAGTGTGTAGAGGTCGGGGAACACACTAGTGTGTAGAGGTCGGGGAACACACTAGTGTGTAGAGGTCGGGGAACACACTAGTGTGTAGAGGTCGGGGAACACACTAGTGTGTAGAGGTTGGGGAACACACTAGTGTGTAGAGGTCGGGGAACACACTAGTGTGTAGAGGTTGGGGAACACAGTAGTGGGTAGAGTTCGGGGAACACAGTAGTGTGTAGAGGTCGGGGAACAGCTGTCAGAAGTCATGCTTTCTACCCTGGGGTCAAATTCAGACCATGAGTCTGGACAGTGAGCACCTTTACCACTGAGCCATCTCTTTGACCCTGCTTTCGTTTTTGTTGTGTTTTGTTGTATATACATGTATATCATATATATTACACATATATGTATGTATATAACAATTTTATTTCTTATATTTATTTATTATGTATAGTGTTATTTATTTATTATGTATACATATTTATCATGTATACAGTGTTATTTATTATGTATACAATTCTGTATACATAACTATTATTGATTATAATAATAACTATAACTAATATAATAATAACTGTTATTTATCATTGATTATGTATACAGAATTGAACTCAGAACCTCTGGAAGAGCAGCCAGTACTCTTAACCTCTGAGCCATCTCTCCAGCACAACCATTTTAGTTTTTAGAGGCTTATTTACTTTTACTTTATGTGTATGGGTGGTTTGCCTGCCTGTATGCTTGTTCACCATAGGCCCTTGGAGGTCAGAAGAGGGCACCTGACCAATCCCCAGGAACTGGGGTTACAGAAGGTTGTGAGCTGCCATGTGGGTGCTGGGAATTGGACCCGGGTCCTCCGGAAGGGCAGCCAGTGCTGCTATCTCTCTAGTGCATAATATGAAGCTAGTTAACTTCGACTCTCAACTGACAGTGCAGAGTTACGAGAGGCAGTCTCGTTAAGGACGAACCTCAGACCCGATTAGCCCAGGCACCTCTGTGGAGCATTTTCTTTCTTTGTTTTTAAATAGGGTCTCTCTAGGTAGCCCTGGCTGGCCTCTGCAGACTGAGTGCTCGGGTTAAGGATTCAAGGACAACACAGGAGAACATGAACTAGAACAGATGGCTTTGCTAGGGGCTTCAGACCCCAGCAAGTCCTCCCTCCTTCCCCAGAGACCAGCTCTGAGTCAACTCTCTTTGCACCCAGACTTCAGCCAGTTCCTCTTAGTCTGGAGAGAGTTGTGCTTCATTTTCTCTTTCTCATTGATTATTTTGGCTTCCCGTTTGCTGCTGGCCATGGGTGCTCAGGCCTGTGTTTGCCATGCTTGGGCCTGCTAGGTCCCCTTACTGGGACTCAAACCTGGGTCTCCTTCCATAGCGCTGTGCTCTCTTCACTGCCAAGAGCCTCCCCTTTGGCTTTGTCCCATTTGTAAATGCAAACTTGCTTCATAGACAGTGTGGCACTGGCAAGTAACCATCAATACCTGAATTTGCCGCTTTGTTACTAAATGACCTTTTGCTGGGCTGACCCCACCAGAATGCCGTCCTCAAAAATCATGAAAAAGACCCGGCTGTGGTGGTGTGGTGGTGCAGCCTTTAACCCCAGCACTCAGGAGACAGAGGGAAGTGGATATCTGTGTTTGAGATCCTATGTAGTGAGTTCTAGGACAAGCAGAACCACAGAGAAACTACACACTGTGTCCAAAAAAAAAGAGTGAAGTCCTAGAGGTGAGAGCACAGCACCCACACTGGGGCAGAACCCCTGCCTCTCAAGAATCAAGCAGTATCATGTCTTTAATCCCAGAACTCGGGAGGCAGAGGCAGGTGGATCTCTGTGAGTTCGAGGCCAGCCTGGTCTACACGAGCTAGTTCCAGGATAGACTCCAAAGCTACAGAGAAACCCTGTCTCAAAAAACAAAAACAGAAACCAAAAAAAAAAAAGGAAACTAGACAAAGAATCCCCCAGTGAGGGGCTGGAGGCATGGCTCGGTGGTAGAGCTCCTGTCTAGAATCCTCTAGTGAGGCCTGGGGGTGTGGCTGGGCAGTGTGCTTAAACAGCATGTACAAAATCTTGAGTTTTTGAGTTTCAGCTCCAGCATAGTAGGAGAGAGAATGGTGGACTTGTTAATCATCTGTCATTGGCTTCGCTCTATCCAATCAGCTGACTTGTATTTTCCCTCATTACGTGCCTGCCCACATGCGCTGAGCCTGAATCACCACCACCTCTCCCCTGGATGGTTGCCAGCACCTTTGGCCGAGCTGACCTAAGATGACAGGCACATGAACACTGAGGTTTAACTTTGACCCCATCCACCTGCCCCTCCCATGCTAACCAATGAGTTTATTTACAGACATGCTGGGGATGGGATCAGGGCTTTGCGTAGGCTCAGCCCACATTGTATCAGAGAGCTCCACCCTCTGCCCTACCTGCTTGCAATCCTTCCTTGAAGGGTGACCAACTAGGTTCTTGTTTCTCATTCTTGCATGTGTGGCATGCACACAGATGTTTGGGGGGGGCGTGCTTTTCTGTGGAGGCCTTAACTGCAGATCCTGGGGGAGCTTCCTCCGCTGATTTTCACCTTACTTTCCAAGGCCTCAGGGTCTTGGGGAACCTGGAGTTGTGGGGTTAAGCCAGGAAAGCTGCTGGTTTGCCCTTGCTTGGGCTTTCCTGTCTCTGGCCCCAGTGAGCTGTGATTACAGACTACCACCTGGGTGCAGAGTACCCAAAGTGAGATAGTCCCCTCCTGTGGTGAGTGCTTTAACCACTGAACCAGCTCTCTCAAGGCCCTGTTTTTTTGTTTTTTTTTCCCCCTGTTTTTTTGTTATTGTTTCGCTTGAAACCAAGATCTTGGGCTGGCAAGATGGCCGGCAGGTAAAGATGATGCCCCACTCAGCCTGAGCCCACTGAGACTGACCTGAGTGGATGCCCAGGACCCACATGAGGACTGACCCCTTCGGGTTGTCTTCTCACAACCTGGTGCTCTCCTTTCTTCCTCTCTCAGATGTAATAAAAATTAAAAGTCAGATTAAATGAAAAACAGGCTCTCTCAAGTTCATTAGCCTGGATCCTTGGAAATCCTTCTGCTTCAGACTTCCAGTTGCTGGGATTACATGTGCGAGACGCCACACTCAGCTCAATAAGATGTTTTTTAAGATGTAGGCTGTGGCCGGGTGGTGATGGCGCACACCTTTAATGCCAGCACTTGGGAGGCAGAGGCAGGCGGGTCTCTGTGAATTTGAGGACAGCCTGGTCTACAGAGTGAGTTCCAAGACAGCCAATGCTACATTGAGAAACCAAACCAAACCAAACAAACAAAAATGTAGGTTGTGCACCACATGCGTGCAGTACCTGTGAAGGTTCCCTAGAACTGGAGCTAGGAATGGCTGCGAGCCACCTTGAAGGTGCTGAGAAATGAACCTGGGTCCTCTGCAAGAGCAACAAGCGCTCTTAACTGCTGGGCCATCTCTTGACTCTAGTACTCAACTAGATTTTGACTGACCTAGATGAGTGGCGGGGGTGTCCAGGGCTGCTGAGTTTCCATATTCAAAGTGAAAAACTCCCAGGCCTTGTAGCCTGTGCACACGGAAAACTGAAGTTATCAGATCAGGAGTTCGGTGTCAGTCTGGATTCCACAGGCAAGTGGATCTCTGTGAGTTCCCGGGTCTGTTTTAGAAAACAAAACCAGAAGCAGTCAGTAAAATGCTTGCTGCACAAACAAGGGAACCTGAATTAGATCCCTAGTACCAAAATAAAAATCCAGGCATGGGCTGGGCGGTGGTGGCGCACACCTTCAATCCCAGCACTTGGGAGGCAGAGGCAGGCGGATCTCTGAGAGTTCGAGGCCAGCCTGGTCTACAGAGTGAGGACAGCCAAGGCTGCATAGAGAGACCCTGTCAAGAAAGAAAGAAGGGAGGGAGAGAGGGAGGGGTGGAGGGAGGGAGGAAGGGAGGGAGGGGGAGGAAGAAAGAAATAGAGAAAGGAAGAGAGAGAGAGAGAGAGCATGCAGGAGAAGCTAAATGCTCCCTTTGGGGCGGAGGTTGTAGCTCGGAGGTAGAGAACATAGCGTGCAGCAGGCCCTAGGTTCAAGCCCCAGCACCACCCTCAAAACCCGCCCTTGGTTGATCCAGCTGCTAATGCAGGGTGTGCTGCCTGAGAGATGGCCAAAGTCCCATCCTCACAGACAACAACAGATGGGAAATGCACTTGATTCTGAGAATCCAGCAGCTTTAGAGTCAGGAAACTGAACCTGTGAGTGGGGGCTGTAACCCTCTACAACAAAGATCACCCGCTCAAGAGACAGGGGTGGCACCAGCAAGTTAATCGCCTCATCAGTCTGGACCTTTCATTGCTGTGTACGAGGACTTAGTTTCCCATACCCAAACGCTGAGCAGAAGCACCAGGACGGGGCTGATGAGATGGCTCGTGGGTAAAGGGGCTGGCCATCAGCCCGATGATCCAAGATTGATACCTAGAACTGACACCTGTGTGGTCTCCTTTGACATTCACACAAGTGTCGTGGTGGGCTTGTTCCCCCAATGCAGAAATAAGTGTAACTGAAGTAATAAAAAGGAAGATATATCGGAAGTGCTAAAAGGGCTACCTAGCAAAGGCTGCACACGCAAACCAAAAGTATGCTAGCGGGCTTCCTCGCAGCTATCCAAATCCTCCTTCCTTCCTTCTCTCTCTCTGTATGTGTGTGCATGTGTGCTTTTCTGAGTTTGTTTGCATCACAAGCTTACAGGTACTCATCCAGGCCAAAAAGGATCAGATTCCCTAGGACCTGAGTCACAGATACTTGTGAGTTAAACAGGTGCTTGGAACTAAACCTGGGTCCTCTGCAAGAACAGCAGTCTTGCCGGGCGGTGGTGGCGCACGCCTTTAATCCCAGCACTCGGGAGGCAGAGGCAGGCGGATCTCTGTGAGTTCGAGACCAGCCTGGTCTACAAGAGCTAGTTCCAGGACAGGCTCCAAAACCACAGAGAAACCCTGTCTCGAAAAACAAAAAAACAAAAAAAAAAAAAAAAAAAAAAGAACAGCAGTCTCTCTCTCTCTCTCTCTCTCTCTCTCTCTCCTACTCCCTCTCCTCCCCTCCTCTCCTCTCCATGGTCTCTCACTGAACCTGGAATTTACCATTTCACCCAGGCTGGCAGGCTATTGTCTCTGCCTGCTTTCCACATGGGTGCTGGAGATTCATTCATGTCCTATCGCTTGCTTACTGCAACCCTCACTGTTGGGTTTCTTTCTCTCTTTTTTTCTTTTTGTTTGTTTTGAAACAGGTCTCTCAGTGAGGACCAGGCTGGCCCCAAAGATCCACCTGCCTCTACCTCCCAAGTGCTGGGATTAAATGTGTGCACCAAGAATAAACAAATAAATAGCCAAGCATTGGTAGCTCTCACACCTCTAATCCCAGCACTCAGGAGGCAGAGGCAGGTGGATCTCTGTGAGTTTGAGGTCAGCCTGCTCTTCAGAGTGAGTTCCAGGACAGTCAGGACAACACAGAGAAACCCTGTCTCAAACAAAACAAACAACGGCGTACACCACCACACCTGCTGTAAGGGCTCTACTACTGAGCTTCATTTCCTGCTTTCTGACTTTATTTTTTTTAATATTTATTTATTTATTATGTATACAATATTCTGTCTGTATGTCTGCAGGCCGGAAGAGGGCACCAGACCTCATTACAGATGGTTGTGAGCCACCATGTGGTTGCCGGGAATTGAACTCAGGACCTCTGGGAAGAGCAGGCAGTGCTCTAAACCACTGAGCCCCTCTGAGAGACTTTAAAAGGTCACATATAGCCGCATGTTTGTCTGTGTGTGTGCATTTGTGTGCAAGTGCCTCAAAGATAGCAGAGGCATCAAAGCCTGCTCTTGTTTTGAATCAGTTCTGGTCCTTGGGAAGAACAGCATACACTCTTGGCCCCTGAGCCACCTCTGCGATCTAATGTATGTAATGTGTGTAACATATGTCATCTGTTTGTTGTCTGGTAGGCTCTTGCCATGTAGCCCAGCTGGGCTTCACAGAGATCTGCCTGCCCTTCCCGCCATCACAGCCCTCCTCGGTCAGCTTTCTATCACTGGTTTACAGGCTTGTCCCTTCTTCCTAACTGTACTTTACAAGTCCTTACATGAGGACTCTGAGTTAGGTGAAAAGTTACCCGGCCATTTAGGAAAGAACTTTTTTCTATTTTCAAATGTGTGTGTATGTGTGTGAGTGTGCATTGTGTCCAAGTTCCTTCAGGGCCAGAAGAGGACATGGGATCCGCTGGAGACACAAGTGTCTGTGAGCCACACCCAGCATGGGTGCCAAGGAACTAAACTTGGCCTTAGAGGGAGCACAAGTGCCGGTCACTGCTAAGCTATCTCCAGCTCCTGAAATTATAGTCTCCAACTTCCTATATAGCTGAAGATGACCTTGAACTTCTGTTCTTCTATGCTTTTAAAAATATTACCAGCTGCCGGGCGGTGGTGGCGCACGCCTTTAATCCCAGCACTCACTCGGGAGGCAGAGGCAGGCGGATCTCTGAGTTCGAGACCAGCCTGGTCTACAAGAGCTAGTTCCAGGACAGGAACCAAAAGCTACGGAGAAACCCTGTCTCGAAAAATCCAAAAAAAAAAAATATATTACCAGCTGATTAGGGCTGGAGAGATGGTTTAGCAGTTAAGAGCACTGGCTGTTCTTCCAGAGGATCTGGGTTCAATTACCAGCCCCTACATGGTAGTTCACAACTGTAACTCCAACACCCATGGCTAAAACACCAAAGCAGATAAAATAAAAAATAATTAAAAAAAAGAAAAAAGAAGCAAACAAACAAAAAATATTATTAGTTGGGCACAATGGAGCACACCTTTAATCCCAACACTCAGAAGGCAGAGGCAAGTGGATCTCTGTGAGTTTCATGCCAGTCTGGTCTACAGAATGAGTTCCAGGACTGCCAGGGCTGCTACACAGAGAAATCCTGTCTTGAAAATCAAAAATAAATAAAATAAGTAAAAGTATTAACAAGAGTGAATGCTTTTAATTCCAGCACTTGGGAGGCAGAAGCAGGTGGATCTCTGAGATGTAGCTAGTTTCAGGGCAGCCAGGAAAACATGTCTTGAAAAATCAAGTGTGTGTGTATGGGTGTGTCATATGTGAGTGTATAAAATATAATTATTACTATCATTTTTTTTTGGTTTTTCGAGACAGGGTTTCTCTGTGGTTTTGGAGCCTGTCCTGGAACTAGCTCTGTAGACCAGGCTGGTCTCCAACTCACAGAGATCCGCCTGCCTCTGCTTCCTGAGTGCTGGGATTAAAGGCGTGCACCACCACGACCCGGCTATTACTATTATCTTTGAGGCAAGGTCTCACGTGTAGGTCAGGCTGGCCTTGAGCTGAACTCACCCTCCTGCTTCTGCCTCCTCTGCTGTGACCACAGGTGTGGGTCAGTAAGGTTTATATGTGCTGGGGATGGTACCCAGGACTTCATGCGTGCTACGTGAGCTCTCTATCCACTGAACCACACTCAAGGTCCCAGAAATCTTTATTTTGCTGCCTGGGTACAAAAAGGACAAGCAGGAACCAGGTTTGGTGGTATACAACTGTAATCCCAGCTCTCAGGAGGCTGAGGCAGGAGGGAGGATCAGGAGTTCAGGATCTGAACTGAAGGCCATCCTGGGCTACATGAGACCTTGTCTCAAAATCAAGCAAAACACAGGAGGCCCCAGGAGAAGTGGCACAAAAGTTAGGTCATTGGCTTCTAATGCACCTAAAACTGACAGACGCTTTGTGGCCCACGAGGGTACAAGATGCCCCATATGAGCAGAATGCACAATGGTACGCGGAGAAAACAGACAGGTTTCAAATACCAGCCCCGATCAAGATCCGAGTGTATTTCAATCGAAGAGCTGCTTCTCCCTGAGGGATCCCATCACCCTCTGAGGTCCTATGTACAAGACACTGCTAAATCCGTTTTTAATTTCCATGGGAAAGTTAAAGGGTTACTTAACAAAATAACTATCCAGGGCGTAGAGGCCCAGTGTTCTCTGTGCAGGCTTGTCCCTGGGGATTGCAGCTCCTGAGGAAGCCTCAGCCTCTTGGCCTCACCTGGCCCCTTCTTCCCCTTGTCCCCTAGATTTGATCACCAATTTGTAGGGACCAAAGAAAACACGTGTGACCCCTGTTTTGCCTGCCCCCCCCCCGAGAAGAGTCTGAGTGCTGGTGGCCTCATCCCTAGCCAGAGGGTACAGGGGCCTCTCACTTGTGAGGGTGCCCCCGCATACCGCACCGCAGGCAGACTGTCTTGGATGCTCCAGGGGCTGTGACAAACGGGCATATAGATTTAGTTCTGCTCTTCCACAACGTCATCCACACGGCATCCCAGCCGCCCTTCCTGGAGAGGGATGCTTTCTTCTGCTGCCTCCTGTCCCTGTGTTCTGATTGTGGGTTTGTTTGGTTTTCCTCTTCCTTCCTTTCTTTTTGTACAAAGTCAGCGGTGGTCTGGATGGGCTGTTGTTCTTACTTGTCAGTGTTCAGGTAACCCAAGTGCTTCAGCAGGTACAGTTCTGTTGATCAATTTGCTTCCGACAGGGTTCCATGGTGACGGCAACACCCACCCCACTGCGGCCAGATGTCATCCGTGTCACCTCGCTCCAGGTGTCAGTGTCTGGGTCATAGCATTCCACACTGTCCAGAAACGTGTGGCCATCATAGCCTCCTGCAGAGAGAATGAAGAGATGGTCATCTCCCCCAGAGGACTCAATCAAATGCCCATGAAAAGACAACAGAAAACAGGAAGGGGAAGCCACCCGTCTGTAGCACATGGGGGATGAGGTGGAATGAAGCCCAGTGGTAGAACCCTTGCCTAGACTTCCCAGTGAAGCAGGGTGGAGGCGTGGGGGGTGGAAGGGGGGTGGGGAGTAGCTCAGTGGTAGAACCCTTGCCTAGACTTCCCAGTGAAGCAGGGTGGAGGCGTTGGGGGCGCAAGGGTAGTGGGGCTTGACTCAGTGGTAGACCCCTGCCCAGAATCCCCCAGTGAGGGCTGGGGCTTGGCTCGGTTACAGAACACTTGTCAAGCATCCGGGTGTTCCTCAAGTTCCGTCCTCAGCACCGGATCTTTTTTTTTTTTTTTTTTGGTTTTTCGAGACAGGGTTTCTCTGTGGTTTTGGAGCCTGTCCTGGAACTAGCTCTTGTAGACCAGGCTGGTCTCGAACTCACAGAGATCCACCTGCCTCTGCCTCCCAAGTGCTGGGATTAAAGGCGTGCGCCACCACCGCCCAGCTCAGCACCGAATCTTAAGAAGAGATATGGACACAGAGTCCTCTCCACCCCGACCCACTTCTTAGTCCTCACCGAGGACATAGATCCTGCCCTGGTGCACAGTGATCCCCAGTGCACTCCGTCGGTGCTTCATGGGGGCTACAAAAGTCCAGGTCTCTGTCTCCACGTCGTAGCGCTCCACGCTGTTGAGCTGGTCCTTCCCGTCGTAGCCCCCTGCCGCATAGATACAGTTGTGTAGCACACAGACCCCTAAACAGAAGCACAGCGGAGAGTCACTCTGAGGCCTGGTTTAAGGGGGCCCTCAGAAGCCACCTTCCTCCCTCAGCATTCTTTCCAGGAGGAACCCCTTAGAAATCGAGCTGGAATTTGGTGTGGAGGAGCAGGCCTGCCATCCCAGTGCTGGACAGGCTGGAGGATCGTGAGTTCAAAGTCATCCTCAGCTACATAACGATTCTGAGGACAGTCTGTTTGATCCTGACTCAAAACAAAACAAAAACAAAACAAGATGGAAGAGAGGAGGGCGGTCTTCCAAGACTGGGCTGGGTAGGGTCTTTCCCGCACACCCACTCACCTGCCCCACTTCGGATGGTATTCATCGGTGTGACCATCCGCCACTCATTCCTCTCGGGATAGTAGCACTCTGCTGAGTTGAGCCGGTTGGTCCCGTCAAAGCCCCCCACTGCATACAGCAGGCGGTTGAGCACAGCCACTCCCACGCCTATCCTCCGCGTCAACATTGGTGCCACTAAGTGCCACTCATCCCGATCTGGCTCGTATCTGCAAAGGACACGATTCCACCATGGTCACCCCAGGAACCACAGCTGGCCTCCTTACAGTGAGCCCCACCATCTACCACCACTTGTTTTTTTACTCTATTTTAGAGCTAGGGTCTTGCTATGTAGCCCATGCTAGCCCAGAATTCCAGATCCTCCTTCTTCAACCTCCCAGTGCTGGGGTGACAGGCAGGCAGCACCTGCTGGCTGATGCTTTATTTCTCTCAAGGGAGGGGTGTTAGCAGCTCCATCTCCAGAGGAAGAAACTGAGGCTCACAGCCATCAGCTATGGAAGTGACAGCCAGGTCCTGTCCCTCAGCAGGTTCACCCTTTTTGCTGCATCGCCTGTGAGCTTCACCTCGCCAGAGCTCATGGCCTCACATCAGAAATGCGGGGTAGGACATTCAGGATCACCAAGGGACATCAGTGCATGTGTCCAACTCCAGAACCCAAGAAAGTCTGACAACTAGGCTACCGCTCAGACAGTACTCCTCCAAGCAACATGATCAGAGATGGGGTGAACGCGTCAGGTTGGCCAGCAGCATCCAGTCCATACCTGTGTTCCTGGAGTTATTAATAGTGCCCCTGTCCTTCTTGAAAGCGGCCCGCTCAAGGTGACACATCGCCCCACCATCCTATTCACAGACCACACATTAGAGGCCCCTAGGGCATAGGTTTAAAACTCCCTTTGCAGGTTGGGGATAGGGTTATCAGGGGCAGAGGGCTGGCCGAGCATGCACAAGTCCCTAAGTTCTATTCCCAGCACCAGGAATATTTTTCAGTTTTTCTCATCTTCCTACCTTGCTTCAAGCCCTAAATGTGTGGGGGATAGTTGTCTGTCTGGAGACAGGGTCTCTTATATCCCAGGTTGGCCCTGAATTTGCCATACTGCCAAAGACAACTTTGAATTCCTGATTCTTCTGTCTCTACCTCTCAAGCGCTGGGATGACAGCGCTTATATGGTGTTAGGCAAAAGCTCTGCCAGTCACAGCCCTGGCTCTTTTCTTTCTTCCCTTCTCTCTTTTGGCAGTACTGGAGTTAGAACCTAGAACTGGGTGCAAGCCAGGGACCAGTGCCCTACCACTGAACTACGTCCCTGGTCTGATGATACATTTTATCATAATTATACACAATTAGCATAACGTATTTCATGTATTGTGGTAATTCCCATAGTCCCCAGCTGCTGATGATTCCTATAGGTTTGGGACAGCCCTCCAGTACTTCCCAAGTCTGGACACTGAGGATGAACATGCCATCTGCTCTGCCTCCTCTGGGGGTGGGAAGAACAGGTGCCCTCCCTTTGGGACCCCGTGCTCACCTCTCCACGCTGCTGTGGTGGATGCAGCCGTGGGACCCCCCGACTGCGTAGATGTGGCCGTCTATGACCCCCACCCCGATGCGGTTGCGCGGCACGCTCATAGAAGCACAGGGTGACCACTGGTTGGTCATGGGGTTGTAGCAGTCCAGGGCACTGGAGTCGGTGTTGCCATCGGGCGAGTTGTTGCGGCCGCCCACAGCATACAGCAGCCCGCCCACCACGCAGCCAGCCAAGCCGCTGCGTGGCACCTGCAGATCGGCCAGGCGCAGCCAGGAGCCGTCGCTCGGGTTGTAGGCCTCCAGGTAGCTGAGCGACTGTCGGAAGTAGCCGCCCGCTGTGTAAATGAGGCGGCCCACCTTGGGCGCGCGGCAGGGCACGGACTGCGTGGGCTTGTGCAGCGTGAGCTCCTGGAAGATCTGCACCAGGTAGTCCTTGCAGCGCGCGTCGGCCTGCAGGATCTCGCACTTCTGCAGCTGCGTCTGCAGGAAGTGTGGCGTGAGCGCGTGGCAGCGCACAGCCCGCAGCAGTGCCTGCACGTAGAAGCGCCGCTGAGGGCAGTCGTACTTGACCCAGTCGATGCACGCGTGGAACACCTCCGACTCGCAGCGCACATTCAGATCATCGCGGCTGATGAGCGTGGCCAGCTGGCAATGCGATAGGTTGAAGAACTCCTCCTGCTTGGCCACCTGCAGGGAGCGCAGGTGAGAGGCTGCGCTCTGGGAAGCCCTCCTGGCCTAGCACCCACACAAAGGGTACAGGGCACACAGTGGGGTCTCTTTATGCATCTGTATTGTTTGATTTGGGTTTTAACTTTTAAAAAATGTATAGCTAGGCATAGTGGTTTACGCCTGTAATTCCCCCATCACTCAGGAGGCAGAGGCAAGAGAATGTCTGTCAATTCAAGGCCAGCCTGGTCTACGTAGCCAGTTCCAGACCAGCCAAGAGGACACTGTAAGATCCTGTTTCAAAAATAAATAAATAATTGAATCTAGTCTGGCCTTTAATCCCAGCACTTGAAAGGGACAGACGGGAGAATGTCTGTGAGTTCCAAGCCAGACTGGTCTACATAGTAAGACTTGCTCTCAAAAGGTACATTTGTTTATTGGTTTATTGTGTGTGTGGAGCATGCCACAGTTCATGTCTGGTGGATAGTTTCTCGCCTTCCATGTGGGTCCCTGGGATTGGTCTTCAGGTTTGGCAGTGAGAGCCTTTACCAGCTCAGTAAGGAACTGGGTTTGTTTGCTTGGTTGAATGGCTAGTTTTTGAGGACTTCACTTCAACCCCCAGGATTCATATTATGGAAGGAGAGGATCAACTTCTGCAAGTTGTCTTCTGACCTCCACATGAACTGTGGCACATGTATGCCCCCTAAATAAATACAATAAAAACTTTAAATTAATAAGAAAAAAAATATAGGAGGTCAGCATGGTGGCACACGCCTTTAATCCCAGCACTTGGGAGGCAGAGGCAGGGGGATCTCAGTGAGTTCCAGGCCAGCCTGATCTACAGAGTGAGTTCTAGGACAGCCAGGGCTGTTACACAGAGAAACCCTGTCTCCAAAAACCAAAATAAAATATAAAATAACCGACAGGCTGTGTCTCAGACTGGCATTTTTCCGATGCAGGGCTATTTTGTACAGATGATAGACACCTCAGGAACGAAACAGAAATTCAAGTGGGCCCTGGTGGTCCAGGTCTCACACTTGGGACCCTGACACACGCGAATCTCAGTTTCCAGACAAGCCTGGGCTATGAAAACCAGCGGTCTCAAAAATCTAAATAAATAAGCAAAATACATTTATGCTGGTCCATATGGGTGTGTGTTGGGGAGTGGCCTGGAACTTGCTATGTAGTAGAGCAGACTGGCTCCAACTCATAAAGCTGCCTGCCTCTGCCACACACCTGGTTTATGTGTGGTGGGAGGGAACCCAGGGCCCATGTGTGCCGCCAGCTAAGGCATGTTATGCGTGTTTTGACCGCCACCCATCTTGTGAGGTCAGGTGTGGAACTGTCCACCTGAGGGTGACATATGCATATTCAAAAAGATGTTAGAGCATTTCAGACTTGGGATCTGGGGACTGGTGATGTTCAGAATGCACTGTCATGTCCAGGGCACAGCCTCTCTGGTCACTGCCACCTGTGCTGCTGACTGTGACGTTTCCAGGGACTTTCCTCTTACCTTCCCTTGAAGACTTCCCGCACTAAGAAATGAAAACGAAAGCAGTAACATTACCTGAGACCAAGAAAGACCAAGCAAGGCTGTAGCGCTCTCTCTCTCTCTCTCTCTCTCTCTCTCTCTCTCTCTCTCTCTCTCAAGGTAAGGTCTCACTGTGTGGCCCAGAGTGGCCTACAACTCTCAGTGATCCACCAGCCTCTGTCTCCAGAGTGCTGGGATTAAAAGCACTGGCCATCACATCTGTCTTGTTCCAACTTCTGACCCCAGAGAAAGCAGGCTGCTGACACACTGTGAGAACTTATCTTCCCTGTTCTTAGTGTCTCCCAGATTAGGGGCTCATAACCTGAGTTTTCAGTCCAGCAATATGGCTTTGTGGGTAAAGGCACTTTCTGCCAAGCCCTATGACCAGAGTTAACCATAGAAGCATATATAAGGTAGAGAGAACCAGTTCCTGCCAGTTGTCCTCCGACCTCCACACAAGACCAGCCTGTCCATGTGTACAAACACACATGTGAACAAATGTAAAATTAATTTTTACTTTATCAGGGTATGGTAGTGTGTGCCTCGTGATCTCAGAATATGACAGCAAGGACAGGAGTTAAAAAACAGCTTCAGACTGAGCAGTGGAGGCACATGCCTTTAATCCCAGCACTTGGGAGGCAGAGGCAGGTGGATCTCTGTAAGTTCCAGGCCAGCCTGGTCTACAGAGCAAGTCCCAAGACAACCAGGTCTACCTGTCTCCAAAAAGAGACATTGTCTCAAAAAAAAAAAAAGAAAGAAAGAAACCAAACAAAACCAAAAAACAAAACAAAACAAAAAACAAACAAAACCAACAGTACACCTAAAGAAGACAATCCAAAAAATGAAGTCCTGGGGCCGTGGCTCTGCAGGAAGACTGCTCACCTAGCAAGCACAAAGCCTGGGTTCCACTTCAGTCAACTGTGAGCGTGAATGTCTGTAATCCCAGTACTGAGGAAACTGAGACAGGTGAGACAGCTGCAGAACCAGATTAGGGCCAGCCTGAGCTACAGGAGCCCCTGGGGGGGGGACAAGAGGGCCAGCCTGAGCTACAGGAGCCCCTGAGGGGGACAAGAGGGCCAGCCTGAGCTACAGGAGTCCCTCGGGGGGGACAAGAGGGCCAGCCTGAGCTACAGGAGTCCCTCGGGGGGGACAAGAGGGCCAGCCTGAGCTACAGGAGTCCCTCGGGGGGGACAAGAGGGCCAGCCTGAGCTACAGGAGCCCCTGGGGGGGACAAGAGGGCCAGCCTGAGCTACAGGAGTCCCTCGGGGGGGGGGGGACAAGAGGGCCAGCCTGAGCTACAGGAGCCCCTGGGGGGGACAAGAGGGCCAGCCTGAGCTACAGGAGCCCCTGGGGGGGACAAGAGGGCCAGCCTGAGCTACAGGGGCCCCTCGGGGGGACAAGAGGCCTTCCTCCAGACTCCTTGTGACAGCTGAGCCCTCGCCCTCACTCACCTCCCCGAAGTGCATGTAGATATACTCCCGGGCACGCTGGTGAAGTTCAGTGCAGCCAATCTGCTCGGCGAAGTTGGCGATGCCAATGGCGTTGCTGGGGTCCAGCTGCTGCACGAGGAAGTCGCTGCAGGCTCGGACCACGCTGTCAATCTGATACATGACTGCCCCGTTCATCACATGCAGCACGCACTTCTCGCCCACGGAGATGGAGGCCGTGTAGGCAAACTCAATAAGTCGCTCCATGACCTTAGGGTGGATGCCTTCTATGGACACCACCTCCATGCCCTGCTCCCGAAGCCCATTGGTGAACATGGCCTTAAAGACCGGGCTGGAGGAGGCCAGCACCACCTTGTGAGCCATGAACTGGGCAGCTGGGGTGTCTTCGTATTTGACCTGCAGCGTCACATCACAGAGCTGCTGGCTCAATCGGAGCTCGTTCATGATGCCGAAAGCCTGCTTGGTGTGGTCCTCTAGCGTGTAGCTGAAGGTGCGGTTGCCATCCTGGGAGGGCGTCACCTCGGCCTTGCACTCTGTGGATGCATACATCACCGCGTCCCCTGACCCCTCGGGGCACTTTGACCCTAGAGGCAGGAACTGGCTGCTGCGGGGAGCCCCGCTAGGCCTGGGTTCTGGCTGCATGGGGTTCCTGGTGAGAAGGTACAGTTCCACCACTAGTAGTTAGGGGCCTGGAAGGAGGGAAAAGACAGGGCTGGGAACTGCACGGTTAGGCCAGAGCCTGCCACGCTTCCTTTTTCCTTTTGATCCTTTCTTTTTATTGATCCTTCTTTGTGCTGGGATTACGGTGTGTGCTACTATGCCCATCCAGGCTTCCTTTTTTGAAAAACTATGCAATGGTTTCTAGAGCAATTCGCCAAGCCAAGTAAACTGGACACACCCGGCTCCATTCAAACTAAGTTCTCCCCAACTCGCTAGCCTGAAGGCCCGGCTAAGAAACGCGCCACATCATGCCCCTTTCTGCTCAGAACCAACACCCTTCACCGAGCCCAAGAGTGGAAACCCACCTCTGGCCTGCCAAGTCCCGTGGAGTCAGCCCCTTTCCAACCTCCTCACTCCTCTGTCCCAGCCGTCCTGCCCTCCCTTCCAACAAGTCAAACTCCTTTCTTCAACACCTCACCAAAACTTAGAGAGCCTGCCAAGTGTGTACTAGACACTGTTCTGAGCTCGAGAGACAGAGCAGGAGGACAGAGAAGGCCTGAAAATACAACCAAGTGTGTAGAGGAAACACGAAGTGCCCACGTTCTGGGACAGAGTGGGGCATCAGGACCGCCCACGGTGGGCAGCAGGGACTGAGGAGACCCTTGGAGACCTGGGGCCAGGGGCCGTGGAGAGAGGGTCTGCAGCTGGCTCCCCAGGTTCTGGGGTTCAGCTCGAGTCGCACCCCCCACCCCGTGTTGTGTCTATTGGAGCACCGTGGGGGGGGGGGGATGAAATGCTCCAAGGGCCCCAGTAAGTGAGCGACTGTCACGCGTGACCACACTCTGCCGGAGCTCAGGCCTGGCATTACGCAGGGGGCTGTGCAGCGGCGACCCGGTGCCCGGTGCCTGCTCGAGCGGCCACTCCGTCGCTCGGAGGCGCAGCCCAGACGCCTGGAGAGCCCGCAGGGCCTGGTCCGGGGCCCGGCCCCGGTGCGGCGCACTCACCCCGCCATGGCCGCGCTCCGCCTCCGCCTCCGCCGCGCGGGTCACGGTGACTAAGCACAGCGCGCCACCCTGTCACAATAAGAGTCCCGGGGCGCCGGCCGCGGGCGACCCCTACCCTCCACTCGCCGGCCGCGGCCGCCAACTTACGCGGGCGGACGGGCTCGGCTAGTGCGCACTTGGTGGGGACACGCGCTCCCCCCCACCAAGTGCACGGCCCCACGCGCGACCGCGGACGGCACTCGGAGCTGACTCCCCACCGCATCTCCGCGGGCGATCGCTCACCTCCGTCCCACCCCCCGGGTGTCTCTGTTGGTGCCACGCGTCCAATCCGCGCCGCCGGGCCGCCACGCGCCACGCTTCCGGGAGGAGCCGAGGGGGACCCGGGGGGCCTTGAATCCGGGGCAGCAGTGCTGCGGGGTCGCGGGCGGCACGCGTGGGAGGAGCGGGAGGGCGGAAACGAACGGCGGGCACACAGAGGCGGTTCCAGCCCTTCCTGCAGGTGCCGGGCGGAGGGAGCAGGGCGTGGGTCTGGGCGGCCCTAGGAGCCTGCCTCCGGGTTAGGCTGTCTGTACTCCTGCACCCTCGGACCCTCCCACACCCCACGCGGTCCAGCTAGACCCATCAGCCTGGTCGAGATATACATATATCTATTATATATATATATATATGTATGTATGTATATATATAGCTATAATATATATTCTTTTAAAATAACTTTAATGTTTTTATTTCAATTTGTAATTTACTTTGGTGTATGGGTGTATGGGTGTTTTGCCTGTATATATGTCTGCATACCATGCGCGTGCGGTGCCTTCTGAAGTCACAGGTGATTGTGGGCCGCCATGGAACTCTGGTCCTCTGCAAGAGCAG
This sequence comes from Microtus pennsylvanicus, assembly GCF_037038515.1. Classification (NCBI taxonomy): domain Eukaryota; kingdom Metazoa; phylum Chordata; class Mammalia; order Rodentia; family Cricetidae; genus Microtus; species Microtus pennsylvanicus. The sequence continues at coordinate 98,940,019 of NC_134581.1, read as the reverse complement.
CAAGTACTCTTAAATGATGAGCCATCTCTCCAGTCTTATAACTTACTTTTTTTTTTACTTATTAATTTTATGTATGAGTGTGTTTTGCCTGCATGTATGTACGTTTGTATGTACAGCACATGAATGCTTGGTGCCCACGGAGGTTGGGATTGTTTGGAACTGGGGATGCAGGTAGTTGTGAGCTTGCGGGAGCTGGAAATCAAGCCTGAGTCATCTCTAAGAGCAACCAGTGCTCTTAACCACTAAGCTGTCCCTCCAGCCCTGTAGCTTCTTTTTGAGACAGGGCCTTATTGTATATCCCTGGCTGGCGTTAAACTCACAGAGACCCTTCTACCTCTGCCTCCTGCGCGCTGGGGTTAAAGACGGTTACATCACTCAGGGCTTGTTTACAGGAATTTTTGTGTTGTGTGTACTTGAGGGCAGGGGACCACTTGCAGAAACCCATCCCAGCTTCCCCTCGGTGGGGCCTGGGTAGAACTCAGGCTGTCTGTAAATTTGGGCAAGCAAGCACCTCCACCTGCTGAGCCATTTTACTCTCTCTCTCTCTCTCTCTCTCTCTCTCTCTCTCTCTCTCTCTCTCTCTCTCTCTTTCTCTCTCTCTCAGAGGTATGGTATTCTTTGAGGGCATTGGAATACCCAGGTCTGCCTCTGTGTTTCTCACAAACTTTTGATATTTTTATGGTAATAGATACTTACGGCATTTATGATGGAAAGTTATTTCCTGAACTGTCAAGATGGCTCAGTGGATAAAGAAGCTTTTGGCCAATCCTGGCAACTCGAGTTCCATCCCTGGCATCCAGATGGTAGAAGGAGAAAACCAACTCCTACAAGTTGGCCTCTGACCTTCATATACACGCATAAAAATAATTTTGAACAATAAAAGTATTTCTTTCTTTCTTTATTTATTTATTTATTTTTTTGATTTTCGAGACAGGGTTTCTCTGTAGCTTTTGGTTCCTGTCCTGGAACTAGCTCAGGCTGGCCTTGAACTCACAGAGATCCACCTGCCTCTGCCTCCCTAGTGCTGGGATTAAAGGCGTGCACCACCACCGCCCGGCAATAAAGGTATTTCTTATTGGTGCTGGAGAGAATGGCTCAGTGGTTATGAACACTGACTACTCTTCCAGAGGACCAGGTTCAATTCCCAGCCCCCATATTACGTTGGAGCAAACATTTGTAACTCCAGTTCCAGGGGACACAACATCCTCTTCTGGCCCCCACAGGCACCAGCACCATGAAGACAAAACACCCAAATGAATAAGGAAAAATAAAAATTATAAAGTATTTATTATACTACTATTATTTTGTTTTGTTTGTTTGTTTGTTTTGTTTTTGTTTTTCAAGATAGGGTTTCTCTGTGTAACCCTGGCTGCTTTTCTGGAATTTCCTCTGTAGACTAGGCTGGCCTCAAACTCATAGAAATCCACCTGCCTCTGCCTCCCGAGTGCTAAGATTAAAGGCATGTGCCACCATTGCCTGACAACATTTATTATTTGATTGATTGATTGATTGAGACAAGATATCATTACGTAGCCCAAACTGGGATTACGAATTTGTATTCTCTCTCAGCTTTATTTATTTTTTTAAGTTAATTGTTTGGTTTTTTTTTAAAAAAAAATTTATGTGCATTGGTGTTTGGCATGGGTCGTTGGGTCCCCTGGAACTAGAATTACAGACAATTGCAAGCTGCCATGTGGGTACTGGGAATTGAACTTGGGTCCTCTTGACCCTTGAGCCATCTCGCCAGCCCCCAACTTTACTTATTTATGGTTGAGACTGTGTAGCCCAGGCTGGCCTTGAACTCAGAGTGAGTCTCCTACCTCAGCCTCACAAGCACTGAGGTTTTAATACAGCCACCACGATTAACCATATACTTTTTATTTTTTTATTTTATTTTATTTTTATTTATTTGTTTATTTATTTATTTATTTATTTTGGTTTTTCGAGACAGGGTTTCTCTGTAGCTTTGGAGCCTGTCCTGGAACTACCTTTGTAGACCAGGCTGGCCTCGAACTCACAAAGATCCACCTGCCTCTGCCTCCCGAGTGCTGGGATTAAAGGTGTGCGCCACCACCGCCCGGCAACCATATACTTTTTAATTAAGCGTATTTATGTTTAGCACCTGTAAAAAGAAATGCCAGTGGAAGAGATGTTGGTCTGTGTGGGAAATTCCTGGAAACTGAAGTCCGCTTTTTCAGGACTTGAAACTAATGGAGAAGAAGCTGCAGTTCCAGGCTTCTCCAGGGGTGGTGTCTTATCACACTCTGCCTGGTGTCCTGACAGGCTGGCTAAAACCACAACAGCTGTATCTCAAAGTCCAATCTACAGGCCCTGTGAACTGGCTGAAGAGATTTATTAAAACTCATTCAGCTGGGCAGTGGTGGTGCATGCGTTTAATCCCAGCACTCGGGAGGCAGAGGCAGGTGAATCTCTGGGACTTCAAGGCCAGCCTGGTCTACAGAGCAAGTTTCGGGACAGGCTCCAAAGCTACACAGAGAAAGCCTGTCTCGAAAATCCAAGAAGAAGAAGAAGAAGAAGAAGAAGAAGAAGAAGAGGAAGAGGAAGAACAACAACAACCTCGTTCAGGTATTTATCACATGACAATGTAACCGGCAAAGGATTGGACTCAATTCCTATGTCTTTTTGTAAGTTTCTGACTTAATAGCTGGAGGTACTGCTGTAGTGTGGAATATTATACAGCCAGTTAAAAGAAGTGAGATGGAGCTGGACTTAGAGATGAAGGCCTGTCATTTCAGCTGCCGTGGAGGGAGTTGGGAGAATGAGAGGCTCAAGAACAACTTGGGAAATAGTAAGACCTTGCCTTACAATTATTTAAAAAGCAAAAGAGAACGCTGGAGAGTTGGTTCACCAGTTAAGAACTCACTGGGACCAGAGCTCACCACACCAGGTGACTCACAAATGCCTGTAACTCCAGGTCCCAGCCGATGCCCCATTTCTAACCAACACACACACACACACACACACACACACACATTTTTTAAAGAAACCTTTTTAAAGCCAGGCAGTGGTGGCCCATACCTTTAATTCCAGCACTTAGGAAGACAAAGACCAGCCTGGTCTACAGAGCAAATTTCAGGACAGCCAAGCCTACCACAGGAGACCCTTTCTCAAAAACGAAAACTAAACAAAAATAGGAGTTGTAGAGATGACTCAGTGGTTCAGTGCACTTGCTGCTTTTGCAGAGACCGGAATCTGTATTCTATTCCAGGTACCCACATGAGGGCTCACAGCCATCTGTTACTCAGTTCTATAGGACCCAAGGCCATCTTCTGGCCTCTATGGGCACCATGCAGGTAGGTGGTGCAAAGACATACATGCAAGCAAAATATACACATAAAAACATAAATAAAACTATCAAAATAAAAAGAAACCTGGAGGGACTTGGCTGCAAGATGACCAAAAAAAGGAGAAATAATGGTCGTGCCAAAAAGGGCCGCGGCCATGTGCAGCCAATTCGCTGCACTAACTGCGCCCGCTGTGTGCCCAAGGACAAGGCCATTAAGAAGTCCGTCATTCGGAACATCGTAGAGGCGGCTGCCGTCAGGGATATATCCGAAGCAAGTGTCTTCGCCGCCTATGTGCTCCCCAAACTCTATGTCAAGCTGCATTACTGTGTGAGCTGTGCTATTCATAGCAAGGTAGTCAGGAATCGATCCCGGGAAGCTCGGAAGGACAGAACACCCCCACCACGATTTAGACCTGCTGGTGCTGCACCACGACCTCCACCAAAACCCATGTAAAGTGGCTTCATAAAGATAGAAGAAAACACATTGGAAAAATAAAATGGAACTTAAACTTTAAAAAAAAAAAAAGAAAGAAACATGGACTCTTCCGGTCTCTTTGGCCTCGGCGGCAGAAGCAAGATGACAAAAGGAACGTCATCCTTCGGAAAGCGTCGCAACAAGACGCACACGTTGTGCCGCCGCTGTGGCTCTAAGGCCTACCACCTTCAGAAGTCTACCCTGCCAAGCGCAAGAGAAAGTATAACTGGAGTGCCAAGGCTAAGAGACGAAACACTACCGGGACTGGGCGGATGAGGCATCTAAAAATTGTCTACCGAAGATTCAGGCATGGATTCCGTGAAGGGACAACCCCTAAACCCAAGAGGGCCGCTGTTGCAGCATCCAGTTCATCTTGAGGATTTCAATCTGTCTAAATAAATGTTCTGGTTTCCAAAAAAAAAAAAAAAAAGAAAGAAAGAAAAGAAACCTGGATGGGATAACACACATCTGTAATCCCAGCATTTAGTAGGATTACCTCCAGTTCAGAGCAAGCTCGGCTACCTAGCAAGACCTTGTATCAGAAAACAAAAGAATAAATGATGAAAAAAAGAACAGTTTTAAAAGACATTTACCGGGCTGGAGAGATGGCTCAGAGGTTAAGAGCATTGCCTGCTCTTACAAAGGTCCTGAGTTCAATTCCCAGCAACCACATGGTGGCTCACAACCATCTGTAATGAGGTCTGGTGCCCTCTTCTGGCCTTCAGACATACAGACAGACAGAATATTGTATACATAATAAATCAATAAATATTTTTTTAAAAAGACATTTACCACAGAGGAATATGGAGCAGAAGGGTTGAATGCTTGAGAACGGCCCAGGCTACATAGTAAGACTCTACGAAAAAAAATAAAATCCAGGTGCCACACACCTTTAATTTTAGCACTCAAGAAGCAGAGGCAGGGGCTGGTGAGCCCTCTCTCTAGCCCATGTTTTTTTGGGGGGGGGCAGGGAGGGACAAGGTTTCACTGTGTAGCTTTGTCTGTCCTGGAACTCTGTCTGTAGACCAAGCTGGACTGGCCTTGAACTCACAGAGGTCTGCCTACCTCTGCCTCTGGAGTGCTGGGATCAGACATTTTTAAAAGTAATTAATACTTTTTGTATTTTATGTGCATTGGTTTTTTTGCTTGCATGTATATCTGTCTGTGCGAGGGTGTCAGATCCCCAAGCAATGGAGTTACAGTTGTGAGCTGCCCTGTGGGTGCTGGGAATTGAACCCAGGTTCTCTGGGAGAGCAGTCAGTGTTCTTAACCGCTCGGCCATCTCTCCAGCTTCTTAGGCTCTGAAATTTTAAAGACATTCTTGGCTACATAGTAAGTTCAAGGTCAACCTGGGCTGCATAGTGAGACCCTATTTCAAAAACAAAAAACAAAATGGGAAAAAAATTGCATTTCAGGTTATTTTTCCCACAGAATATTTCTGGAAGTTCCCTACAAGTCCCAGCTTTTTAAAACCAATATTTAAATAGGGAACTGGGTGTTTTTTGAATTTAGTATCAGAATTCACCGCCAAACCAACACTCCAGGAAAGATAGAAGTGTGTGTGTGTGGGGGGGATTCAGGCTTCTCAGGAACTTGCCTTCTGGGAAGGACGATCGGGTTTTTTTTAAAAGGTTATTTATTTATTTATTTATTTACTTATTTATTTATTTTTGGATTTTCGAGACAGGGTTTCTCCGTAGCTTTTGGTTCCTGTCCTGGAACTAGCTCTTGTAGACCAGGCTGGCCTCGAACTCACAGAGATCCGCCTGCCTCTGCCTCCCGAGTGAGTGCAGGATTAAAGGTGTGTGCCACCACCGCCCGGCCCTGTTATTTGTTTATTATACAGTGTTTTGCTTGCATGTATGCCTGCACACATGAAGAGGGCACCAGATCTCATCACAGATGGCTGTGAATCACCATGTGGATGCTGGGAGTTGAACTCAGACCTCTGGAAGAGCAGCCAGTGCTCCCAACCTCTGAGTCATCTCTCCAGCCTTGTTTTTGTTTTGTTTTGTTTTTTTCTTGCGCGTGTGGCCTGAAACCCCAGCCGCTTTTAGATGCTTGTAGTTCCCAAGATTACCTCAAGGAGGCGCTCTGCCACAAGTCCCTCGGCCACAAGTCCACTTCTGACTGATGCGATTCCCAGGGCTGCTGCAAGGTGGCGCGCTGCACTTCAAACAACTGCCGACGTCCTTCTCCGACCCACACCCTGCTCCCCGAGCCCGCCCACCAGCCTTGCAAGTGCCAGGGATCATGAACACGTCTGGGACATGCTAGGGATGGCATGGAAAACAAGCGTTGCATAAACACACATCAGACCTCTGTATCCCCCCCAGACAACAATGCAGAATCTTCGAGGGAGAGTTAGTCTAATCTAACCAGCCGCCTCTAAGAGCAAGAAATACCAGAAAGGCCCCTCCCACATGCCCCCCCCACCGCACCCCAATCCTCGCCCCAAGGTCGTCTTGCTAAGACACTGGCATGGGAACTCAGCGTTTACAGTTTTTTCATCTACCAAATGGAGGGTGTAGCTCAGTGGAGCTCTTGCCTAGCACGAATCAAGTCCGGGGTTCCATCCTAGCACAGTAGAAGCCGCGTGCGGTAAGGCACACGCCTTTACCCACAGGAAACAACTCACAAGTTTAATAAAGTTGGCTTTGGTTTCATAGCATGTTTGAAGCCAGTCTGAGCTACAAGAAACGTTGTCTCAAAGTAGGGTCTGGGGTGTGCGCTCGCGTTGGACCCAGAGTGAGCTGGCCTTGACATACAGAACCAATGAGTCCATGGACCTGCACGCAGCTCAGAAATGCCCAGCAAGCCACCGCCTTATCGGTGCCAAAGACCATGCATCCATCCAGATAAATATGGCTGAATTTGAGACGATCACAGGCAGTGGAGGAAGAAAACGGAGGAAAGTTGCCCTCTGATGTGGCCGCTGGGTACCCACATACATAACAAGGGCACAGAATACGTAAATAAACAAAAGTTTTAAAGACAGGGTCTCTCCCAGCACTTAGGAGGCAGAGACAGACAAATCTCTGTGAGTTCCAGACCAGCCTGGTTTACAAGATCAGTTCCAGGACAGTCTGGGCTGTAACAAAGACAAACACCAAAACAAATAGAATTAGAAAAATAAAAGAACAGGGTGTCACTGGTAGACCAAGCTAGCTTGAACTAACCTTCAATTTTAGCACTCAGGAGTTCCTGGCCAGCCTGGTTTACATATTGAGTTCCAGGCCAGCCGGGGCCGCACAGTGAGAGCCTGTCTCAAAATAAAGGACTAATAAACAATTTTTTAAAGTTTTTAAAAAGATTTATTTAGTTCGTGTGCATGAGCGTTTTGCCCGCATTTGTTCTGTGTAGCATTCGAACGTCCAGATGTGGACAGTGGATGACCTGGAACTGAAGTTACCAATGGCTATGAACCACCACTTAGGTGCTCAGAAGGAAACCAGGTCCTCAGCAAGAGCAGCAAGTATTCTCAACTGGTGAGCTATTTCTCCAGACCCAATAAATCAAACTTTTAATTTATTTACTTGTTTGTTTACTTATTTTGTTTTTCAAGGCAGGATTTCTCTGAGTCGTCTTGGCTATCCTAGAATTAGCTCTGTAGACCAGACCAGGCTGTCCTGGAACTCGCAGAGATCTGTCTGCCTCTGCCTCCCAAGTGCTGGGATTAAAGGCATGTACCACCATTACCTGGCAAATAAAATCTTAAAGATGATGATTAGGGCTCTCTGGTGAAAATAAATAAATAGATGAATGCATTTATTCTGAAAGATCCCAGTGAGACCGGCAGCTCGAATTGTTTTATTGTAGTTTGTTTGTTTTTGTATGAAGAATCTGACTCCATGCTCTGAAAGCTCGGCAGTTGAGATCTGGCAAAGGCTCCAGGGTTAAATTTTTGGAGCCAGGCTTGTTATCTTTCTCCACAACTCTGCCAATCACTCATCCTGCCAACTGTTAGCACACCCTACCTATCTAGACTTCATCAGCTTCTGAGCACCCTTTGCCCCTGGAACTCTGGGAGTCACAGGGTACCTGTGGAGGTCTGAATCCGGGCAAGTCCCACCTTTGTTCAGAAGTCTCTGGGTTCCACCTGCCTCGGAGCCAGATCACAGGCCTTCCTCAGAATCAGTAACCACAATCTGCCCTTCCATCTCAAGTCTCCCCATGCTGCTGCTCAGCTTCTGCTCCAGCCACACTGAACGGCTGCTTGGGGGTTCCCAGCTCAAGTTACATCACTGCCTGTCCCCTTTTCCATCACTCGCATCTGATGGTCCATGTCAAACTGCGAGGAGCGTGCATTTAGTCTGTTCCTGTTATGGGACATTCAATCCAGTTCCCTTCCTTTTTCTCTATCCCTGCTGTCTGTCTTCGGCTGTTTCCTTTAGACGATGCACTTATTAGGGGAACCAATCTGTTCTTGCGAAGGGTCACAGTGGGTTGAAAAGCATCAGTCCGAAGAAGCAGGCACCAGGGTCCGGTCGGCTGTGGCTGCTCCTGGACTGCCAGTGGAGCAGCTAGTGTCCACCCTGTCCCGATGGGGAGAAGAGTGTTCTGATGGGCTGGAGCTGCGATCCAGGCTTGGTGGCAAGCAGCGTCTCAGGCCACCACCCGAAGGCCCAGCAGCACTTGGGGACCGCTGCATGCTGTTGGAGGAGTCTTGGCTGCAGGGCCGGCGGCCACAGCAGAGCAGTCGCAGAAGCGCGTGACGCAGGTCTCGGTTGGTGAACGTGTAGATGATGGGATTCAGGAGCGAGTTAGCCATGGCTAGACCCAGGAAGGGGTCAGCTTGCAGGAGCACGGGACACGCGCGGGCTGGGCACGCTACATCCAGCAAGAGCAAGAGAAACAGAGGTCCCCAGCAGACCACGAAGGCCAGGAGCACCACGCTGAGCGTGCGGAGCAGGGCCAGCGACCGTGGCGTGTGCCGCGATCGCGAGGACGAGGTGGCCCTGCGGGACCCGGGCCGCGCACGCAGGCGACGCGCATTGGCCCGCACCTGGCAGTAAATCCTTGCATAGAGTGCACAGATGGCAGCCAGGATGCCCAGGAAGGCCAGCACACAGAAGAGCACGTAGGCCTTGGCATAGAGCGGCAGCACAGTGGAGCAGGTTTCCAGGCGTCCCAGGCAGTTCCAGCCCAACGCCGGCAGCAGCCCGAGCAGCAACGACGCGCCCCAGACGGCCACCGCCATCGCCAGTGTGCGAGCGCGACCTGCGGCGGGTGCGGGTCCTCGACGGGCCATGGTGAGGTGGCGCTCCAGCGCAATGGCTAGGAGGCTGAGCACCGACGCGGCAAGCGCCACGAAGACACCCCCCTCGCGCGCGAACCAGAGTGCAGGCGACAGGCGCAGCGTGAGAGGCCCCGACAGCAGGATGTTGGTGGCGTAGGCCGCCCCGGCCAGCAAGTCCGACAGGGTGAGGCTTCCCAGGAGCAGGAACATGGGCGCGTGGAAGCGAGGGTGGCGACCCAGCACCAAGAGCACCGCCAGGTTCTCCAGCACGATGAAGGCGCACACAGCCAGGCACACTACCGCATCTGCGCGCAGACCCGCGCCGGGCTGGTAGCGCGCCCCGCGCAGCTTGCCCGTGTAGTTGTAGTGAAGGGCGATGACCTCGCTCACCGGCGCGGGCCGCAGCAGCCCGGACTCCATGAGCCGCCCGCCGTTCACTGCGGAGAGGTCCCTGCTGTGTCCCCCTTGTTGTCAACCAGACCAATGTGCGAAAGTCTATGGGAGGCAAGAACAGTCAGCATCTAAAAATCCTGGAGAAAGAGCCCTGGAAGAGGGTCCCTAACCCCTGAACTCTCCCACACCCCCAAAATTGTCCTCTGATATCTACACATGAAAACAAACTAAATAAAGTTAATAAAGTATTTGTTTGTTTGTTTTAATAACTAGTCATGGCGGCCATATCCCTATTCCAGCAGTCCAGGAGCAGACAGGAGGACAGTCTATGGGAAAGACGGTGGAGGAGTAAGCAGGGCCTTTTGGTGCACACCCGACAGATGGAGGCAGGAGGATCAGTAAGATCAGCTACGTAGTAAGTCTGAGGCCAACTTGGGCTCTGAGACCCTGTGCCAAGATGAAGTAAAATAAAAAGGAACTCCCATAACACAGAAGCATACTCACTCGTAAACAAATGAGAATTCAGAAAATCACGGCTACACAGACAACCCCAGACAGGGACATGTAGCAAGGAAGGAGTGCAGGGAACCATGAGAATACATTTCTACACGAAACATTCACACACAGATTCGATGACAGAAGCCACCACAGGGGCTCAGCCCTGGCAATGGTCTCACACCCAGTAGCACAGGCCACAATTTCACAACCTCCACCCACAACCAGCCTGGGGCCCAGCGCCCCACACCACACATGCTTTGATACACATTGACTTTTGCATGTTTTTTTTTAAAAAAAAAGAAATGTCATCCCCATAAGGCCCCAGCGAAAAGTTGATCCTGGCCACTCCTTACCCAGTTTCACAGCCACAGGACGATGGGAACCTCGTAGAGGTGCACATGTTCTTAAATCACAATGACTCCCCTGGCCTGCCAACAACCCTTTGATCCTCTCAGCAATTCTTCCTTCAGTCCCAGTCTACAGATGAGCAAAAATGGGTTCTTAAAGAAATACCTTGCAAGGCTGGCAAGATGGCTCTGGGGTCAAGGACTAATAACTAATAACTAATAACTTCAGTTTTGTGTCTGGAATGCACACAAAGCAAAGAGAGAGCCAACTCCCACAAACTGTCCCCTGACCTCCACATTCGTGTTGTGGCATGCATATATTCACAGTCCCACCCAACCATCCACCAACACACACACGCACACACTCAAATAAGTAAATGAGATTTTAAAAGGGGTTTTTGTTTTGTTTTGTTTGGAGACAAAGTCTTACTTCTGCCTCCCAAGTACTGGGATTAAAGGTACACACATCACAATGTTCTGTAAAATTTTACAAAAAGAAATCCCTTGCATAGAAGCCTTGGGCTCAATTTAAAATAAAGTGCAAGGCCACAGGTTCCCTATGCTGGCCTCAAACTATGCGGCTGAAAATTACATTGAATTTCTATCCTCATGCCTCTGTCTCCTGAGTTAGGAGTTACAGGAACCTGCCACCGTCCGGTTTATATGACATGGGTCCATGGGCTCTCTGCATACTAGGCATGCCCTCCACCAACTAAACTGAATCTTGGATCCTCTTAGTCCAATTTTACATCTGAACAGAAGAAACCCACGCCGGGTGTGGTGGTGTACACCTTTAATTTCATGGATCCGGGGGCAGAGGCAGGTGGATCTCGGTGAGTCTGAGACCAGCCTGATCTACAGAGTGAGTTACAGGACAGCCAGGACTACATAGAGAAACCCTGTCTCAACAAACAAACAAGAAAACAAAACAAAAGTAGATGCAAAGGTGTCTGTTTCTCTCACACAGTCCACAAAAATAGTGACAGAATTCACAGAAATACCCTTAGCAGATGAGAAAACCCAGGCCTGGGGGACAGATTTCTCAATACCAGGAAGGCAGAGGAACAAAGAAGGTCCTAGACAGTTTCAGAGTCGCACAGGGGACTAGCTGAGGAGACAGACAGACTTGGAGGTACTGGTTGGGCCACTCTGGGTTCCGGAGAGGCATCAAATACAGACAGGGTTATACAGCATTTTCTGCTCTGGTATACTCAGCAGAGGGTCGGGACTTTTGTACCACACCCCAGTCCCCTGACCTGCTTGGGGAAATGAAAAGTTTGCAGGAGCCCAGCAAGGCTGAGTTGGAGGATTCCTGGGGTCCACACTCCTTCCCAGCAGGGGACCTGCGAGTACCTCTGGGGTTTTAGTTTTCTCTGCTGGGGGACGGGGGAGGTCTATAATAATGGTCCTAGAAACTTCAGCAAAGAACGCTGTGCCCTTCCAGCCCCGCAGTAACTCCAAGGAGCCGAGTCCCACTTCCTGCAAGGTCCCCAGTGCTGGACACTCACCTCTGCGCCCGGATAGTGCGCCCAGGGCTGTGCGCCTGGGAACACTGCACAGCTGCTACGCGGGCGGGGCTGGCTGAAGGTGGCAGGCCTGGGGGCGGGCCCGCGAGGCGGAGTGCAGGCGAACGCCAGCAATTGCCCCCTTCTCCTCCCAGCCGCGGTTGCCAGCCTGTGCCACCCGCCGCGGCACCGGAGAGCGCCCTAGCGGCGACTGGTACCAGCAAGTCCTAGCTTCTCCCTCGGGACCCCTCCCAGGGACACTCGGGGTGGGAGGGTCCAGAATCGCGGGGAAGGGAGGGCCTTTCCAAGTGAATTACTCCCCTATTCCAATTAAGGGGTTCAGTCTGTCCTCTGATACCTGGACTCCTGATCCTGTATCCCAAAGACACCTTAAGGGCGCAGTACCTGAGCAACGCAATTTATGAGATACTTTGAGTGGGCGTGACTGCAGCAATCTTCAGTCCTCACCGGAGTGGACAAGTCTCTGCTCTGGCAGCACAGGTCCCTACCCCATTTTCCGGACACTCTCAAGGGGCTAGAGAGGTAGGGACGGGTGCAAGCCAGATGACGATGGGGGAACTTCCAGGTCCCCAAATAAGTAAGATCTGATTCCTCCCGCCCTGCAGCTTCTCTGTCCCGGCCGCATTTCTCTGAACCTTTAAATCTCAACCACAGGATATAGCATTTGCTGTGTTTTGGGAGACAGGGATTTTTGTTTTGTTTTTTTGAGTCAGGGTTTCTCTCTCAGTAGCCCTGGGTGTCCTGGAACTCGCTTTGTAGAGCAGGCTGGCCTCGAACTTAGATCCTTCTGCTTCTGCCCCCCAAGTGCTGGAATTAAAGGCATGTGCCCCCACCGCCCGACTGGGGACAGGAATTTGACGTTGTCTTGAGTACTTTTGAATAAGTAAGGCAATGAATGGATGTCTATTTGCAGTGTGTCTTCCCTGAGGTCTATTTTTAAATTTCTTAAAATTACACTTATTTATGTATTTTGTGTGTGTGTGCATATGTGTATCATGTCACATGTCATGTGTGTGGCGATCAGAGGACAACTTGTCGAAATTGGTTTTCTTCTTCCTCTGCTGGTTAAGTCCCCAGGATTGAACTCAGGTTGTTGGGCTTAGCAGCAAAAGCCTTTCCGCTCCGAGGCATCTCTCTGGCGTCTCTCAGAGCTCCTTCGTATGTTGCTCTCTGTCTCTCTTCCTCCCTCTCGGTGTCGCTTTCCCACGCCTCTCACGGACCTCTTCTCCAGCAGGCTAGCCTCAGCTGGCTCTACGCCCCAACCTCCTTTAATTCTCAAGACGTTCCCGCCAGGGCCCAGCTCTACAAGTCTCAGACCAGCGGCCACAGTCTGGTTTCCGGTGTCTGTTTGAGTGACCTTCCTGGGACCATACCCTTTGCCCAGGGTCACTCCAGCCTCAGCTGGTCAGATGTCGGGGACCCCGTGAGAGGTGAGCACAGTTGTTCCCGGTGGGAGGAATCTCGAGAAGTCCCAGACTAGGTTGTGCCTCTGGTGAACCCCCTTGAAGAGGTCTCCAGTCCGGCCCCCTAATGTAGCCCTTTGGGGATTCCTTAGCTTCAGACCCAGCTGTTCCCAGCGGGCAGAACCGCTCTTTCCAGTTTTAACCAATCGAAACCACCCACTCAGGCAGCATAGCCAATAGGATGATTGGGGCCGGACCTTAGGTGCCTGGTTGTTCACAACTCCAAGGCCCAGGCTTTTCTCTGAGTGCCTGGGAAAAGAGCCCCCGGGTCTTGCCTGGTAACCAGCAGGCGCTCAACAAATGGTTTTCTTTATCAGAGGGGAAGCAGTGTGGGAGGTGGCTGCTTCACACCTCCCAGGCGACAATATCACCTCCTGTGAGTTCTGCCAAGCACTGAGAATTTTCAGAACCGCCACTGGCCATAGCTCCCAGACCCAGCGGCCTCCGCTCCTGCAGGCTCCTGGTCTTCTTTTCTACAGACTGTGACTGCGGGACTCATCCTGCTGCGACCTGGACAGATGTCACGAGTTCCCTGGACCACCCATGCTTCTGTCCCTCACTTCACACACTGCCGCTGGGATTTTTCCCTCACCTACTCCAAAGCCTGCCACATCCCTAAGTCTCTCCAACTAAGTAGCCCACTCAGCCCCATTTCCTGACAGCTACATTCTTAGTTCCAGCCCTACTAATGGCTTCCTTATTCTTCAAGGAGCCTGGGCCAGCGAGATAGTTCAGCCAGACAAAGCACTTGCTGTGGGTCTGCTAGGTGGCTCAGCCGGCTACCACACCTGATGACCCGAGTCTGATCCTGGGAAGAAGAGCCAGCTCCCCAGAGGTATCACATGACCTCCACAAGAGCACCGTGATGCTGGGGCACCTGCATACGCACACTCATCTCACACACATACACACTCCTCCCAGATGCGTGCACACTCGTCTCACACGCACACTAAATTCTAACACGTAGAAGAATAAAAACAAAAGCAGAACTTTAGAATCGGTCAGCACTGTTTCCTGAGTGCACCTCCTCACACGGGCCTTTCATAATTTAAACAAGAGGAGGACCGGCAAAGCGTTTAGAATATGAAGCCAGAGTCTTTTGCTTCGAAGCTGCTGAACAGAGATTTTCCAGGGTTCGCTACCGGACACTGATTGTGTCTAAGTTCTGTAATGTTGATCGTGGGTACTATTTGTCACCATTGTATCTCAGAGAGGAATTCGGAAGGGCGACAACCACACCCCAGGCATCCACAACACCGCACCCAGTCCCCACTGCCACCCACAGGTACAGCTAGAATCCAGCCCTGGCCCCCACACTCCTGCCACAGCCTGCCCCCAGGCTTGTCTAGGCCACTCACCTGCCCAGCCTGTTCTGCAGCAGATCCTCAGGCACAAAGGCTGCCACGCCCATGCTGTGCCCACTCTCTGGGAGGCAGGGCTGCGCCTCACCAAGGGGCAGAAATGTGCTCCCCCTCAGACCACCGACAGCCTGCATCAGAGCCAGAGGGACATGAGGGGCCGCTGATTCTCACTCTTCCCCTGCCTTCTTCAGGCTCAACGTGAACACGGCAACAAGTGTGACCTGAGTTTCACAGAACCAGAGCTCAAAGATGCTAGAGGGACACTCAGGAGCACTAACCCAAAGTCTACTCTCAAGCGCGACTCCTTAGCTCAATGCCTTTCCCTCAGATGGCAGGGGATTATTGTCGTTTGTTTCTCTTTGATTTAGTTGGTGTTTTTCTGAGGAAGGGACATGCACACCTCTGCACCGCATGTGCCTGTGGACATCAGAGGCCAATTCTCTGGAGTGGCTCTCCTCCCATGTGGGTTCTGGGAGCCCAACTCGGGTTGTCAGGTTTGATGACAAATTCCTTTACCCACTGAGCCATGTTGCTTTTCCAGGACTTTTGTTTTGGGAGACAAGCTCTCATGTAGCCTAAGCTGGCCCAATTCCGGATCCTGTTGCCTCCACTTCCCAGCTCTGGGATGACAGGCATTTTCCGTTCTGAAGCTGGAACAACACAGGACTCTGTGCACGACAGACAAGCATTCTGCCAAGTGAGGTCCAGCGTCAGCCCTGCTGGAGTTTGCTTCTTCCTAGGGGTCCCCTGTGGTCTCTAAGACCAGTGTGGAGGTGAGGTCAAGATAGCATGGTGCCGAGGGACACACCTTCTCCAAGATGCTGGGTGAGTCTGAGGAATGACTCCACCCCTCTGCTCTCGCCTGTCCCTCCTCAGGCTTGTAGAACTCTGCAGAGGAAAATCTAAGCTCACCTACCTACAAGAGCCCTCCTATACAGCTCAGGTATGTTTCAAAACAAAAGCCAAGCACTTGTGTGGAGAAGAGGCCCTGATCGTTTCCTCCCGGTGACCCCTTGAGCCCCCTTCCCTCTCAAGTACTAGATTTGGAAGCCTGGCATCAGCCTTCTCATTCCCTCTGTCACATTTGTTCTGCAGGCTAGGCGAGAAAGGGAGAGGAACGGACAATCGTGCAGAAGCCTTGGACCAGCACATTCAAAAGCCTGCGGGCTGGAAAGCACCTACAGTAAAAGACACTGAATTCACTTGGCATGGTGTGAGATCGGCTGAGGGCAAGGATGGAACAGGGAGGGTGGAGGTGGGACAAGAATCAGGTCTGGCAGGGCCTTGAATACCAGGCCTAAGAGGTGTGACTACCTCCTCACTGTGTGGCTGGGCACTGCTTGCTCAACCTCTCTGACCTCAGTTTGTTCACCCCTGAAATGGAGACACAAGAGTGGTTTTATCTGACAGTGCTCACCGGTACCTTAATCCCAATCCTGTCAGTGAGAGGGGAGCAGAAAGGCGGGGTTTAAGACCAGCTTGTGCTCTGTACCAAGACCTTGTTAGAAAATAGATTTTCCGCCCTCCTCAGCCAAAAGTAAAATCGGACTCTCAGGGCTGCGGCCGTAGCACAGTGAGCAGAATGCTTGCCCTGGGTGCCACCCCCAGCACCACAGGAGCCTGGCATGGTGCAGCATGCCCGTGATCCCATCCCTTCTAAGACGGAGGCAGGAGAATCAGAAGCTCAAGGTCATTTTCAACTCAAAAGTAGCCTGAGACCAGCCAAGACACATGAAATCCTGTATAAAAAAAAAAAAAAAAAAAAAAACAACAAAGGGGCCTGGTGTGGTGGCAAATGCCTTTAGTCCCAACACTCAAGAGACAAAGGCAGGCGGATCTGTGAGTTCAAGTCCAGTCTGGTCTACATGGCAAGTTCCAGGACGAAACAGAGAGTCTTGTCTAAAATAAAAAGTACTAAAGGGGCTGTAAGGATGGCTCATCAGGGGGCTGGAGAGATGGCTCAGTGGCTAAGAGCACTTACTGCTCTTCTAGAGGACCTGGGTTCAAGTCCTAGCACCCACATGGCCGCTCACAACTGTCTGTAACTCTAAGATCTGACATCCTCACACGGACATACATGTAGCAAAACACCAATGCAAATAAAATAAAGATAAATTTTATATAGATCGATAGATAGATAGATATCTAGATAGATAGATAGATAGATGGCTCAGCAGTCAAAAGCACTTGTTTCTACTGTGGAAGGCCCATGTTCGGTTCCCAACAGAAATGGTGGGGTGGCTTACAACCTCCTTTAACTCCAGCTCCAGGGGATCAGATGCCCTCCTCTAGACTCTGCATGCCCTGTACCCATGTGTACAGACTCAGGCACATAGACACACGCAAATACAGATAAATAAAAACAAATCTTTAGCCAGGTATGGTGTCACACGCCTTCAATCCCAGCACTCGGGAGGCAGAGGCAGGCAGATCTCTGTGAGTTTGAGGCCAGCCTGGTCTACAGAGCTAGTTTCAGGACTGGCTCCAAAGCCACAGAGAAACCCGGTCTTGAGTAAACAAAAAAAAAACAAACAAATGTTTCCAGTCAAGCCTGATGACCTGAGTTTGATTCCCAGGATCCACATGGTGGAGGGAGAGAACTGGCTCCTGCAAGGTGTCCTCTGACCTCCACATGTGGATGTGCTGTGGCACAGATGAACTTTACATACATGCATCTACACACAGATTATATATATTTTATATATGTGTGTAGTCCTGTCTGTCTTGGAACTCACTTTGTAGACCAGGCTGACCTCAAACTCAGAGATCTGCTTGTCTCTGTTTCTCAAGTGCTGGATTAAAGGCGTGCGCCACCCCTCCCTGGATAGAGTGTATCAGCTCTGAGATGATAGAATTTACATACTGAAAAAAAAAAGAATTAACCTACTGCAAAATTCTAGGTCAAATGTGATGGTGCACTTCTGCTATTCCAACACTCAGCATTCAGAAGGTAGAGACAGAAGAATCAGGAGTTCAAGGCCATCCTCAGAGTTACCCTGAAGTTTGTGGGACTGCTGTCACCGCCCCCAAAATAATCAATTTATTATCTTATTATAACCATGTACTGAGAATGAAGTGATATCTCACTGCTTTGAGCAGTTCCTATCTTCATTCATTTTTTTTATCATGATGTAGCCCAGACTGGTCTCAGACTCACAGAGATCCTCCTACTTCTGCCTTCTATGTAGACCAGGTTAGCCTCCAACTTGAGGCAATCCTCCTGCTTTTGCCTCCCAGTTGTTGAGATGAGAGGCACGTTCCACTCTCTCTGCCATGCTGCCCAAGGTGTCCCGGAAGCCCCGATTGTGCCTCAGCCGTCGGGGTAGCCAGGATGACAGGAGCGCGGCAGGTGCCTGGAACTCATTGATCACTGATCACGCCTTGCAGTCACCATTTTCCCTGCCCTTGCTCCGTTCACAACCCTCTGTAGCTCCCTACTGCCCTCTGATGCTGTTCAAGCCGCGAAGCCATTGGCATCTGGCTCTAGTCCTTGGGCCCCAATACTGGCAGCTTCTGCTGCTTTACCTTTGAACCTGTGGCCTGCTTCTCCTCATCTTCAAAACCCCCAGGAGCCTGGGGTTAGACAGGCAGGTCAGAGTTGGAGTCCTGGCTGCAGCTGTCTGGTGTGTGTAGGTGGAAGGGGTGCTTTCATTTGTGAGCCTCGGTTTCCTCATTAGGTTTTGATTTTTGAGACAAGGTCTCATCTTATAGCACATACTGGCTTGGGACTTGCTATGTTCAAGGCTGGTCTTGAACTCAGGGAGATCCACCTGCTGCCTCTGCCGCACAAGTCCTGGGATTAAAAGTGTGCACCACCACAGCTGGCTGCTTTTAAAGTTTTTTGTTTTTTGGTAAGTGTGTGGATATTTTGCCTGTATATTTGTGCACCAAGTGCATGCCTGGTGCCCACAGGAGCCAGAGGAGGGCACTAGAAACCCTTCAGTTGTAGATGGTTGAGAACCACATGTGTACTGGGAATCGAACCTAGGTTCTCAGGAAGAACGTACAGCAGCTATTGCCTTTGCTTTGGTTTTTGTTTGTTTGTTTGTTTTTGTTTGTTTTCTTTTGTGACTTGATTTCTCTGTGTTTAGCCCTGGCTGTCCTGGAACTCTGTAAACCAGGCTGGCCTCAAACTCAAGGATTTCACTTGCCTCTGCCTCATCCTGGGATTAAGGGCTGTGCCACAACTTCCTGTACTTTTTTTTAATGATTTACATATTTTTATTTTACATGCATCGGTGTTTTGCCTACATGTATGCCTGTGTGAGGGTGTCAGAGCCTCTGAAACTGAAGTTACAGACAGTTGCTAGCTGCCATGTGGGGGCTAGGCATTAAACCAGGGTTCTCTGGAAGAGCAGCAGTCAGTGCTCTTAACCACTGAGTCATCTCCCCAGGCCCCACTTGAACTTGCTTTTAAAGATTAAAAAAAGTGGGGGCTAAAACAATAGCTCAACATTTAGCACCACTGGAGTGCTTCCTGAGGGCCCAGGCTCATTTCCCAGCACCCACATGACGGCTCACAACCATTTGTAACTGAATTCCCGGGGTCCCCAAGGTACCAGGCATGCAGACAGACATGCAAACAAACGTTCATACAGATAAAATAAATATCACTGTTGCTGCGCAGTGGTGGCGCACGTCTTTATTTTATTTTATTTTATTTTTGGTTTTTCGAGACAGGGTTTCTCTGTGGTTTTGGAGCCTGTCCTGGAACTAGCTCTTGTAGACCAGGCTGGTCTCGAACTCACAGAGATCCGCCTGCCTCTGCCGGCGCACGTCTTTAATACCAGCACTTGGGAGGCAGAGACAGGCAGATCTCCGTGACTTCAAAGCCAGCCTGGTCTACAGAGTTGAGTTCCAGGACAGGCTCCAAAAAGCTACAGAGAAACCCTGTCTGGAAAAGCCAACCAACCAACCAACCAAACAAACAAATAAAAAATCCACCTGTTGTAAACAACCTATCAGCTGGAGTAGGGGAAAACAGGCTACTCTGATTGGCCAGGCTGAACAGGCTGGAGTTGAGCTCTTCTCAAGGTTGGTGAGCGCCTCTGTGGGCCCTAAGGAGTCCTCAAATGATAGTAAATTGCCTCTCTGGCATCTGAGTTAAAAAGCCCATAGGCTCTGGAAGGTCAGAAGTGCAGGCAGGGGTTGGTTGGGTTTGAGATGCCTTCCAGACATCACGTGGTTCTTCTGAGTCATTGACCCGAAACAAGCACACACTTGATGACTTGGTGTCTCATATTGTTTTTATTGCTTTTATGAAAACATAATTCCATATTGCTTTGTGGAATACAATTGAGAATTATAATTAATATGAGGTATCATTTTCCTACCGGGAGCTACCTGGCCTCCCTCCGCTTCCTGCCTCGACTTGACTTTCCATTGCATTTCTAGCTGTACAACTCAACTCTGTTTTCTTTTCTTTCTTTTTGGCTTTTTTTTCTTCTTTCTTTCTTTCTTTCTTTCTTTCTTTCTTTCTTTCTTTCTTTCTTTTTCCTTCTTTTTCTTTTTGATTTAATTATTATGTATACAGTGCTCTGCTTGAATGTTTGCCTGCAGGACAGAAGAGGGCACCAGATCTCATTACAGATGGTTGTGAGCCATGAAGTGGTTGCTGGGAATTGAACTCAGGACCTCTGAAAGAGCAGCCAGTGCTCTTAGCAGCTGAGCCATCTCTCCAGCCCCTGGTTTTGTTTTTTTTAGACAGGGTTTCTCTGTGTAGTCCTGGCTGTCCTGGAACGTCCTTTGTGGACCAGACTGGCCTCAGACTCAGAGATCCGCCTGCCTCTGCCTCCTGAGTCCTGAGACTAAAGTCGTGTCTGGCTAAGCTGGTGTTTTTGTGTTTCTTGGTTTATCTTTTTGCTTTGGTGAAGTAACTTTCACAGAACGTGAGAAGTAGTAGCAGTTTTGATTCATTCCATGTTGTGAAATGTTTTGCTTTGTTGGTCTTGACACTGAGTCTATGCTGTGTGTATGAGTATGCACCCATAACTGCCCCCAGCCCCAGGGAAGATGCCAACGATCCTGCTCAGCTGCCTTGTTCCTGAATCTGGTGTCCAGCAAACCCCAGAGTTTCCCACAGCACTGGGGTTCCAGGCATACTGGCCACACCCAGCTTTGCATGTGGGCGCTTGGGACTCAGGTTTTCATGCTTGCACATCGAACGTTCTTACCTGTGTGTGCGTGTGAAATGGAACATGTGTGAAGGTCACGGAACATTCGGAGGTCCCTTCTATCCTTCCGCCATGAGGGTCCTGCGGCTCAGACTCAGGTATTACATTGGCAGCAAGCAGCTTTACCCACTGAGGCGCACTGAAGGCCCTGTTTCTCCAGTCCTGACAAAGGAGGCAGTGAGTTTGTTTTTGAGACAGGGCTCATGCAGCCCAGGCTAGCTTCAAATTCCCCGTGTAGCCGAGGATGACCTTGTTATTCCTGAGTTGTTAGATTAAAGGGCTCTCTCTCTCTCCCCCCCTCTTTTCTTTTCTTTTCTTTTCTCTTCTTTCTTTCTCGTTTATTTCTTTCTCTCTCCTTTTAACGAGGGACTCACCTCAGGCACCCATGCTGTACAGACGGAAGAGGCATGAAGTGTGACTCTAGACAGTCACGAGGCGAGTGGTACAAAGCGATGGCTGTGAGGATGTACGTCTGTCTGCTCGTCACGTGTCTTTAAGCCTGTGTCTTTTATGGCAACAACTGCTCTCCTGGGAGGGAGTTCAAAGTGTGATATATTTCATCCAGGGAGTGGGAACTTGCTGGAGGTGAATGGAAGTATTTTTTTCTTTTGAATAGCAGAGAGACTTTGCTAATTTGAGGAGTTAGTGTCTCAATGTCCCTGGAGAAAACCCATCTTATAGAGAGCCATTCCACGGCAACTGTCATGTTTGGATCTCATGCTGCCAGATGAATTTCTTTTTCTCTTTTCCCCTCTTCCTTCTTTCCTGATATTTTTGGTGGAACTCATTGTCCTCCGCAGGCTAATGCTCTCCAAGTGTGTGAGGTAGTGGTCACAATCTCAATCACACTCAGGGCACTGAGTTCCAGGCCTGTCTGGGCTACACAGTTAGTGCCAGGCCAGAAAGGTTCACATAGTCAGGCCCTGTATCAGAAATCAAGGGCCGCAGCAGGTGTGGGAGCTTTTCAAGAGCAGGTGGAGGGAGTGGGGCGGCCACTCAGCTCTTGAAAAGGACTTGAGTTTGGTTCCTTGCACTCAGAGGAGGTGGATCACAACTGCATGTAATTCCAGCTGCAGAGTACCCAACACCCTCTTCTGGCCTTCATGGGCACCTGCACACACATGCACACACACACACACACACACATTTATTCTCTTTCTCATACGCACACACACACACAGAGAATTTAAAAAGTCTTAAGAAACAATATAAACCAAGAGAAAGGCCAGCTGTGAGAGGCTGGGACGTGTCTCAGGTGGCACACTTGCTTGCACAGCATGTGTGAGCCATGGGTTCCATTCCCAGCCCCACATAAATAAGTGTGGTGGTACAGACTTGGCATCCCAAGATGCAGGAGGTAGAGGAAGGAGGACCAGAAATTCAAAGTTGAAGATGATGAGAGGGCTCAGTGGCTAAGAGAACTGATAGCTCTTCGGTTCAACTCCCAGTACCCACAATTTGACTCACAATCATCTGTAGCTTTGCTCCAGGGAATTCAAAACTTGTGCCAGCAACAGGCACACACGTGGTACACATACAAACTTGCTGGCACTCACATATATAAAATAAAGATAATTAATTTTTAAAACATTGTCTATAAAAGAGTGTTCAAGGCCATCCTTAGCTACGCACAGTGAGTTGGAGCTCAGCCGTGACTGTACAAGATGCTCCCAGAAGGACTGGATTCCATATTCTTCTCCCTCCAGCCAGGTGTGCTGTGGCTTCTTGATATTTTCCCTCACCACCCTGTGGGTGGCCGAGTGCCCAGGCTTGCTTCCCCTGCTCAGTATTACAAAAGAGACCTATGGTAAATGTCAGCCAAGGAAAAGGTCAAAGTTCGAGATTAGAGGCACATTTTCTACGGAACCCCAGTTGCTCTTGCAACATATTTCAACCAGGAAATCCCGATGGGGAATCACTGGTGCACATCTCAAAACGGCAGATGGTGGCAAGAACTCTTTTTGTGCTGTTGTCTGAGTCAGGGTTTCCTTGAGAAGCCCAGGCTAGCCTCAAAGTCACAAGGCTAATTTTCAGCTCATAGTAATTCTCTTGTGCCAGTCTCCTGAATGCTAAAATGGCAGCGGGAGCCACCACAGCCGGTTGAATTATTGCCTCTAGAACATGAGGAAGAGGGCTGGGGATGTAGTCTGAACTTTTAGGAGTTGGTTCTCTCCTTTCACCATGTGGGGCCTGGGGTCGAATTCAGGTCATCAGTTTTAGCAGCCAGTGCCTGTACACTCTGAGATATTTAGAAATCCCCTGTTACACCCATTCTGATTGTTCATTGTTTTTGTTTTGGGGTTTTGTTTTCTTGTATTTCTTTGTTTGTTTTTCGAGACAGGGTTTCTCTGTGTAGCTTTGTTTGTCCTGGAACTCACCCCCATTGACTAGACTAGCCTTGAACTCACAGATTTGTAGTTGGCATTTTCTTTGGCCAACCAGCTCCCAAATAAAGACATAGAGACTTATTATTAGTTATGAATGCCTGACCTTAGCTTAGGCATTTTTAACTTAATTTAACCTGCTTCATCTACATTTTGCCTTGGGACTTTTCACCTTTCTTTTATTCTGTACGTCTTACTTTCCTGCTTTCTCCATGTCTGTCTGTCTGGCTCCTGGAGTCTTCATGTTGTCTCTTTCTTTCTCTCTTTTCTTTCTCCCTCTTAAACACCTCCTCCTCAGTCTCCCTGCCTGGAAGTCCCACCTATACCTCTTTCCTCGCTATTGGCTGTTCAGCTTTTTACTAGACTAATCGGGTGCCTTAGGCAGGCAAGGTAAAACAGCAATACATCTTTATAAAGTTCAGTGCAGCTGGGGTCACATCTTCTGGGTGTGAGACCTGGGACTAGTCATGCCTATGGATGGCTTGAATACACGGAGCTTGTTCTCACGCCAGAGAGGTCTAAGTGCTTCAAAACACTAGAAAAGGACCTTCAAATGGCTCAGTGGGGAAAGGTGCTTGTTGACAAGCCTGGGAACCTGCGCTCAGGACTGAAGGAGAAAAGAGACTACACCAAGTTGTGCGTATATATTCGAGCCCACCAGAGGCATGACAAGCCTCAGGTGTCTCACCCAGAAGTTGTGACCGCTGCTGCAGTGGAATTTGAGTGGCCAGGAGAGGAATCTCATGCTAGAGCTAGAAAAAGCCCAGCTTCCACAGCTTGAGGTCAAAAACCGTCAGCAAGGCTTCGTGAGGGGACGGTCCGGAGGTGTGGCAATGGGCGTGGATTCCAGGGCTATGACAAAGCGGCCTCAGATAAGGGCCTGCAGGGGCTCGCTGGCGCGCCTGCGCGGTGAGATAAGGTGGGTGTGGTGAGCCGAAAGGAGGTGGGCAAGTGCAGGGTGGGGCGGGGCTTGCTCTATGACCACGCCCACCCGTATCCGGGTGCTCCGGGCCGCCAAGATGGCGCTGACTATAGAAACTCGGGTACCCGCAGCGGCCGGAGCCGGGTCCGGGAGCCCCACACCGGGTACTGACTAACGCTGTTCTAGCCACGGGGCTGCGCTCGAGCGTTCGCAGTTCCCCTGACCTCGGGGGGCACCTACGTCCTTCCTCCCCGGCGCGTCCATGAACTCCGTGTCGCCGGCCGCGGCGCAGTACCGCAGCCGCAGCGGGAGCCCGGAGGACGCGCGCCGGCCCGAGGGTCGCAGGCCGAGGGGACAAACCCGGATCCCAGATCCCAACAGCCTGGGACCTTCGGGGTCGGGCGGGGCAGCTCTAGGCTCATCTGGAACCGACCCCGCCGAGCCTGACGAGGTGGACAAGTTCAAAGCCAAGTTCCTGACAGCCTGGAACAACGTCAAGTATGGTGAGGAGGGGGTGCAGAGGTGGGTGTCAGAGAGTCAGCGAAGCAAACCGAACCTTAGCCCTGGCTTGCGGATGGCCCCACCCTGGTGGAGTCACCTGCAGGTCTTCCTCCCTACACACTCGGGGACCTACTACAGGTAGGTTAGGAATCCTTTTCAAGCCCCGCCCTTTGCTCCTGTTTGACCTTGGCCAGATTTCCTTGCTTTCTGGCAGGCTGTTTGCTACCCTCCAAAAATAGGTGCTGTAGTAAGAACAGAGCTAGCAGGTGGTGTGGTTGACACCTGTAGTCCCAACACTGGGAAGGCTGAGGCAGGAGGGTTACCAAGAGTTTTAGGCTACTCTGGGCTACATAATGAGTTCCAGGCTGACTTGATCTCCTCATAAGACTCTGCCTTTTAAAAATTGGGAAATGGGGACTAGAGAGATGGTTCAGAGATAAAGAGCCTTAACTGCTCTTCTGTATGACTGGGTTCAATTACCAGCACCCACATGGCAGCTCACAACTGTCTGTAACCTCAGTTCCAGGGATCCAACACCCTCACACAGACAAACATGCAGGCAAAACACCAAAGCACATTTAAAAAAAATCAGAAAAAGACCAGTGAGATGCCTCAGTGTTAAATGCATTTGCCACCAAACCTGAGGACTTCAGGACTGTCCTGGTGGAGCCAACTCTAGCAAATTATCTACCCTCCAGGCCCAAGGTGTGGCACTTGTCCACACACATACACAGGCTCACATACAAAAAATATAATGTACTTTGCATATTTTACAACAAAAATCAACTGTTAAAATAGAATGGCCCTGATTCCCTGAGATAGTGGTGGACCCTTATGAGGGTGTAACCAAGTCCCACCTGTGTTTTAGACAGGCATGAATTTTGCACAGCTGCCCCAAGATTCTCAGCTAGCACCAGGCCCATCTCACCGTTGTGGAATGGAAGGCCCATTGCTGATTCTTGAGTGCTTTAAGTTGCTGGGAGCTGCTTTGTGTCTCCCCAGGTTGGGCAGTTAAAAGCCGGACCAGCTTCAGCAAGATCTCTACTGTTCACCTCTGTGGGCGACGCTACCATTTCGAGGGAGAGGGTGAGATGTCCAACCTGGGGCAAGGGTTGGGGGGGGTCTCTCATGGGGTTCTCCTTGGTTGACAAGCTGACTAGTTGACTCTCATAGGTGACATCCAGCGGTTTCAAAGAGACTTTGTATCTCGACTATGGCTTACATATCGCCGGGACTTCCCACCCTTATCTGGGGGTAGCCTGACCTCAGACTGTGGCTGGGGATGTATGTTACGAAGTGGTCAGATGATGCTGGCCCAGGGCTTGCTCTTGCATTTTCTTCCTAGAGGTGAGTTGTGTGTGTGTGTGTGTGTGTGTGTATATGTATGTGTGTCAGTAAAGTAAGACTTCAGTTGGGCATAAAGCAAGTCCCTAGAGACAGCAGTGCAAGCTCAGTTCCCTGGACTACATGAAAATCTTTCTCAAAAAATTAAGAAGCATGTGCTACCACACCTTTAACCCAGCACTTGAGGTGGAGGAAGGCAGGTCTCTGGGAGTTTAAAGCCAGCCTGGTCTACAGAGAGTTTTCCAGGACATCCAAGGCTACACAGAGAAACCCTGTCTCAAAAAAAAAAACTAATTAGGAATTGGAAGATGGCTCAGCTGTAAGATCATTTACTGTTCTTCCAGAGAACTTGGGTTTGATTCCCAGCACCCACATGGCAGCTCATACCCCTAGGGAACTGCAGTTTCTGGGTCTGGCACCCCCTTCTGGTGTTGAGTACCAGGCTGTCGCAGAGCTCTGAAATACTTGGAAGCAAAACACCCCTGTACAGAAGCTAAAAGTAAATAAAATTTTATTTTAAAAAATGAGTTTTGTGTGTGTTTGAAAATGGTAGGTCAGTTTGGAACTTACCTAAGTGTTAGGATTACATGTCAAATAAGAGGGAATAGGAAGGTTGTCCCCCCACACTACATGTTTTAACTACAAACTTCATCTCTTCTGCAGACTGGAGGTGGGTGGAGGGCACAGGAGTAGCTTCTTCTGAGATGCCAGGGCCTGCCTCTCCCAGCCGCTACCAAGGGCCTGGTCGTCGTGTGCCCCCACGGTGGACTCAGGGTACACTGGAGATGGAGCAGGATCGTTGGCACCGGCGGATTGTGTCCTGGTTTGCTGACCATCCCCAGGCCCCCTTTGGGCTACATCGGCTAGTGGAACATGGGCAGAGCTCTGGCAAGAAGGCAGGAGACTGGTACGGGCCCTCTGTGGTGGCACACATCCTCAGGTAAGATCCTTTGCAGGGCAGATGGGGCTGCTGGTTACCCCAGGGACTCAAGCCTGTCTGCTTTCCTGCCCTCAGGAAAGCTGTGGAGAGTTGCTCGGAGGTCACCCACCTGGCGGTGTACGTCTCTCAGGACTGCACAGGTGAGGCTGGGAGCAAGCTTCTAACTGGAGCCAGTGCTACCCCAGGCCCTCATTCCTCAGGGGCTAATGTAAGTTCTGGAGTGAGGGCATTTGGATATAGATTCTAGGTACAATCTGTGGAGGTGTAGTCAGGGTTCCCTCTCCTGCAGAACTAGAAAGTCAGATGAGGGCTTCAGGATGAGAAATTGTCTTCACCCTTCTACATGCCAACCTCACTTTAAAAAAAAACAAAAAACTATGTTTATTTATTTGTGTGTTTGGGGTGGGCCTGTGTCATGGTGCATATAACATGATAGGGGTGTGGGTATTCTCCTGTGTGTTCTAGAGATCAAACCTGGGGCATTATGCTTGGCATCAGGGCCTTTACCTGCTCGACCGTCCCATGAGCCCGGTTCACTCTTAACTAAAAACTATTCTGATGTGTCTGAAGTCTGGGCTCCTTGGGCTCATCAGGTGTCAGGGTTTAGTGACTCGGTGATCCAAAAAACTACTGGGTTGGCAAGATGGCTTAGTGCGTGAAGGCGTGGCAAAGCCTGGCAGCTAGAGTCTGACCCTGCAGCTGAGTTTTCTAACGTCCAGTTGTGTGCTGTGTAATGTACATCCCTTCATGGTCACATACAGACACACAATAATGCATTTTTTTTTTTACAAAAGGCCCAGATTGGTAAAGGCTCATTTGGCAAAGGTTTTTGCTGCTGAGCCTGAGGAAGTGGCTTGGATTCCTGAACCCCCATGGTTGAAGGAAGAGAACTGACACATACAAATGAATTAATAAAAAAGTGCTCACAGCAGATTGACCTGATGTTAGCTGTTGTTTTCTTCCAGGTCATCTGACTATATATAGCTTTGCATGTGTTTAGCTAGGGTCTCATAGCCCAACCTAGCCTCAAAGTCATATGTAAGAATTAAGAGAATAGCCTTGACTTCCAGACCTTCTGCCTGTAGAAGATTGCAGTTTAAAAGGAGCCTTTTGGGCCAGGAGTGGTGGCACACACCTTTAATCCTTAGTAAGACCCTGTCTTAAAAAACAAAACAAACAAACAAACACAACCAAAAACCGTCCCACTCCTTTAGAGGCCAGCCTGGTCTACAGAGCGAGTTCCAGAACAGCCAGAGCTGTTACACAGAGAAACCCTGTCTCAAAACAAAACCAAGGCGTGTGCACATGCACTTTTGTGTGGAGTAAGGAAACAGCTCAGTTGCAAAGAACTGAAGAACTGAGTTCCATCACCAGAGTCTAGGCATTGTAGGAGGTGCAGACGGAGTGATCCTTGAGGCTGTCGGCAGCCAGCCTCAGGCCAGTCAGAGACCTTGTCTCAAAAACCAAGGTGGGGTGGTCCTGAGGAACAAGACTGAAGGTTGCCCTCTGACCTCAAGAGTCCACACATAGGCATAGACATCCATACACACGTGAATATCCAGCCACACATGAGGGGCTGGGTGGGGCTGGGGATGTGATTTAATGGTAAAGGGTTTATGTACACTGACACACAAAGCTCTGAAATTGACCCCCAGCACCCCAAGTTTAAAGTGAGGCATGCTGGTACGTCTCAGAATCCCTGCATTACTAGGATTATGGCTCAGCTGGTAGAGCAATTCCCTGGCATGCATAAAGCCTTGAGTTCCATATTGAACACTGTATAAGCCCAGTTTGGTGGCACACATCTATAATCTCAGCACTTGAGGCAGGATGGTCAGGCCTCAGTCATTCTGGCTACCTAGAGTTCTAGGCCCGTCTAGGACACATGAACTCCTCAGGTCCTCACTCTTTTTCTTAACGCCTGGAGGCTCCAGGATTATCTGGAACTTGGTGCACTAGGAATACGTTCTTTGCTGATGAGCATTCTTTGCTCACCTAGAGTTGCAACTCTGGTGTGCTCCTGGGGCTTGAAGGCTGGGTAGAAAAGTGATCTGCTGACCTGTCCCTGTCCCCACAGTGTACAAGGCAGATGTGGCACGCCTGGTGTCGTGGCCAGACCCCACAGCCGAGTGGAAGTCTGTGGTTATCCTGGTGCCTGTACGACTGGGTGGTGAGACCCTTAACCCCGTGTATGTGCCCTGTGTGAAGGTAAGTGTCTCCTGGTGTGCACCTCTGCCTGGGGGCTCCACACTTAACAGTCGGGGTCAATCATGGGTGTCATTCTTTGGACCTGTCTGCTGTGTGTGTCTATGTAAATGTATGTGGTGTGTATATGCAGAAGTGAGAGAAGACACAGGGTTTCTACTCTGTCACTCTGCTTTTTTTTTTGTGACAGGTCTCTCACTAGCCTTGGAGCTGGGGTAGCAACCAGCAGTCAGTCCCCATTTCTGCTCCAACAGTACCAGGTTACAGGCATGTGTGGGTGTACCTTGGTTTTTACATAGGAACTGATGTTTTGAACTCATGCCCTTGTGTTTGTCAGCAAGTGCTTTTATCCTTTGAGCCGTCTCCCCACCCCACCTTGTTTTATGAGACAATTACATGCACATTCTACCATACTTTTGATAGAGGTTCTGGGGACCAAATGCAGGTCATGAAACAGCTGCAGCTGATCCATTTACTATCCTGGGGGCTGGGATTCAAACCCAGTGAAATGAGCCAAATTCTGAGTGTGTTGTGTAGAGTGAACATTCTGTTTGAGAACAAGCTGGAATGTTCTGGAAGACTGGGGAAGGAACTCAAGATGGAGCTCTGTGCCAGGTTGCACACTCACACTTGAGTTTAATCCCCAGCAAGTAAATATATTTTCTTATTAAAAACAGACCTGTCTTCCCGAATCCAAGCACTTGAGAGGCTGAGGCAGGAGGAACTAGACTCAAAGGCCAAACTCAGTTACTTAGCAAGTTCAAGGGCAGCCTAAGCTGTGAGGGAGGCCCCATCAACAAAAGTTTGGCACTTGAGCCAGGTAGTTGTGGTACACACTTTTAATTCCAGCTTTCGGGAGACATGGGCAGGAGGATCTCTCTAAGTTCAGGACAGCCAGGGCTACAGAGAGACCCTGTCTTGAAAAACAAAACAAAAAGGTTGGCATTTCAATGTGGACTTTAAAGGGCCAGGGGTGGTTCTGGTGGAGCCAGAGGAAAGCCCCTCCTTGGCCTTCTAGAAATTAGCTGAGGAGCTAGAGAAGTCTCTCAGGGAAAGGGGACAGCATGACAGGCTCAACCAGAAAGCCCCTGGCATGTTTGCACTCAGGACAACCAAGTTCCTTCTGTAAGATGAAGGCACCATTTCATCTGTCACCTTCACCCCTCTGCACTGTTCATTCCCAGCTACACTGACCAGTGTGGTGTTTGCACATGCTTTTGTTTTGTTTTTTTCAAGACAGGATTTCTCTGTAGCTTTGGAGCTTGTCCTGGAGCTAGCTCTTGTAGTCCAGGCTGGCCTCAGACTCAGAGATCCACCTGCCTCTGCCTCCTGAGTGCTGGGATTAAAGGTGTGTACCATCATTGCCCGGCTTGCACAACATTCTTTCTCAAAGGTCTTCACTCTTCTGCCTTCACGGGAGACTCCCCACATACAAACCCAGCCCTGCTAGCTCTTTGCTGACAAGTCTCTTCCTGAAAAGTGCTGGCTGTGTAGTGGGTCTGGAGAGCTGTATCAGAGCACTTTTTTAGCATTTGCAAGGCCAGGCTTTCCTCCCAGCACCAAAGTAATTCAATAAAACTTGGTGTGGTGTCCTGTCATACTCCTGTAGTCCTGGAGGCTGAGACAAGAAAATCTAGTGCTGAAGGCCAGTCTGGGCTCCATAGGGAGACCAACTCAAAATCTGTCCTCTTGCTACACTCCTGGTACTATATAGTTAGTATTAGGGAGGTAGTGGATGCAAGGAAGATCAGAAGTTTAAGGCAAGCCTTGGCTATAACTAGTCTATCAAAAAAAAAAAGTGCTGGGCAGTGGTGGTGCACTTTTAATCGCAGCACTTGGAAGGTAGAGGTGGGTGGATCTCTGTTCAAGGCCAGCCTGGCCTACAGAGTGAGGTCCTATTTTAGAAAACAAAACAAAACAAAAACAAGGTAAAAAGTGGTTAGAAGGCTGGAGAGATGGCTCAGTGGTTAAGAGCACTTGCTGCTCTTCCAGAGGTCCTGAGTTCAATTCCCAGCAACCACATGGTGGCTCACAACCATCCGTAATGAGATCTGGTGCCCTCTTCTGGCGTGTGGGCATACATGGAGACAGAATGTTGTACACATAATAAATAAATAAATCTTTTTTTTTTTTTTTTGGTTTTTTTGAGACAGGGTTTCTCTGTGGTTTTTTGGAGCCTGTCCTGGAACTAGCTCTTGTAGACCAGGCTGGTCTCGAACTCACAGAGATCCGCCTGCCTCTGCCTCCCGAGTGCTGGGATTAAAGGCGTGCGCCACCACCGCCTGGCCAATAAATAAATCTTTAAAAAAAAAAGTGGTTAGAGTAGTGGTTCTCATTCCCTTTGGGGGTTGTCACGGGGTCACCTAAGACCATCAGAAAATGCAGATATCTACATCATAATGATAATAATTATTCATGCCAGGCAGTGGTGGCGTACGCCTTTAATCCCAGCACTCGGGAGGCAAAGGCAGGCAGATCTCTCTGAATTTGAGGCCAACCTGGTCTACAAGAGCTAGTTCCAGGACAGGCTCCAAAGCTATAGAGAAACCCTGTCTCGAAAAACCAATAATAAGAATAATAATAATAATTCATAAGAATAGCAAACTTACAGTTATGAAGTAGCAATGAAAATAATTCTATGGCTGGGGAGCATGAGGGATTGTATTAAAGGGTCACAGCATTAGGAAGGTTGCGAACCGCTGGGTTAAAGATGGCTCAGTGGTGAGGAGGGAACATTGCTCATGGAAAGGACCAGGTTTGATTCACAACACACGTAATCTAACACCCTCTTTTCACACACTGCACTAAGGTGCATAACCAACGCACAGATAAGACACATATACAGGCCCACCAGCACTTGGGACGCAGAGGCAGGTAGATGTCTGTGTTTGAGGCCAGCCTGCTCTACACAGCAGGTTCCAGGATAGTGAAACCCTTAGAAAAACAAAAATTAAAAGCCTGTTAGGTATGTAGCCCTTCCCATAGTCTTCACATCTGGCAGCTAAGTTTCTGTTCTAGAATATCAGTGCCGTCAGGCTAGTTTGTTTAGCATGTTGGCTGCTCAGTGAGTCCCCTGGCTTTGTAGCTGCCAGCTATCTTGTCTCTACAGGAGCTTCTGCGGTCAGAACTCTGCCTGGGCATCATGGGGGGCAAGCCCCGGCATTCACTGTACTTCATTGGCTACCAGGGTAAGCCATGGCACCTTTCCGGGGTCACAGCCTTCTGCCTTCCTCTTCCCACCCCAGTTTACATTTGCCCCTCCCAACCCCCCACAGATGACTTCCTGCTCTACTTGGATCCCCACTACTGCCAGCCTACTGTGGACGTCAGCCAGGCTGACTTTCCCCTGGAGGTGAGCTGGTGGCTTTGGGTGGGAGCTGCAGGCACAGTCACAAAATTGGGGTCCCTCAAATCTCTCCCATCTGCCCAGTCTTTTCACTGCACCTCACCTCGCAAGATGGCCTTTGCCAAGATGGACCCCAGCTGCACCGTCGGGTTCTACGCTGGGAACAGGAAGGAGTTTGAGACTCTCTGCTCGGAGCTGATGAGGGTAAGCTATAATTGTGGGGCTGTCTTAGCAGTGGAGTCCCAGCCTACCATGTGCTGAGCTGACAAACACGGGTCTGGGACAGTAGCACATTGTCTGTGCTTGACATCGAGGTAGACTTTTTCAATCAAACTTCTTTTGTCCACCACCAGGAAGCTCATCTCAGAATAGGAGAACAAAATGAAGGGTGCCTGAAAAGCTTGTGTCACTGCTGGGGTGGGGGGAGGGTACCTGGGTGCTCACCACTAGTTCCAGGGTAGCTGTTCACAGGCTGAGCAGTTGGTTGTGCACTGTTCAGTTGCTGCAACTGATTCTGGATGACCCTGAACTGAGACCACTCTCTTTCATCCTTCTGCAGATCCTCAGCTCCTCCTCAGCCACAGAGCGATACCCCATGTTCACTGTGGCTGAGGGCCACGCTCAGGACCACAGCCTGGATGCCCTCTGCACCCAGCTCTCACAGCCCACATTGCGGCTGCCTTGCACAGGACGCCTCCTGAAGGCCAAACGGCCCAGCTCTGAGGACTTTGTGTTTTTATAGTGGGAAGGGATGGGGAAAGATGCCAGACTATTTATTTTTTTATTTATGTCATGTCAGGTATGGGATCTGGAACTCCGATGGCAGTGATGGATTCCCTGTCCTCATGTCCCCCATCCTCCCAAACACAGCTGAGACCTGTCTAGGCCCCCAGGTTGGGGCTGTGCCCTTTAGCTGCCCCCAAGTCCCCTCAGGAGCCAGGGATGGAGAGTGGGCTCCAGGGCACTCACTCAGGGCCTGATTCAAGTTCTGTAGCCTGCACTGGATCACTGTACTCACTGGTCCCAAAGCCCCTGTCCTGGAGAACCGACTGACTGCTGGGTAGAGGCTGATA
The DNA here is from genome assembly GCF_037038515.1 of Microtus pennsylvanicus. Taxonomy (NCBI): domain Eukaryota; kingdom Metazoa; phylum Chordata; class Mammalia; order Rodentia; family Cricetidae; genus Microtus; species Microtus pennsylvanicus. The sequence goes on along the minus strand of NC_134581.1, from coordinate 98,906,522 downwards.
AAGATGCAGACTTGAACACGCTGGGGTTGCTTGACTTTTCAGGCTGACTTGTACACAGCTCCGACAGCCTGTTTCTACACTGACAAGAGACAGCAGCATCCTTGCATGCAGCCAGATTTAGACAGGTTTGGGAGGTATATAGCCAACAACTTGGTTGTGGAGGTAACCTGTGGCCCTCATGGGTGGCTCTGCTGTTTCCTCCTTTGGCGACCCAACTGGCGGAAGTGCAGCCTTTTGGGGTTGAGACCAAAGGCCTGCAATCTCTGTCGGCTGAATTTGTGACCTCCAAGTGTCACTGTGGGGCCCAATAGCCTGGCCTTCTTGTTCTTCTGCCTCTGGGAAGCTGGCTTCTCTGGGCTGGCTGTATGTGCCAACTCCTTGGCTACCTGGCTCTCAGACTGGAGCCTCTTCCCACAGGTTCCATCAGGCATGGATAGCTGTTCCTGTGGGTTGGCCTTGCCCCGCGACTTCCCTGTGGCTTCTGTGGGCATGTCTGTCCTATAGGAGAAAAAGTCAAAGTTCAGGTCAGCTTGCTGTTCAAAACAGGCAATGATCCCCCACTTTTTCATTGTTTGAGGCGGGTCTCATATAAGCCAGGCTAGCCTCAAACTCTGCATACTGAAAGATGCCCTTTAACTTCTGATCCTGCTTTGTTTTTTGGGGGGGAGGGGGTAGGGGGGTTGAGGTATTGAGTCCGTCTCACTAATATAGATAGCTCTGGCTGTCCCAGAGCTCACTACTGTAGACCACACCACTGGCCTTGAACTCAGATCCTTCTGGTTTATACAGTGCTGGGATAGGGCTTTCTACTGTCAGGTAACCCTGCTCCAGCCCATAGTCTCTCTATGGATCCCGATGGCCTCAGCTTCCTGAGACAACTGTCATAAATACGACAGCTACAAATTAGCTAGACTAGCTGAAGCCATTTATGTTAGTCAGCTCCTTGTAACTTAAGTACAGTAAGAGTGTGTCCCAACTGAGTCTAGTAAGGAACGACAGCCATCCTTATAACAGCTAACAAGCCTGTAAGGTGCTTCTAAGAATTACTCTGTTCAGGCTTTGGATGAAACTCGGGACTTGAATCATGCTGAACAGTCTCACCAGATGTGGTGGCACACACCTCCAATCCTAGCCTTGTGAGGCAGAGGGAGACCATCCTGGTCTACATAGGGAACGCCAAAGACAGCCAGGACTATTCAGGCCCAGTCTTCACCCCATAATGACAAGCTGTAGCTGTGGAGTCGGGCTTGCTTCAAACTCATAAACCCTGCCTTTGCCTCCCTAGTGCTAGGGCTACAGGTGTGTACCACGTGTCCAGGTCCACTGATCCTTATTCTGAGTGTGCCATGCATGAGCTCAGTCTTTGAGCCATAAAGTGACCTTACTGAGAGGAACAGTAACTGGTCTAAAGATGCCACAGCTGGGTGTCAGCTGGCCCTGCTGCTACCATCCTCCCCAGGCCCGTGCTTACTCTTCCTGGCACAGTGATTTGAAGATCTGTCTCTTCTTCCACAAGTTCTGGGCCTTCTGGCTGTACGCCCGCTTCTCCTGCATCTCTTCTTGCTCTGACCTGTGGGTCAGGGGTGTTCCAGAAGCTGTGCAGACTGGTGGGCTCCCCCCATCCCCATCCCCCTGCTGTCACCTGTACATGCAGGTCTTCTTTAGGGAACACCAGCGGTTCAGTTCCTTATCATCAGCTGCAAGGATCTGCATGAGGAAGAAGGTGTCTGCTGTGTGGTTCTGGGGTCTGCCTCAAGCCTCAGTCACTCAGAGTTGGGGACAACTGAGTTTAGTGTTTTTCCTGTTTTTGAGGCAGGGTCTCATGTAGCTCAAGCTGGCCTTGGATTTCCTGATTCTCCTGCTTGTACCACCATGCCGGCTCTTTTTTTGAAAGTCACTGCACAGCTCAGGCTAGCTTGTAATTCACTGTAGTGCCCTACCCACCTCACCCTCTCTAATGCTGGCCTACATTAGCACTATTTAACTCTTCTTATTGAAGTCCAGACCTTGCCTCTCCACAGTGAATATCCACCTCCCATTCTCTGGGCTTCTCTACTTTCCCTGCCAGCCCTGGTTCTAACCTCCTCGGTGCTGAGCCCAAAGTCACAGGGCACCACAGTGCGGTACTTGAAGCGACAAGGCATGTCGTCGATGATGTCCTCATAGTCCAGCCGGTAGTATTCATCCAGGTACTCCTCAAAGGTCTTGTCCCCTGCTCAGGAGACACAGCCAGGGTGTGGCGTGTTCAGGGCCTGGGAGCCATGCGCCCACGCTGCCCGTCATGCCGTGTACCTTACCAGGGTCAAACATGGGTTTCTGCTGCCCCACTGCAGCTGCAAAGGGAGACTTGCGCTTCTTCTTGCCTGTGGAGGGGGCCTCACGAAGCTTCTTCCGAGGTTGTCTGGGGTCATAGTCAGCGTCCATCTGTCAGGAAGCACTGGTCAAATCAGGCCAGTCCTAAACACCCTCTGGACACTCACTGTCCTTAAGGTCTCACAGCCCATTCGGGCCTCAAACATGCTGTGCAGCCAAGCCTTGAGCTCCATCTCATGGAAATCTTCTGCTCTGCCAACTGCACCCTACTTGGACCTCAGATCAGTGGTACTTACATTAAAGTCAGGGTCCTCACAGTGCAGCCCCTGCTGACTCCAGCCTCCGTCTTGTTCAGGTCCGCCATATGTGTCCCAGTTCCAGTCATCTGGTTCCACAGAAGGCAAAGTAAGGACAGCACATAGGTTACATACCTGAGCCCTGGTCCCCTAGCTTTGTAAGGACACACACCTTCGAGGCCTTCTTCTTCCTCAAACTGTGGCTTCTCTTCCTCCGCCGTGCCATAGAAGGCATCTCCAAAGCATTTCTGCAAGGAAAAGCCAGGCCTAAGACAGCAGAATCCGCACACTTGCAGCTCAGCTTCTCCATGCCAATGCTAGCATAGCTCACCAGTCTACTGTTTGGTTTTAGGAGACAGGGTTTCATGTAGGCCAGGCTGGCCTAAACTCACTACGTAGTAGAGGCTAGCCTTGACACTGTGATCCACTTGCCCCACCTCCTGAGTGCAGGGATTACAAGTATATGAATGGTAGTTTTTTGCTTTTAATGAGACAATCTTTTAACCCAGGCTGGTGATCCTTCCTTCTGTTTCAGATTCCTAAGTGCTAGGATTATAAACTCATGCCCAACTTGTGTGGCTCTTGAGCCTCCCAAGACCTTGTTCCCTGCAAAGATCTCCTGTGTGCTGGAGCCCTCCACATGGCCACCTGTTGTCTAGGTTGCATTTCACACAACTCTACTGTGTTCTAGCTCTGCAGGACTCAACCCTGTCATCTGTGCCCATCACCTGTGAGCTGTCATCATCCAAGATCCTACCTACACTAGATATGGTACACACCTATACTTCGCACTAAGGCCGAGCCCAGGAGATAAGTAGCAGGCTAGCCTAGGCTACAGAATGGTAGGCATGGTGGCACACACCTACAACCCTGAGTACCTGAGAAGCAGGAACAGGAGGTGGTAAGATTGAGGTCAGCCTGGATACGTAGTGAGATTCTTTTCTCAAAACAACAAAAGACATCCTGATAACATGTCCATGACTCAAACTCCTATCCTCCTTGCACGACATCAGACTGACAGAACTGCGACCATTTTCTGTATCTAGTGTACTGTCTGGAGCGCTCTTGATAGACAACAGGTGGTGGCTGAGTTATAGCCTCCCAGCCCCACAGTAACTAAGAAAACAACTGACTGCACGTGCCATGCGCTAACCTGGGTCATTCATTAGTTTGGGTGGGTTTTTTCCCCACACCTCAATTGTTTTGGCACTTGGGGCTAGAACCCAAAGCTAGGGAGGGAGTTGCTCTACCATAATCATGCCCCAGACCCTCACTGGGAGACTGTAGGCAGGTTTCTACCACTGAACCATGCCCCTCCCTTCACATGCCAACCCCTCTCCAGATTTTATGTAGCCAGTCCACTATGTATCCCAGGCAGGCCTTGAAGTCATGCAGGAGCCCTGTGTGTAGCCCACCATTCCTCTCGGGCCAGCCCTTCCAGTCCTTTCCTTGGTCCAAGGCAGTGCTCCAGTAGGCCTTACCTTAAAGCAAGGGAAAGGTCCTGAGAGGTCAAGTCATTTCTTGAGAGCACATAGCCAGGAGGTGACCTCTGGTCCCACGAACAAGTTCCCAAGCAGTCATACCTGCATGAGCTGGTCATGCTGGGCAGGGTCAAAGTCATCCTCCAGGTCCTGCTCTTCAAGGCCCAGTGTCTCGTTGCCAGTGACCTGCCGCAGCTTCTCCAGCTTGGCCAGAATCTCCTTCCTCTTTAGGTTCTTTAACTGTTTCAGCTCCTCCTGCTTCCTGGCCTTCTCCTGTGGGACAAAGAAGCTCAGCATTCCTGAGAGGCAGAACCTTGCAGACAGGGCCTCCCAATACAAGCAGTTTCCCATTTTCTTTGAGACAGGCTCTCAGGTAGCTCAGGCTGACCTTGAACTAGGGATACTCTAGCCTCCAGGTCCTGAGCTCTGAGAAGACAGGCATTGTCTGCTATGCCTGGTTCCTGCAGGGATCCCTTCAGTGCTTAGGTGAAAGCTAATGCTTTGGTGCACACTAGTATTCTAGCCACTGAGTAGCTGAAGATGGCTTAACTCTTTCTGTAGACCAGGCTGGCCTTGAGCTCGTGGTGCCCTGCCTCTGCCTCCCAGTACTGGCAATACAGGTGACTAGCACCATGCCAGCGTAGTTTTACTATTTATTTTATTATTATTTTGACATAGCCCATCATGACCTAAAACTCAAGAGATTCTCCTGCTTCTGCCTCCTGAGTGTTGGGATTAAAGGTATGCACCACCATCTTCTTTTTCTTCTGTAACTTTGTTCCCCAGGTTGGCCTTGAACTCTCGACTTAGCTGGGGCAGGCCCAAAATTTTCAGTATCTGTGCCTTGGCTCTGGAGGGCTGGGAATCTCTGGCACGCACTGCCACAACTAGCCACACTCACCCTCTTCTTCCGCTCCCTAGTCTCTTCCCTCTTCTCCTTCCTGCGCTCATCCTTGCGACGCACAGATGATGCAATGCTACGTGGGTACGTCTTGACCTGTGGGCAGGAGAGGAGCCCAGAGGGACTTCAGACATCATATGGGGCTGAAGCTCCAGACCCTTGGGCAGCCATGTCCTCCCTGACCCAGGCCTTGGCACACACCGAGGCTGAATCAGGCTCCTCAAAGCGGAAGTTGTACTTGTGTTCAAAGTCTTCCTGCTTCTTCAGGAATAGCTCCCCTTCATCCGAGGAGTCGTCCACTGCCAGCTGGACTGGAGGTCCAGGAACCCTGAAGGACATGATGGAGTTATAAGGCTCAGGAACACCAAAGATCCCGGGTCAGACACCAGCTTGTTTTATCCCCACAAGAACTCTACAAGGAATGAGCTGGTCAGCTGGTTCAGCAGGTGTGTGCTGACGCCCTAGAGCCTGCGTTCCATCTGATGGGACCACACGGTAGAAGGAGGGAACTGATTCCCACGAGTGAAGCCCCACCCCTGCAAACACATAAATGTAATGAAGAAATTAGAAATAATAATTTAAGAAAAAAGCCAGGCAGTTGGTGACGCACACCTTTAACCCCAGCAGTTGGGAGGCAGATACAGGCAGATCTCTGTGAGTTTGAGGCTAGCCTGATCTACAGACCGAGCTCCAGAATAGCCAGGGCTACACAGAGAAACCTCTCAAAAAATAAACCAAAAAAACAAAACCCAAGCTCAGTGTCTGTTGTTGCCTGGCCTGGATGCCGGAGAGTATCTGAGGAACATGCTGGGAAGAGGAGGTGGCTGCTCACCCGTCCTCCATTTCTTCTTCTTCTTCTTCTTCCTCCTCCTCCTCCTCCTCTTCGTATCGTTTGTTGAGAATATAATCCCTTAGGAATTGTTCCCCCTCATCCAGTCCTGGGCTGTTCCAGTATTCCTTGAGGTGTGTCTATGGGGAGAGAGGGTGTAACAAGCTCAGTACCTTGGGGAGGGACCTCAAGAATTGTAATTTCATAGTTGATCTAGAGCAGATAGAGTAGCACCATTCTGTGCCTTTTCCCGTTTTGGGATCAGGTATAGCCCAGGCTGATTTTGCACTAACTGCAATCCTGTCTTAGCCTCTTGAGCACTGAGATAACAGATGTGGACAACCACACCTGGCCTGTATTTGCCTCATTTTATTCACTGAGAAACTGCAGCACAGAAATTGTTCATGTTTATCTTCAATGAATGTGCCTTTGGTTTTGGTGCTGGGGACAGAACCCAGGGGCCTGTGCATGCTAGGTAGGCACTACCCTCGAGCCACGACCAGCTGCTCACTGGAGGGTTCAGGGAAGATGCTCTACCACTGAGCCACACCCCAGTCCCTCAAGTGTCCTTGGGTACCTGGAAGTGGAGGATGAGACAAAGCTGTACCAGGTAATTCGGCCCCGGGGACCACATCTGAGGACTCACCAGTTCTTTCAAGGTCTCAGAGCTGTGGATCTCCTTTTGGCCCTTTAGCCACTCAACGTAGTCCACTTCCTCCTGGGCCTATGGAAAGCCAGCAGTGAGCTCCTCGCGAGTCCAGCTGCCCTGTCTCCAGTCCAGGCATTCCAGCAGATCCCAGGCACTAACCTTTTCTTCCCTACTCTTAGTGTGTTTCTGCAGCAAACCAGAGCCACCTTCCCCAGCGCTGTCCTCATCACTGCTGTCCTCCACGAAAGCTCGGAAGCTACACACGCCATGGGAGAGACTTCAGCACTGGTGCACGACCAGCCCTGAGCTCTGAGACGCTCAGTGACACTATGAGTGTATGCTGCTGGTACTGCAGCAGCTATCCTGTCCCCCACTTAGTTCCTGCGCCCGTTGCCACCAACCCCAACCCAAGCTCACCTTTCCTTCAGTTGCTTTTGTTCTTCTACGTAGCTCTTCGAGGATGTTTCCTGCAGAAGAGGAATTGATGTGGGTCTCAAGCCAGCTATGAGCCCTCAAGCCCCTGGCCAGCCATTTTTCTACCCACCTTGAGCCTCTGGTCAAAAGTCTCCCCATCAGAGTTGTCCTCGTCAACATACTTGCTGTGCAGAGAACCATACAGAGTTTAGCATGCAGTGCTCAGGCACAGGAGCTCAACAATGTCTTGACTTCACAATGGCTTTACTAGGCACTGATGTCTATTTAGTATCTCCTCTTCCCAAAGAAATCTTTTATAAGTGAAAGTATGTATGTAATGTGCGTGTGTATGTGCAGGTACATTGCATGTACATGGCTGCAGAGGCTGTGTCAAAAACAATAGAAAAAAATAGAGAGCCATAAAGGACATATGTAGTCTTGACTGGCCTAGAACTCACTATGTAGACCACAGTAGCCTAGAGCTGACAGTCCCCTGCCTCTACTTCCAGAGTGCTGTGATTGAAGGGCTGTGCCACCACACCCAGCCTTTCTTATTGCTCACTGCTGCAGCAAGGCTTGCTCCACCAAGCTCCTGCAATCCATAGGGGTGACAGGTACATGCTTGGCCATGCCCAACATTTAACATGGCTGCTAGGGATCTGAACAAAGTCCTCTAGCTTTAATGATAAGTGTTCTAACCCAGGGTCATTTAGTCTACCCCACCCTTGCTCCCAAGGTAGGGTTTTAGCATGTAGTTTTACCTGGTCTGTAACTGGCTACCTGACTAGTCTGACCTCAAACTTATGACAACTCTCCTGCTCCTGTCTCTTGAGTGCTGGGGTTAGAGGTATGTGTTCCACAGACTGGCTAGAACTCTTTAGTTATAAATGCATTTTTACTTCACAATATTTTCCTTTTCTTTTATTTCCTCTTTATTTAAACAATATGAGGAGCAAACCAATAGTTTTGCACATGGAAGACAAAGCAGTCCACTGAAGCCTATGCCCCTGACCCTTGTATTTTTTTTTAAATATTTATTTATTTATTTATTTATTATATATACAATATTCTGTCTACATGTATGCCTGCAGGCCAGAAGAGGGCACCAGACCTCATCATATTACAGATGGTTGTGAGCCACCATGTGGATACTGGGAATTGAACTCAGAACCTTTGGAAGAGCAGGCAATGCTCTTAACCACTGAGCCATCTCTCCAGCCCCTTGTATTTTTTTTGGGGGGGGATTTTTTTCAAGACAGGGTTTCTCTGTAGTTTTTGGTGCCTGTCCTGGAACTAGCTCTTGTAGACCAGGCTGGCCTCGAACTCATAGAGATCCGCCTGCCTCTGCCTCCCGAGTGAGTGCTGGGATTAAAGGCGTGTGCCACCACCGCCCAGCCCCTTGTATTCTTTAAATTATTTATTCTTCTTCTTTTTTTTTTTTTAATGTACATTGGTGCTTTGCCTGCATGTATGTCTGTGCGAGGGTGTCAGATCTTGGAGTTAGAGACGGTTGTTAATTGCCATGTGGGTACTGGGAATTGATCCCAGGTCCTCTGGAGAAGCAGTCAGTCAGTGCTCTTTACAGCTGAGCACCGACCCTCGTGCTTTTTTATATTACTTATGTATATGTGCATGTGTTTATATGCTACATGTGTGTGGATGCCTGTACAGGTAAGAAGAGGGTGTTAGATCCCTCAGAGCTGGAACTACAGACAAGTGGTAGCTGCCTGATTTGGATGCTGGGAATTGAACTCGTGTCCTCTGGAATAATAGCAAACACTCCTCACTCCCCTCACCCCAAAGGATCTCTCTCTGTAGCTCTGGTGTCCTAGAACTCGCTCTACAGACCAGGCTAACCTCAAACTGAAGAGATCCACCCGCCTCTGCCTCCTGAGTGCTGGAATTAAAGGTGTGCACCAACACTTTCTGGAACAAAAAGCACTCGTAATTGCTGGGTCATCTCTCCAATTTTGAAAAACATTAAAAATGTTGCTCCTTTCATCATGTGTGTGTGTGTGTCTGGTGGGGTTGTGCATGGAAGTAGGAAAACCTTTACTTAAGATTCACAAAGCACTGCGTTCTATGCTTTCAGTGTTTGACAAGGACAAAAGTAGAGGATCCCTTAGTGCTGGAGTCATAGATGGTTGTGATCTGCTTGGCCTGAGGATTAGGAAGCGAATCCTGGTCTTCTTGAAAAAAAGACCTTTTCTTAGCTGGGAGGTGGTGGAACACGCCTTTAATCCCAGCGCTCGGGAGGCAGAGGCAGGAGGATCTCTGTGAGTTCGAAGCTAGCCTGGTCTACAAGAGCTAGTTCTAAGACAGGCTCCAAAGCTACAGAGAAACCCTGTCTCAAAACAAAACAAAACAAAAAAGACCATCTCTCTAGCCTAAGATAAAAATTTTAATTTCAATTTATTTATTGTGTGTTTATGTGTGTATGTATGCATGCCGCATGTGCATGTGGGGGTCAGTTCAGGGACTGAAGCACCATTACTTGCTAATCCTCCCACAGGCCACCACACAGTGGAGGCTGGCCCAGACTCTCCATCTTCCTACTTTCTTTTTGTTGTTGTTGTTGTTGTTTGTGTGTGTGTGTTAAAGACAAGGTTTCTCTTCTCTGTATTTCTCTGGCTATCCTGGAATTCACTATGGAGACCAGGATGGCCTCAAACTCAACAGATCCATCTGCCTCTGACTCCCAAGTGCTGGGATTAAAGGCGTGCAGCACCACAGCCTGGCTCTAAGTTTTTATTTATTTTTTACTTTTTTGTTCCACATGCATTGGTGTTTTACCTACATGTATGTCTATGTGAGGATGTTGGGTCCCCTGGAGTTAGAAACAGCTGGAGCTGCTATATGGGTGCTGGGAACTGAACCTGGATCCTCTGGAAGATAATTCAGTACTCTTAACCATTGAGCCAGCTCTTGAGCCCCCTCCATCTTCCTACTTTTATCTCTTGAGTTCTTAGAGTTGAGCATCTCCATGTTTGGCCTCAATCTTAAGTGATTTCTAATTGCAATGGGTTTAGCAGTACACAGACCTACACATATATTCTCAGTGGCCCTCCAGTCTCTGTCCCCATGCGGTGAGGAACTGCTCTGAGCTCCTGGTGGGAGGGGCCTAAGACTAAGGGCAGAACACTGAGGTTCTGCTCCAAGGGATTCCCCTTACTGTGTAGTATTGGGCTTTCCTTCTCTCTTTTTTGCAGACAGGCTCTCACTAGGTAGCTCTGGCTGGTCTAGTATGAAGACCAGGCTGATATCAAACTAGCAGAGATCAGTCTGCCTCTGCCTCCCAAGCTATGCAAGCCAGAGGACCTGAATTCGAGAACTGGGCCCCACCCATATAAAGGCAGGAGAGAATGGATACCAGAGCTGTCCTCTGAGCTCCATATACATGCTGTGGCATGAGCACGTGGGCCCAGCCACTCTTCTCCCTACAATAATAATAAACAGAGCTGGCAAGATGGCTCAGCAGGTGAAGGCTTTTTGTTTGTTTGTTTGTTTTTTAAAAGAGATTTATTATTATGTATATAACATTCTGCCTCCAAGTATGCCTGCATGCCAGAACAGAGAACCAGAACCATGTGGTTGCTAGGAATTGAACTCAGGACCTCTGGAAGAGCAGTCAGTGAGTGTTCTTAACCTCTGAGCCATCTCTCCAGCCCTGTTTGTTTGTTTTTTGAGACAGGATATCACTGTGTAGTCCTAGTTGTCCTAGAACTCACTCTGTAGACCAGGTTGGCCTCAAACTGATGGAAATCCACCTGCCTCTGCATCCTGAGTGCTGGAATTAAAGGCATGCACCATCATTGCCCAGCTCAGGTAAAGGCTTTTAATGCCAAACCTGCAGACTTGAGATTTGATCACTGGCACCCACATGGTGGAAGCGGAGAACAGACTCCAGAATTTATCCAACTTGAACGTGTACTATGGAAAATAAATAAATTTGGAATGTTAAATTGGGGGCTGGAGAGATGGTTCAGAAGCTAAGAGTACTAGCTGCTTTTCCAGAGGTCCTGATTCAACTCCCAGCACCCACATGGTGGCTCACAACTGTCTATATCTCCGATTCCAGGGGATCTGGCATCCTCACACAGGCATAAATTTAGGCAAAACACCAATGCACATAAAATAAAAAGAAAATTAAAAAGAATGATAAATAAATAAAATTAAGAATGTTAAAAAGATCAGATATAGTGGAACATGCCTTTAATCCCAGAACTCGGGAGGAACAGATGGATCCCTGAGTTCGAGGCCAGCCTGGTCTACAGAGTGAGTTCCAGGACAGCCAAGGATACACAGAGAAACCCTGTCACAAAACAAAAAAATACCACAACCAACAACAAAAACCCACCACTAGCAAAACCACCCCAAAACACTTCATGGTCCCCAGAGAACTGGCGGCTAACAGGTGGGCTGAGGGCCTCCTTACCCCTCCTTCTCTAAGATGACCTTCCTCTCGTAGTCCTTCAGGTACATGGGCTCGACTTTCTTCTGCTTGCCGACTTTCTTCTGCTTGCCCGAGGCTGCTGGCTCCTCCTCACTCTCTGAAGACGAGGTTTCGGCTGTGGGCCAGTGAAAAGATACCTGTTGTTGCTCTAACTGCCCTCTTCCCCAGGCAGAGAATCCCACGGGCAGGGCTGGGAGCAGACATGAGTTCTGAATCCCTGCCAGTCACTTCCAATTGTAAAATCGTAAACCATCCTAATTCTACCTTTGTTTTTCCAGGGACAGAGTATAATGTAGCCCAGGCTAGACTAAAACTCACTATGTACAAAAGAAAAAAAAACAATCAACCAAACAAAATCTTTAGGTGCAGATATAGCTAACTTGATAGTGTTTGCCTATCAAGTCCGAGGCTCTTTGTTCAATTTCAGTTATGTGGCACACACCTAATCAGTATTCTAGTATTCAGGAGGATGGAGGCAGGGGGATCAGAAGTTCATTCACATTCTTGGCTACATAATAAGTTAGAAGCTAGTCTAGGTTACATGAGAAATGATCCTTTTTGTTGTTGTTGGTTTTTGTTTTTCAAGATAGGGTTTCTCTGTAGTTTTGGAGATGTCCTAGAACTCAGTTTGTAGACCAGGCTGGCCTCGAACTTACGGAGATCTGCCTGCCTCTGCCTCCCGAGTACTGGGATTAAAGGCATGAACCACCACTGCCTGGCTTGATAAATGACCTCAATAAATAAATAAATAAATAAATAAATAAGCAAGCAAGCAAGCATTTCTGGCCTGGTATTTTAGACTTATAAATTCATAGAGGTAGCTTTCTTAAGTGCACATGGATGCCAGAGGTCACCTTGCCCGTGACATTCCTCAAATGCATCCACTCACTTTGCTTTGTTTGGACTTTTCAAACAGGGTTTCTCGGTATAACCTGGCTGTCCTGGACTCACTCTGTGTAGACCAGGTTGACCTCAAAATCACAGAGACCCGCCTGCCTCTGCCTCCCCAGTGATGGGATTATGGCCTATTCACCGCCACTGTGGTGTCTGCCACCTCACTCAGGATGGGAAACAATTGAATTCCATCAACATTGTGGTACTTAGAGAAGCAGCCCCCTCCATACCTGTCCTCTGATAGAAGGTAGCATCTTTCTGGTAAATTCGGGGATCCTTTTTCTTCAGCAAGGACAGGGTCCTGTAAAAGTCTCTCTCCTGCTGGGGGTCAAATTCCTAGAGCAGGAAAAGGAGTGGAGCTGACTTCAGAAGGAAGGCCGGCAGGGCGTGAGTAGGGGCTAGTGAGGAGGACAGATGCAGCAGGGACCCGTGGGGGAGGAAGAGGAGTCCAGATGAAGAGAGGCAGGTATGGTGCTGGGCGCATGTGGGCAGAAAGAGAGCGGGACAAGGAGGTCTGTCCTGAAAAGGACAGGCTGGGCAACAGAGCAGGTGCGTTGGGAGCGCTCTTGGGTGGACCACTAGAAGGCCACGGTTAAAGCTGCTGTGGACAGACAGGGCTGCTCCATGGGGAATGGGAAGAGAGGTCCCTAGGGGACAGAAGGGTTGGACCACTAATCAAGATGTGGGGTCAATCTGTGATGATAGAGGATAAAGTGATAAATCATATCACAGGAGATGTGACAATCCCTAGGGATGGGTAAGGCACTGGCTGTCACGTAAGGGATGGGGGAGGTGTCTTAACTGCCTTGGGACTCTACTGATTTAGGGGAAGCTACCTCCTGCAAATTGATGGGCGGCCTGGAGTCAAGTAATGAGGATTTGGTGTCTTCTAGACATGGGGCGGGTGCTGCTGGTAACTCAAGGAACTAGGGTGTGGGTCCTAAGGTTCCCATAGCCCCTATGTGATTAAGGTTAGGGGCTCTGTCCTCTTGGGGAAGCAGGGAGGATTTGGTAATTCCCTAGGTACAGGGAGAACGCTGCTTGTTTCTCAAGGGCCTGGGATGGAGGTCTCGGGATGTGCCTGCGTGACCCTACGAGCGTGGGGCCAGACTCCCTCTGTGTATCTAAGAAGGAGTGCTGTGCGAGGCTTGAGGCTTGAAGCCAAGTAAGGAAAGCAGGAAGATTTAGTGACTACTAGGAAGGGACTATCTGTCACTCAAGGGGTTAGGAGATAAATCCACCCTTAGGATATAGCACCCCAGCGAGAGCTCAGTGGGTGGGAGGTTTGAGCTCTCTTCCAGAAAGAAGGGTGATTCCTGGGCTGGGGGGAAATGCCTGTCACTCAAAGGATGGAGGCGAGTCTTGAACGCTCCCAGACAACCCAGCCGGGTCAGGGAAAGCCCCAAGTACATCTAGGTAAGATGGGAAGCCTGGTGGCAGAACCTTACCACATGCTCTTCGCTGGAGTCAGACTCGGAGCTGGAGTCGCCGCCGCCGTCCGGATCCCCATAGCGATCCTTCACTGTGGGGTACACACGGGTTCCCCACAGCCACCATCACCTGATGCACCCTCCCCCAGGGCCCCACATCCCGGCCTACGCAGGCGCCCCTCACTCACGCCGCTGCAGTTCTTCACGCTCCCGGTAACGGCTGTAGCGTGCGGCAAAAGCTACGTTCACCCTCAGGGACGCAGAGCCGTGTGGTTCCGGCATGGCGGCTGTGCGGCCTAGTGCGCACGCGCGCAACCTCCCCCTCCCCCTCCCGGTGTGACCTCTTCTAGGCACGCCCGCTGAGAACGTCTCTGAAGGAGCAGCTCCGCGACCGACGCACCTGGCTCCACCCCCGACCCTTCCGGGATCCTGTTGGCCTTTGCTTTGCAGGCCACACCCACGGGCCAAGCCTCTGCGGGGAAAGGCCACAAGCCACCGCCCACCCTCCTCCACCCTGCCGGCTCCCGGCACCCAGCTGACATCTGGGGGCCCCTTTCTCCACTCGCGGTTTCCTGCCTCCCTTCCGTTCCGACAGCACCCGACAGCTGCCCCACCCAGCTCAGTTACCCTGACGCCCTGGGAATGACCGTGTCGTCCCTTCGCCCCACAACTCCCACAGCCACGCCATCCCCCCCCCAGTTTCATCACACCCACATCCTGAAACTCCGAATACCCCATCCCATACTCCCAAATCCGTCATCATGCCTAAGTCTTAAAGTAATGAGCCAAAACATTAAATGACCACACAAAACGGTTTCTTTCCATAAAGCAATAAATATATATATTTCAAACTCTGTACAACAGACTGGAAAACAAACTTCCAAGAAAAAGATTAACACTCACTATTCTTTTAACTGATTCCAAATGTTTTCCCCTCCCCCCTCCCATGCCCAAAGTAGGTGGCTCACACTTCAGGTCTCTGTGCACAACCTGCCAAGGTCACCAGCTTCCAGGAGTTCAGGAGGTGATGACCTCACTCTGAGGCTAAGGCTTTAGACCTCTGCCCTGAGGTCTCCGCAGCCAGGTGCAGGGAAAACTGAACCGTTTAGGTGGCTGTTGCCGGTAGGAGCCCCTTCTCTGTCAAACACACCAAATGGAATGAGAAAAACAAAGAGAAACGTCCCCCAAACACACTCACTCAAGAAACCAACACCAATAAACCACAGACAGCTCCTCCCACTCCTTTCTTCAATAGAAGGAGTGAGGAGCGAAAGTTTCTTTCCTCCTTTTGTTGACTCTTAACCCTGTGAGGCTCCCTGGCTGGAGACAGTGGCCCCGGGTCACACTGGGATCACCATGTGCCTCTGCAGGATGTCCATGAGGTTCTGAGCCCCTCTCTGCCGGGCCAACTCCAGGGGGGTGAGACCCGAAGCGTCCCTGTGATGGAGATCAGATTCGGGAGCTAGGAAGCTGACCACGGAGGCGTGGCCCTCTCGTATCGCCAGATGGATGGGGAGCGAACCAGTGCCGTCCAGGGCATTGACATCAGCACCATGCTCCACCAGGACCTTCAAGGTGTCCAGGAACCCGGTGCGAGCTGCATCGTGCACTGGACTGGTACCAGAGGCATCCTGGACATTGGGGCTAGCGCCTTGCTTCAGGAGTTCCAGAGCAACTGCTGGACTTCCAAACATCATGACCTATGGGGGTAGGGAGCAGAAAGTTAGGAGGTTCCCACTGGAAAACAAATCCAGAGTGCCAGTGAAGGGGTCCTTCAGTGAACAGGGACACCCCAGGAAAGACAGCCCCCCCCATCCAGGGAGCTGTTTAGGACCCGGATCACGCATACCCAAGGTTCACTGAAGATACAAAAGACCCTAACTACAAAAGTGACTCTCATGAAACTTTAAGGGGCCAGGCATTAGGACCACTCCTGTAATCCCTGCACTTGGAAGGCCCAAATAGGAGGATAGCCTCAAATTTAAGGCCAGCCTGATATACAGAGTGAGACCGCTCAGAAATAATAATAATAATAAAGTAATGAAGAAGAAACAAAAACAAAGAGAATAGAAAGGAAGGGGAATGGGGAAAGGAAGTGAAGATAAAAACTCTGAAGTAGCTGGGCGGTGGTTGGAAGGCAGATGCAAGTGGATTTCTGTGAGTTCTGTGAGTTCGAGGCCAGTCTGGTCTACAGAGCAAATTCTAGGACAGGTTCCTAAGCTATTTTAGGAACACTGTCTCGAAAAAAGCAAAACAAACAACAACAAAAAGAAAACTCTCAAGGAACCAGGAGCCTCTCTCAGGAACAGGGCTGTGGGAGATCCTAGAACTGCTAAATCCCTCAGGTAATGCAACTCCACCCATCTTCGGAGAACTACTTAGAATTTTTGCGAAAAAAGATGCTCTAGGGAATTTGGGTCCCCTTTGCCCAGGGAAAACTTCTTTAGACATAGGCATGATCTTCAGAATGTATGAGCATCCATGTAGAAGTGGAACCCCCCATAAATGCCACCCCACATTATGGGGTCTTCAAGCAATAGGGAATTTTTGTAACTGGGACGCTCAGAAGATTGAAAAAAAATTCACACCACCTTCAGAAATGAAGACTTCTCCTCACCCCCAAATAACCAGAGACCCTTAAAAAGGACTCCTACAAAAAATGGCTATCTCCTACTTTTCTGAGATCGAATGTCTTTTTAGAAGTTCCAAGAAATGAGCTGTCCCCAAGGACTGGCATGAAAAGAAGCTGAACCCCAACCCACCCGCGGAATAAAGGTCTGCAGCGAAACTGAATCTTCTAGGCTTGATGACTAGGAATTCTTTAGAGCTGAAAAGTCATCCCCTCCCCCACCCCGTCCGCACCACCCCACCCAACATTGGTGCAAACAAGGAATGGTGCTCAGGGGATCACCTCACCAACCCGGTCAGGAGACTAGGAAGGATGCGATGTGGGAGCCGGCTGTCAGCCAGGCCTCACCTGCAGGGCCGTCTTGCCGAAGCGGTTCAGGGCGTCGGGATGCACCAGCTCCCGGTGCAGGAGGCGGCGCACCTCTTGCACGTCGCCACGGGCCGCTGCGCCACTCAGCCGGTCGCCGACGCGGACTTCTTCCAGAAGCATCGTGACACGGGTGGTCTGTGAAACCCACCCAGTCTCAAGCCCAGTCCAGGTCAAGGCTGAGGAACCAGCAAGCGCTGGATCAGAACACTAGGGCTTCCCTTCCCAGGAGCTGCAGAGCCACTGGGGCCTACTCTATGGTGACTCCCCGGCCGCAGACCCTTCGGTCCCGTACGACCCGGTTCTCGCACCCGGCTCCTCCCCCTGTCACCGTGAGAGGAGGCGAGGAACCCCGCCCAGCCCTTGGGCGCCCGCCCCTTGGGCCAGGTCTCCCCATACTCACCCTCCCTCCTCGGCCTGGGCGGGCGTGGTCTGCTCCGAGCCGCTCTCACCGGCCGCTGTAGTCAGCCGTCAGCAGGCGAAGGAGCGCGTCAGACGCCCCGCCTAGAGCGCCCTTGTTTTCTTACGAACTCGCAACACAGTAGCGGGAGCCGGTTTGCCCAGCGCCCGACCTCCGTAAGCCCTGCCCACCTGGGACCCAGCCAATCAGAGTGCGTTGCCGGGAAGGTTTGTCTCGCCCATAGAGGTGGTGCGCCTCGTGATTGGCCAGCGGGCGGCAACCAGTGGGGCTGCCCGCCACCGCAGGGTGTTTGGTTTTTCAAACCCGACGGGCGGGAAAGAGAGGAAAGCTTTAACTGACCCCAGGAAAGAAGTTGGAGACAGGCTAGCGCGGGCTGATCCTGGGTCTTTAGCGCCTCCGGGAGGAATGGAGGCAGGACTGGAAGCTCTCAGAACTGGAATATTCTATTTATTTATATACCCCGGAAGTCCTAATGAGCTCTTACTATGAGTCGGGAACTTAGTTCATTCATTTTACTGCTGTGCAAGAGGAACGGCCTCCTGGCGGTCAGGTGCGCGCCTTCATATATTTTTTTGTTTGCTTTAAATTTATGAGACAGAGTCTCACTATGGCCCTGTCTGTCCAGGAACAACTCACAGATATCCACCTGCCTCCACCATCAGTGCTGGGATTAAAGGAGGGGGCTTTTTTTTTTTTAGAAAGTGTCTTGGAGCCGGAGCCAGGCAGTGGGGGGCCTTTAATCCCAGCACTTGGGAGGCAGAGGCAGGCGGATCTCTGAGTTCGAGGCCAGGCTGGTCTACCAAGTGAGTTCCAAGACAGGCTCCAAAACTACACAGAGAAATCCTGTCTCAAAAAACCAAAAAGAAAAAAAAATCCAGGAAAGCAAGACAGAAGACAAGGCTTATCCATTGAAAGACATCCTGTTCTTCCAGAGGACCCAAGTTTGGTGCTCAGCACCTATAGACAGGCAAGAGGAGTAATGAAAGACAGTCAGACCCTGTCTTCAAAAAAAAAAAAAAAACGAAAAAACATCCAGGCGCACATCTTTAATATCAGCCCTTGGGAGGCAGAGGCAGGTGAGTCTCTGTAAATTTAAGGCCAGTCTGGTCTACAAACCGAATTCCAGGACAGCATAGACTGTTACACAGAGAAACCTTGTCTTGAAACACCCCCCCCAAAAAAAATCAAAAGAAAAATATGCATGAGCAAACGCCCTGAGGTTCAAAGTGTGTGATGAGATGGGAAGGAAGAATGGGTGGGTGGGAAGGTGGGCTGGTGGCTGCGGAGTGGTGTGCAAAACAGACACCTTCCACTTTTAACAAGCTGGGAAGCGCACCAGGGTTAAGTGGGGCAGTTATGGACTGCGGGATTTTAGAGTGACCTCTGGTGGCTACAGAGGGAACCATAGAGAGATAGGGAACAAAGGGGAGGGTGCAGAGGAAGCAGGGTGCAAGATTGGCGACTTATGGTCAGTCCCAGTCCATAGCCAAGAAGCACATCCACAGCTGTTAGATTTATTTCAATGACACCTAAAGCTCAGATGGAGGGCCAGCAGGGCCTCGGCTCAGCAGCCCAGAGCTGCCCAAGGCAGGTCATTGCAAGAAGGCACTCGTGGAGGGGGAGGGGCTGTTCGGCCCTCTACATGTAAAATCAGGATGGGAGAGCTCCAGTCTAGACAGCTGAGTGAGAGGTACCAGGTGCTGGCTGCCAGAATGTGTTATCAGTGCCCTAACCCAGCATGAACACACACACACACACACACACACACACACACACACACACACACACACCCCATCTCTCTATAGTCTGCAGTTCAGATCTGGGGAGAGAGAAGCCTCATGTTCAAATCCCCACTTCTTCTCCTTTTTAGCTGGTACGAAGCTGATAATCTGCAGAAAAAGATGAGCAGGGACCATCTTAGAACCGAGAAAGGGGAAATAGAGTCCTCCAACACCCACAAAATCTATCCTGGGTCCCAACGCACAAAATTACCCCTGGAAATATTTCACAGTGCTTAAGGCTTACAGGGTTGGGACATGGGTGGCTGGATGGTAGAGTTCCTAACTATTGCGTGTAAAGCCCTGGTTTCCGTCCTATTGCCATAAAAAAAATTAAATTAATTGAAAAAAAACCTTATTTAGATCAGGATGAGTTCCACACAGGCGCCTTCCTCTGATCGCCAGGACCATATGCAGGCAGCATAAGTGCTAAGTGTCACCATCTTTTTCAGACCTTATGGTCACCATGTAGCCAGCCCACCACCCCATTTTAAAGATGTGTAAGCTGAAGCGCAAGGAAGCATGCATGGTAAGGGAAGGGTTTGGGGCAAAACATGCTCTTTTGGAACTGTCCCAAATATCATCAAAGTCATCAGTCCCCATGCCCTTCATCTTGTATCTCATTGTCCCAGAGAGCCAGGCTCTTACCCCCACTCTGGGTGATGTAGCGAACCCAGGGCAGGGCCTGGTACCCACTTTTCTCGATGATCTTCATGTAACGGACCTGGAAAACAAAAAAAGAAGTGGCCAAGAACTAGGGATGTAGCTCAGCAGTAGAGCTTCCTTCCAGAGTCACTGGTGAGGAGCTGGGGTCTGAGTCGTGGGAGAGTCCCTGTCTAGCCAGTCCCTGGGTTCAGTCCTGGTATGGAGGGTTATTGGTGGGGGGAAGATGACGAGAGGTGGAAGGAAAAGTGATGGCCTGTGTAAAGAGAACACACAGGGCATACTTTAGGATACAATATGACACAAGCTGGGCATGACAAGCACAAAGAGGGAGTGATCCAGGCCAGTAGGGAAAAGGAAGTAGAGAGAAAATACAGAACAGAGCTGGGGACAGGACAAGAGAATAGAGAATACTCTGTGGGCAGGGGAGGGCAGGTGAATAGTGACTGAGCAAGGGGAGGCAGAGAGGGGAGAGCCCCAGCCTGAGAACAGAAGAGGCAACATTCAGAGCAGAAGACAAAGGTGGGGGACCTGGCATGGGGACACATCCTAGGACTCTCATCCTGAGCTTGGGAATTCTAAACTCAAGGCCAACCTGGGTTGTGTGGTGAGTTTGAGACCAGCCTGGACTCAGTGTGAGTCCTTGGCTAATAGCCAGCTTGGGTTCCAAACAAACTAATAACACCTGCTGTGGGGGCGCACTCTGGAAACAGAGGCAGGCAGGTCTCTGCTTGAGTTCAGTGCCAGTTGGCCTACAAAGTGAGTTACAGGTCAGCCTGGCTACAGTGAGATCCTGTCTCAAAAAAACAAAAACGGGGGCTGGAGAGATGTCTCAGTGGTTAAGAGCACTCTGGCTGTTCTTCCAGAGGACCCGGGTTAGAATAAAACACTCTGTAACTCCAGTTCCAGAGGATCTGACACCTTCTGACCTCCACAGGGACTGTATGCACGTGGTTCACAGACATAAGCAGGCAAAACGCTGATACACATAAAATAAATAAAAGCTCAAATGAATAAGTAAGATGTGAGATGAGAGGTGATTGGAGCCTCACCTGGATGCCAGAAACGGTAAAGTATGGGATCTCAAACTTGACCCCAATAGGTGGCCGGCCCTCCACCTCCTCAGTTTCCACGCTGGGGAGTCCGAAGTGGGCACGCATCAAGTACTCTTTGCCACCCTGTGGACACACAGAGGCATCAAACTCTGTGGGTGGTCCGCCTCTGTCTCTCAGGCAACCCTCACAGCAGCCTCCACAGAGGATCATCCATTATACAGATTTCAAAGTTAAGAGAGCTCGCTGAGACCCATAGGAAAAGTCTAACTCCTGTCCCTCAACTGGAGAAAACAGACAGGCCAAATCTAACAGTGGCTGGGTTCAAGGCAAAGGTCCATAGTTCCAGTTACATTGGAAACTAAAGCAAGAGAATCAAAGAATACAAGTTCAAGACCACTCTGGGGTACAGAGTGAGCCCTTGTGTCAAGAAACCAACGGTCCTCAGGAGGCAGAGGCAGGCAGATAGATCTCTGTGAGTTTGAAGCCAGCCTGATCTACAGAGCAAGTTCCAGGACTGATGGGGGAGTGTCATATATCAATCTGTTGATTTCCTTGGTTAAGCAATAAAGAAACTGCTAGGCCCATTGGATAGGCCCACCCTTAGGTGGGTGGAGTAAACAGAACAGAATGCCGGGAGGAAGAGGAAGTGAGGTCAGACTCCACAGCTCTTCTCTCGGGAGCAGACGCAGGAGAGACGCCATGCTACCTGCTCCAGGGAAGACGCACACCATGACCCAGCTCCGACCCAGTATGGACTTAGGCTAGAATCTTCCCGGTAAGCGCACCTAGGGGCGCTACACAGATGATTAGAAATGGGCTAGTCCAGGTGTGAGAATTAGCCTAGAAGAGAATGGGCCAAGCAGTGTTTAAAAGAATACAGTGTCCGTGTAATTATTTGGGGCATAAGCTAGCCGGGCAGGGCAGGTGGCTTGGGTTTGGAGGACGCAGCCCTGCCGCCGCCCCTATTACTACACAGGACAGGCTCCAAAGCTACACGGAGAAATCCTGTCTCAAAAAACAAAAAGAAACCAAGGGTGCGCAGAACAGAGGTAGAACAATAGGGTGTTCAGCCCCCATGTCTCACTCTCACGTAGGCATGCATGCATGAATCACCAACCCTGAGGTGCAGCTACGGCTTGGTTGGTAGTGCTGCTCTGGGCTCTATACCCAGCACCACATAAACCAGGTGTGGCGGTACCTGTGCTCCTGGCACGTAGGAGAGAGAGGGAGGTCACACGAGACCTTGTCTCAAAAGAGTAAAGATGTGACTGGAGATGACTCAGTGGGGAAGAGCACTTGCTGCTCTCCCAGACAACCCACGTTTGGTTCTCAGAAGCCACAAGGCAGTTCACAACTAGCTCAGTTTCAGTGCCAGAGATCCAGTGTCTTCTCTGACTTCGCACATACTATATACAGGGAAAATACTTACACTTATGAAAAGATTTAAAAAGTCAGCTGGGCAGTGGTGGCGCATGCTTTTAATTCCAGAACTTTGGAGGCAGAGGCAGGTGGCTTTCTGTGGGTTCGAGGCCAGCCTGGTCTACACAGTGAGTTCCAAGACAGCCAGGGCTACACAGAGAAACCCTGTCTTAAAAAACAAAAAACGAACAAACAAACAAAAATTAAAAAGTCAATAATAAAAAAAATAAAGGACTGTCAAGATTATGAAGCAAGAAAGGCACTTCCGGCCAAGCCTGCCACCGAGTTCGATCCATTGGGGAGGAGAGAACCAACTCCTATAAGTTATCCTCTGGTTTCCACCTGTGCCCATGGTGCACACACACACACGAAATTAACACAGAATAAAGCCACTAGTGCTCAGAATGTGGAGAATGTGGTCACAATTGGACATTATAGCACACACTTGGGAGGCAGAGGCAAGCAGATCTCTGTGAGTTCGAGGCCAGCCTGGTCTACATAGTGAGTCTAGGCCTGCCATGGATACACAGTGAGACCCTGTCTAAAAAACAAAAACAACAATATCAGCAAAAAGAATGTGGGTCAGGGCTGGAGAGATGGCTCAGTGGTTAAGAGCACTGCCTGCTCTTCCAAAGGTCCTGAGTTCAATTCCCAGCAACCACATGGTAGCTCACAACCATCTGTAAAGAGGTCTGGCGCCCTCTTCTGGCCTTCAGGCATACAGACAGAATATTGTATACATAATAAATAAATAAATAAATAAATAAATAAAATTAAAAAAAAAAAAAGAATGTGGGTCAATTGTCATCCATCCCATTTCACAGATGAGCTGAGTCTATGAAGGAAACACCAGGAACCAAAGCCGTATCCCTAAGGACTTATGGGGAAGGGAGATGTTATTTCAGGAAGGTTCAGTTTCTCCACCTTGGTTTGGTTTGGTTTTTCAAACAGAATCTCATGTAGCCTAGGCTAGACTTGAAGTAGTTATGTGTTTGTTTTATCCTCCTGCCTCCACCTCCCAGCTGGAAGGAAGGCAGACACAGTCACACATCTAGTGTACCCCACTTCTTCAGCCTCCATGATAGCCATGTGCATACTGATGAGGTCTCATGTGGTGCAGGCAGGCCCCACCACCACTAAAGCCCCTCTCACCCTGGATCCCACCTTTCCTAATACTCACAGGGAAGGACTTGATACTCCAAATGACAACATTCTTCTCGGGCACATACTTGGCACTGCCCACACTGGTCTTGAAGCGTGGGGAATCTGCATCGCTGGGTACGGGCACAGATATTTCCACGCCATTGGCCACTGACTGCTTCTTAAATTGCCCCTTAGCCTGTCAGGAGAGAGAAGGAGGCAAAAAGAATTCAACCTGAGCAAGATTAGTGTTGGGTGCTTGTGATC
Organism: Microtus pennsylvanicus; assembly: GCF_037038515.1. Lineage (NCBI taxonomy): Eukaryota > Metazoa > Chordata > Mammalia > Rodentia > Cricetidae > Microtus > Microtus pennsylvanicus. Next base: position 98,883,124 of record NC_134581.1, on the reverse strand, counting down.
CCAGCTACTCTGGAGGCTGAAGCAGGAGGATGTCAAGTTCAAGGCTAGCCTGGACTATAGAGACAGAGTTCAAGTCCAGCCTGGACTATAGAGACAGTGTTCAGAGTCAGCCTGAGTCAGCCTGGACTATAGAGGCAGTGTTCAGGGTCAAAAAAAAAAAATAATGACAGCTTGAATTTTGCAGGAAAATGGATGGAGCTAGAAAACATTATTTTGAGTGAGGTAACCCAGACACAGAAAGACAATTATCACATGTACTCACTCATAGGTGGTTTGTTAAACATAAAGCAAAGAAAGCCACCCTACAAACCACAATCCCAGAGAACTTAGACAACAATGCGGACACTAAGAGAGACTTACATAGATCTAATCTACATGGGAAGTAGAAAGTAGAAAAAGACAAGATCTCCTGAGTAAATTGGAGCATGGGGACCTTGTGGGGAGGACTGAAGAGGGAAGAGGAGAGGCAGGGAGGGGAGCAGAGAAAAATGTAGAGCTCAATAAATATAAATTTAAAAAAAAAGAAAAGAGGGGCTGGAGAGATGGCTCAGTGGTTAAGAGCACACTGGCTGCTCTTCCAAAGGTCCTGAGTTCAATTCCCAGCAACCACATGGTGGCTCACAACCATCTATCTATAAGGAGATCTGGTGCCCTGCTCTGGCATGCGGGCATACATGGAATGTTGTATACATAATAACTAAATAAATCTTTAAAAAACAAAAACAAAACAAAACAAAAAAACAAGAAAGAAACCTAAAAAAAAACAAAACAACAACAACAACAAAACACTAAGAACCCTACATCTTGATGGATAGGCGACAGGAAGTGAGCTGACACTGGGCATGGACTGAGCATGTGTGAGAGCTCAAAGCCCACCTCCACAGTGACACAACAAGGCCACACCTACTCCAGCAAAGCCACTTCCTGTGAGTTTATGGGGCCAATTACATTCAAACTATCACATCATATAAATTACGAAAATGTCATAAACTGGGTGGTGGCGGCAACAGTGCACACCTTTAATCCCAGTACTCAGGAGGCGAAGGCAAGCAGATCTCTGTAAGTTGGCTTCTGTTCAGACCAACTTGGTCTACTTGGCAAGTTGCAGGACAACCCAGGGCTACATAGAGAGAACTTGTCTCAAAAAAAAAAAAAAGAGGGCTGGAGAGTTGGCTCAGTGGTTAAGAGCACTGCCTGCTCTTCCAAAGGTCCTGAGTTCAATTCCCAGCAACCACATGGTGGCTCACAACTATCTGTAATGGGGTCTGGTGCCCTCTTCTGGCCTTCAGGCATACACACAGACAGAATATTGTACACATAATAAATAAATAAATATTTAAAAAAAAAAAAAAAAAGAAAAGAAAAAGAGAAAAAGAAAATAGAAAAGAAAAGAAAAGAAAAGAAAAGAAAGAAAGAAAGAAAGAAAGAAAGAAAAACTACCTGGGCAGTGGTGGCACATGCCTTTAATTTTAGCACTTGGAAGGCAGATGCAGGCAGATCTCTGTGAGTCCAAGGCTAGTCTGTTCTACACAGTGAGTTCCAGGACAGGCTCTAAAGCTACACAAAGAAAACTTGTCTCAAGGGCTGGAGAGATGGCTCAGAGGTTAAGAGCACTGCCTGCTCTTCCAAAGGTCCTGAGTTCAATTCCCAGCAACCACATGGTGGCTCACAACCATCTGTAATGAGGTCTGATGCCCTCTTCTGGCCTGCAGGCACACACATAGACAATATTGTATACATAATAAATAAAAATATAAAAACTTCCTGAGTGCATGCCTCAGCACTCAGGAAGCAGATGCAGGTGGATCTCTGAGTTTGAGGCCAGCCTGTTCTACAAGAGCTAGTTCCAGTACAGGCTTCAAATCTACAGAGAAACCCTGTCTCAAAAAGTAAATAAATAAATGGCTTTGCTGGAGTAGGTGTGGTCTTGGAGGAAGCATGTCACTGTGGAGGCGGGCTTTGAGGTCTCACACGTGCTCAGTCCATGCCCAGTGTCTCAAATCACTTACTGTTGCAGTGGATCAAGATGTAGGACTCTCAGCTTCAGCACCATGTCTGCAGACACAATGCCATGTCCCACTATGATGATAATGGACTAAACCTCTGAACTGTAAGCCACCCCAATTAAATGTTTTCCTTTGTAAGAGTTACTATGGTCAAAAAAAAAGTTACTGTGGTCATGCTGTCTCTTCACAGCAATAGAAACTCTAAGACACCCATTCACATAAAATAAAAACAAAATTTAAACCAATAAGGGGCTGAGAAGATCATTCATCTCTAGACCCAGCCCTTGGGAGGCGGAGCAGAGGCAAGCAGATTTCTGAGTTTGAGGCCATTCTTGTCTACACAGGGAGTTCATCCAGGGTTACACAGTGAGATCTTGCAAAGATCTGAAGAGATGGCTCAGGGGTTAAGAACATTAGCTGCTCTTCCAGAGGACTCCACTTTGAGTCTCAGAACCCACATGGAGGCTCACAACCATCTATAACTCCAGTTCCAGGGGATCCAGTGCCCTCATCTAGTCTCTGTGGGCACAAGGCAGGCAAGTCTTGCATGGCAGACATGCATGCAGGTAAAACACACACACACACACAAAGTTAAGGGAAAAAGAGTTAAAAACATGGTGCCTGTGCGGAGAAAGACTCCTCCCAGAGCTCACCTTGACCATGATCTCCACTCGGCTGTGGGAGAATTTCTCAATGACTGATTCGATCCAGATCAGGGGTTTGACCTGCAGGCGGAGGAGGCAGTGTTCAGAGATTCTGACGCCTGCCCTTGATTCACTGCCCACCACTTCCTTTGTGTCAGGCTGGGCCCCATCTCACCTGGGTGCTTAGGCGATAAGACATGAGTTCAAAGTCCCCATCCGGGGGGATGAAGGAGATGGTTCGGTCATTGTCAAAGCGTGAAAGCCTCACACACTGGTGGAATTTCACATCTTCCAGCTCCACAGACTTATTTTTGCTCCCTGAAACTCGGAGTGGAGAGAGCAGAGTGACCCTGGGGCTGAGGAGTGTGCTCCACCCCACCTTTGGGTGCTACCTTCTCCAGTCTGCAGAGGAGGCCCAGGGTCTAGGCTGAGTGGTAGTGGTGGGACCTGAAACAGAAGCCCAGCGTCTGGCTCCCACCCCAATCTTCTGCTTTCTATTTTCATTTTATTCTTCTAAAAATTTTAGCAAGACTTTTTTTTAATTTTTGTTTTTTTGAGACAGTCTACATAGCCTTGGTTGTCCTAAAATTCCATATGTAGACCAGGCTGGCCTCCAAATTAGAGATCCACCCATCTCTTCATCCCAGGTGTAGGATTAAACACATGAGCCACCATGCCCAGCACAAATTTTAGTACTTTTAATTAGATGGAGGTTTGTGTGTCTGAGTGATTGCGTGTGTAAGCGTGTTCGGTGCTCACAGAGGTCAAACATGGTGTCAGAGCTCCTGGAGCTGGGGTTATAAATGGTTGTAAACCACCTGAAGTAGGTGCTCAGATCCTCTGCAGGAGCGAGAAATGTCCTCAGACACTGGGAGCCTCTCCAGGCTCTAATTTTCCCTTTGTACTGTGTGTATGTATGTATTATATGAGTTCATGTGTACATGTGGAAACCAGAGGTTCTTCCCTAAATTATTATTACATTTACTTATTTACTTGGGAGGTGGGGCATGTGTGCCCCAGTGCAAATGGAGGTCAGAAGACAGCTTGTAGAAGTCAGTGCTCTCATTCCACCATGTGGGTCCTGGTTACTGAGCCCCGGCCCTTTTCATGTTTAACAGATTGCTGTGGATGCGTGAGGATAGGTGTGTGGCTGCCACGCCTCTTCCCTCCCACCATGTCAAGGCTCCACGCTGTTCAATCTAGCTGGCCTGTGAGCTTCTGAAAGATCCTCCTGTCTCAACCTCCACTGCATACATCAGTGCTTAGACTTCATGGGGCTGGAAAGATGGCTCAGGGGAAAAGAGCACTGGCTGCTCTTGAAGAGGATCTAGGTTCAATTCCCAGCACCTTAATGGGGCTGACATGTAATTCCTCAGGTACCAGGGGATCTGGCACCCTCTTCTGGCCTCTGTGGGTACTACATAGACATGATGCACATACAGAAAAAAAATACCCATATACATAATAAATGAACAAATAAACATGTAAACAAAATCTTTAAAAGGAGTTGGGCAATGGTAATACACACCTTTAATCCCAGCACTCAGGAGGCAGAGGCAGGTGGATCTCTGTGAGTTCGAGGCCAGCCTGATCTATACAGCGAGTTCCAGGACTGGCTCCACTCAAGAAAAAAAAAAAAGGAAAGGGAAAAAAAACCCTGTCTTGAAAAAAAACAATAAATAAATTAATTAATTTATGAATAAATAAATAAAAGATCTTTAAAAGGAATGCTGAGATTTCAGATGTACACCAGCACTTCTGGGTTTTTCTGTGTGGGTTTAGGGATCTCATTCAGGTGTTTGTGGCCAAGTGATTTCCCTGTTCAGCCTTCTCTCTAGCCCACTGTCTTATCTTTTGACAAAAAGTGTCTCATTCAACCTGGAACTCACAAACTAGCAAGCAGGAATGTCCAGAGAACTCTGAGGATCTCCTCCAGTGTCACAGAGCAGATAAACACCACCATGCACACCTTTGTATTTGATTTGTTTTGGGAACAGGGTTTCACCATGTAATCGTGGCTGATCTGGATCTTGTTATGTAGACAAAGATCCACCTGCTCCGCCTCCTACATGCTGGGATTAAAGGTGTGCGCCACCACTGCCTGGCTTCTATGCCTGCTTTTTTATTTATTCGTTTGTTTATATTTTATGTGCATTGGTGTTTTGCCTGCATGTACAGCTGTGTGAGGGTGTCAGATCTTAGAGTTACAGTTGTGAGCTACCATGTGGGTGCTGGGTCTCCTGGAAAGGCAGACAGTGTTCTTGACTGCTGAGCCATTTCTCCAGCCTCCAAAGCCTGGTTTTTGTTTGTTTGGTTGGATGGTTGGTTTGGGTTTTCCTCAAGACAGGATTTGTCTGTGGAGCCCTGGTTGATCTGGAACTCACTCTGTAGACCAGGCTGGCCTTGAACTCGTGGAGATCAGCCTGCCTCTGCCTCTGGGTGCTAGTGTGAAAGGTGTGCTTGGTATGATCTTTGGAGACAGGGTTTTATGTAGCCCAGAACAGCTTCACATTCACTAAGTAGTTGAGAATTACCTTGATTCCTGCTTCTACCTCCCAAATTCTGGGATTACTCTTATGTAACACTATGCTTGGCTTGACTTGGCTTTTCTTGTTTGGCTTTATTTTACAGTGTGTATGTGTGTGTGTGTGTGTACATTTGTATGCGTGTGTATATTTGTATGCGTGTGTACATGTATACATTGACACCGGAGGACAATACCAGGTGTCTTTCCTCAGGTGACATCCACCTTTTTTTTTTTTTTTCCTGAGACAACATTTCTCTTTTGGCCTGGAACTTGTTGATTAAGCCCCCTTAGCATTCTTAGTGCTGCAACCATTTATCTCTGCCCATTTCTTATAACCCATCTGCTACCCTAACCAGATGACACTGAACTCCTCACCTTCCTGCCTCAGCCTCCAGAGTGCTGACATTACAACATGGATTACTCTGTCTGTCTGTCTGAGAGATGTTTAAATATTATTAACCTGTCTGCTCCCACTAGAATGTCAAGGCTTGATCAGCAGGCAGCTCTCATTAACAAAGAAAGCATTTGTTAGGTGAACTTTGCTGCTGAGACACAAGGCTCCATTATGAGAGAGCATGTGAACACTTATCTCAGAACTGGCCTCCGTCTAGGGGTAGCCCCTCCCCGGGAAGGGGTTCCCCCCCAATCTTACGGCCAGTAAGCTCAAAGAGCACTCGGTCATTGAGGCCCAGCCGCAGCTCTGGCATCCCAGACAAAAACACCTTCAGCTTGATGGTGCCCACAATCTCGCTGAGCAAGACACTGCCATTAGCATTGACCTGCAAAGGGGGTATCCCAATGTGGGGTGTCAACAGGTACAGAGTCCCCCCTCCTGCCCCCAGGACATGAGGCACAGAAGCTCACCAGAAGATTAACAGACTCTATGACGTCAATGAAGACCTCATTCTTCTTGTACTTGATCCCCTCGGAGCGCCACGACACGGCATTGGTGACTGTGGATGGTACTCGAGACTTGCCTGTCTCCAGCTTGTTGCCCTGTTGTGTGATATACCTATTGGGGAGAGCAGTGAGGGTCTCAGCTAAACCAGGGACCTCTCAGAGGGAGCAGCCTCCCGGTCACAGGCACCTTCTCGTACTCACTCCTGCAGGATCTTGCTGTCTGTGGTCTGCGGAAAGCCGAAGTCCATGAGCTCGTCCAGCAGCTCGTACACAATGACAAAGTTATCACGGATGCTCTCCTCCTCCAGCTCCTTAAAATACTCACAGAAGACCTGGGCGTGGGGTTCCAGGGAACACACTCAGCCAGTAAGCAAATATGGACAACCTACTTACTCTGTGCCTGGGCTGCAAACAGAGAGACAGGCTCCCTCCCATGGAGCAATTTAATGAGGAAAAGTGATAGCCACGGGTGATGGGGTATATCATATTCAACATGCCAGCGTGGGAAGGAAACAGCAGCGGAAACCTACACCTTGAAGAATCTAGACTGACAGCTAGAGGGGTTAAAATGGGTTTTCTGGGTGTGGGGATGGTACAGGGGTTGGAAGAAACCAGCACCTTGCTTTAGGTCAGGACTCTAGAAATGAGCAACACCCCAGCCCCTCCCTGGGGATTCTATGCAGGGGCTCTACAAAGGAGCTACACCCCAGCCCTCCAGACTGTTGCTCTGAGACAGGGTCTGGCTATGGAACCTAGGCTGGGCATGAACTTTCCATCCACTTGCTGTAGCCTTCAAAGCTCTAGGATGAGAGGTCTGATCCATCTTGTTCTCCCTAAGAAAAAAAGTGTGGAGGCCATGTATGGTGGGTCATGTCTTTAATCCCAGAACTCAGGAGGCAGAGACAAGGGGTCTTTTTGAGTTCAAGGCCAACCTGGGCTATATAGTAAGTTCCAGGATTAAATAGAGAGACCCTGTCTTAAACAAAACAAAACAAACAAAAAAGTTGGGGCTGGAGAGACGTTCTGGGGTTAAAAGCACTGTGTCCAGGTTCAGTGCCCAGCACCAAGACAGCAGCTCACAACGGTCTGTAACTCCAGTCCCAGCAGAGCCAACATTCCATCCCGGCCTCTGTGGGCACTGCATCCCTGAAGCACATAGACATACGAGCAAGCAAAATACCCATATACATAAAATTAAAAGTAAATAAATCTTAAATAAAGTGTATATCTTATAGATCCATGTTCTGCACCACGAATCTGTGTATCTGTCAGGTGTATAGGGCCAGTGATGTGATGTAAACAGAAGAGAATAAAACAGAGTAAATGGATGTAATTCTCTAGCAGATGAAAAACCAACATCAAAGCAAAACAGACGAGACAGATGGCTTAGCAAGCAGTCACTTGTTACCAAACCTGATGACCCTGGGACCCATGTGCTGAAGGCTAGCTGTCTCCTGATCTCCACACCCATACCTCACACACATGTGCACACACATGTGCCGGTGCACAGACACACACACACAAAGAACTAACTGAATACATGTAATACATTCCAATAAAAAACTAGGTACACCTGTGCCTGGAAGTTCAAGGTCAGTTGGGCTGCAAGAGAGCCTGTCTCAAAAATAAATACACAGACATGACTACCTGAACTAAATTGAGCAGTCAGCATCCTATTATGGAGAGGGATGTAGGAGACACCACTTCTGGGGATCTATAGGCCATTAATGGTTGCTAGGGTGGGGAGACATCTTTTTTCTTTTTCTTCCTTCCTTCCTTCCTTCCTTCCTTCCTTCCTTCCTTCCTTCCTTCCTTCCTCTTCCTTCCTTTCTTTCTTTTTGTATGTGTGTGTGTGGTTTCTCTTCATAGCCCTGGTTGTCCTGGAACTTGCTCTGTAGACTAGGCTAGCCTCTAACTCATAGAGATTCACCAGCCTCTGCCTCCCAAGTACTGGGATTAAAGGCTTGGACACCACCATTTGGCAATAAACAAACAAACAAACAAACAAACAAATAAATAATGATGGCCTTCCAGAGGCTGCAGAGCTAGCTCAGTCATTCAAAGCACTGGCTGCTCTTCCAAAGACCCAGGTTTGATTCTCAGCACCTACATAACAGCTCAAACCATCTTTTAACCCCAGTCCCAAAGGATCCAATGCTCCATTCCAGCCTGCTTGGGCATGTGGTTCACAGACACACACTCTAGCACACCCATACAAATAAAAATAAATTTTAAAGAATTTGAAAATTCTTTTCGGCTGGGTAGTGATGGTGCACACCTTTAATCCCAGCGCTAGGGAAGCAGCAGCAGGATGTTTTCTGTGAATTTGAGGCCAGTCTGGTCTACAAAGTAAGTTCCAGAACAGTCAGAGCTGTTACACAGGGAAACCCTGTCTTGAAAAGAAAAACCAATAAAATAAAATAAAACAAACTTCCAGATGAATATAAAGTACACATGTATACACGAAAGACAAGCTCGTTTCCTGAAGTCTCTGCTCTATCCCCGGGATGTCTCACTACACATCTACAAAGGTTCTAACATCTGAAACACCCAACATCAGGGCACGCCCAGCACCGAGCACACTGATGCTCAACCTGCATCCCCCATTTGAACCTTGTTCTGCTCAAACCCCTTAGCCTCCACTCTATGCACACCTCAGGGCCTTGTTCACCTTGCCCTCTGGGGGGGACACTTTCTCTGTCTTTCTTCACCTCCAAGGCTCCCTTTTCCTATCCCTTTCTTCCCTTCCCGTTACAACAGCACTCCTGTTGGGTTTGTAGGCACAGAAACAGCAGGGAAATGGAACTAGACCCCAAACTCAAATCTGGGGGCGACTCTTCCTAATCCAGTGGTGAGAGGAGAGAGAAGGCTTTAATGGGCATGTCATGGGGGAGAGGGGGAGCACAAATAGACAGACAGACCAGCTAGCAATGAGAGGCCAGTACCTACCTCCACAGTCTTGTACAGAAAGGAGTACACCAGAGAGGCATTGGCGTTCTTCAGCGTGGTGGCCACCACTGGTACAGTAAGGTTAAGGAAAAAGAGCCATTTTCGAGGGAGGGGTACTACATGTCTCCTGAAGTCCCCACCCCATTTCTCCTACCCCTTACCCCACGCACTGTGTAAACTGGTCTCAGTACATCGCCCGCCCTCTAGATCAAGTTCTTGGCACTCCTGCCCAGCATGGGGTGGATGCAGTAGAGGTTGCTGTGTTTGATCCACAAGAAGTGTACTCGGCCATGGCTCAGCAGCGGGGCCAGCACACCCTCCTCCTCACGTTGCATAAGCAGTGGCATGAAATGGTCAATCTCCGACATGGGCACGTCACCTTTGTAGTTTCGGCTAATCAGGGGCTAAGGACAGGAAGAAAGGACTCAGCCATCACCAGTACCCAGACCCAGGGTTCAGGGGCCTTAGGATGTCATATTTTCTTTTCTCTAACCCTCCTTTCCCATATACACCTGGCCTCTATTTTTTTTATGGAAGGGATGGGGAGATAGTACCTCACATAGCCCAGGCCAGCCTTGTCACTGAGGATGACTGTGAAGTCCTGGTGCTCCTGCTTCCACCTAGCTAGAGCTATGAAGACAAACCCTCTACCAGCTGGGCTGTGGTGGCGCGTGACTTTAATCCCAGCACTCAGGAGGCAGAGGCAGACGGATCTCTGTGAGTTTGAGGCCAGCCTGGTCTACAAGAGCTAGTTCCAGGACAGGCTCCAAAGCTACAGAGAAACCCTGTCTTGAAAACAAACAACAACAACAACAAAATAAACTCTACCGAGTAAACTACATCCTTAGCCTATCTTTCTTTTTCTTTTCTTATTTATTAGACAGTTTCTCTATGGAGACCCAGCTGGTCTCAAACTCTCAATCCTTCCTGCCTTGGTTTCTTAAATGGTGAGATTACAGGTGTTTGCCGCCACACCATGCTCAGTGTCTAATTCCCACAGACTTGTTACCTAAGTGGCGTAGGTAAGGCTCCACTTCTGTATGCCTCAGTTTCCGTGCCTGTTAAGTGGGTACATAAGACCCACAGTTAAAAGTATACTGGGTCCATATGAAGCTCAACAACTTTCTACTAATGAGTGCTGTGCTGGGGAGAGTGGGAAGTGGTAGCAGGAGGAACAGCAGTGCATCTTGGCTGTACAGAAGTTCAAAGCCAGCCTGGGCTACATGGGAGTCTGCCTCAAAACAGAAGACAAGGCGGATCTCTGTGAGTTCGAGACCAGCCTGGTCTACAGAGCTAGTTCCACGACAGGCTCCAAAGCCACAGAGAAACCCTGTCTCGAAAAAACAAAAAACAAAAAAACAAAACAGAAGACAAAGGATGAGGGGCTTGAGTAGAGCTCGGCAGTGGAGGACTGGCCTAGCATGCATGAAGTCCTTGCGTTCATCCTCAGCACTTCAAAAGTCAATCCAGCATCAGTCAGGGAGGCTGGATGAGAGTCTGAGACAGGAGGATGGCGAAGCTACAGAGTGAATCTGAAGCAGGCCTGGGTAACTCAACCATCTCAAAGCAAACATTAGAGAGGGGGCAGTGACGGAGCTCAGTGGGAGAAGAAGGGCTTGCCACCAAGCCCGATGGCCTGAGGGTCGTCCCCAGCACCCACATGGTAGGAGGACAAGTAAGAAGAGCACTGGGTAGTGGTAACACACATCTTTAATCTCAGCGCTAGGAAGGCAGAGGCAGGAGGATCTCTGAGCTCGAGGTCAGCCTGGTCAACAGAGAGAGTTCCCAGACAGCCAGGGCTACACAGAGAAACCCTGTCTTGAAAACCAAACAACAACAAGAACAAGTAAGAAGAGGATTACAACGTGGCCTAGAGGTGCTGTGTGGTTAGCTCGGGTTCCATCCCACCACTGCGGAAGAGGAGGAACCTTTGCTAAGGAGTCCAGTGCCTGCCTCAGTCTTTTTTATATATAATGTATTTTTTCCATTTCATTTTACATCCCAACCACAGTTCCCCCTCCATGCCTCCCCAGTCTTGAGACAGGTGTCATTGTCTCCATTTTCTAGACTGAGAAAGTAGGGGCTTTAAACCATGGCCACAAAAAGTAGACAAGCTGACCTGAACCCTTCTTCATGAACTGTTCTTGTTCAAGAGTATTTTATTTCTTTGTTTTGTCTTGCTCTTGTAGCCCAGGCTGGCCTTGAACTCCTGAGCTCAGGTCATCCTCCTGCCTCAGCTTCCAGAGTAGCAAGGTTTAAAGGTACACAGTACTTGATATGGTTCCTTCCACTGTCCTTATTGTTTGCTTGTTTGTTTTTGTTTTTCAAGACTAGTTTCTCTGGGGAGCCCTTGCTGTCCTGGAACTAGCTTTGTAGACCAGGCTGACCTAGAACTCAGAGATCCGCCTGCCTCCCGAGGCCTGTACCACCAACGCCCGGCTCCGCTGTTGTTATTGTTTTTTCACATGCACTGTTTTTTGTGTGTGCACGATGTGTGTGCAGCAGTGTGGGTCCATGGCTAGTGTGTGTGTGGTCAGAGGACAATTTATGGGTTTTCTCCTTTTCCCTTACTTGGGTTCGAGGCTGAAACTCAGGTCACCAAGTGGCTGTTTGATTTTGAGGCAGTGTATCATGTAGCCTCAAATTCTCTTGGTCCCCTGAGCCTTCTGCCTCCACCCCCAAGTGCTGGAATTACAGGTGTTTATACAGCGCTCTGGGATCAAATCTAGCCAGCTCACAACTGAGGCACATGCCCGGCCCTGTCCATTTAATTACTTTATATTTTATCCTTTTATTACAGGGCTCTTTTTTCATCTGCTGCTATGATGGCCACTGGAGAAGGGACTGGCAGCTTGCAAGGAGAAAGGGAAGGCCTTCCTCTCCGGATAGTTACACTGTGCGAGTTTATTGAGCTCTATGGTTTGCAGAAGGGCTGTGCTCACTGGTTCAGGGCGCTCATATGGTAAGGATCTTTCTTATTCCCATTTTACATATAGGGAAACAGTAAGGCAAGAAGTAAAGCCCCTTGCCGCAGACGCTGGCTGGAGGGGGCGGGTCCCCGGCTCCGGGACCTGCGCCAGCGGCCTCTCCCGGGGTCCCTCGATCCCTTGCCCCCTACCTCACCTTGCCCTTGACGTCCAGAATGAAGACTGCCGAGGCCGACATGGTGGCAGCCGGTGAAGCTGAGAGGCGGGAGCGAGAGGGAGAGGCAGCAGCGCAGCTTCCTTCTTCCTGCGGAAGCGCCCTCACCTAGGTGAGCCGCCAGGTGAGCGCGTCTTAAAGGGGAGGCCGTCAGGTGAGCGCGTCTTAAAGGGGAGGCGGCCAGGTGACCGGCGTGGTCGGCAGCAACGCTGATACTGCTTCTGGGGCTGGGAAAGGCAGAACTTGAGGTGTGTCAGCTGCCCTGTCTGATTTGCTTTTCTTTTTTCTGATTTTCTTTTGGTGATCAACGATGCCTGGGTGGGGATTGAAGAGACGGCTCAGCGGTCAAGTCATTGACTGCTCTTCCAGAGGACCTGGGTTCAATTCCCAGCACCCACATGGCAGCTCACAACTGCCTGAAAATGCAGTTCCACGAGATCTGACACCTTCACACCGGTGCACATAAAATAAAGCTAAATAAATCATTAAAAATATTTTTTAAAAATGCCCGGGTGGATGATGAGACCCCCAGGACACGTGTCCATTGATCTGGCTACCATCCATTTATCGCCCTTTCCGACACACCTTCATCCACATCAGCATCCATCAACCCAGCCATACATACAAGCTTCCGTTCATCCACTAGGGTGTTAATCTGCTCATGTATCTATGGACCTTGCTCTCTCACCCACAAATGCCAGTCTCTAACAGACTTAGCCCCACTCACGGAGGCACGAACAGTTTCTGTTGGTGCCCCAGTGCCACCACCAGACAGATGTTCAGTAATGTCAGTCCTTCTCACTCACTCGCACTATACATTTTTTAATAATTTATTTATTTGCATCTTATGTGCCCGTATGTCTGTGTGAGGGCGTCAGGTCCCATGGAACTAGAGTTACAGACAGTTGTGAGCTGCCATGGTGGTTGCTGGGAATTGACACGGGTCCTGTGGAACGGCAGCCGGTGCTCTTAACTGCTGAACAATCTCTCCAGCCCCATACACTACACATTTTACAACTTTGTTTTGTTTGTTTTCCCCCAGAAACGGGGTTTCCCTGTGTAGCCCTGGCTGTCCTGGAACTCTGTAGACTGGACTGACACTAAATCCACTCGTGTCTGCCTTCCCAGTGCTGGGATTAAAGGTGTCACCACTCCTGACCAGTTTTTTTGTAATATTTCTAATTCTAGAAGGAAGGTTGAGATTACCGAGGATGACCTAGTCATTACGCCGTTCAGACCTGCCTCAGTTTTACAAGTCTTGAGATTAAGGTCACGAGCTACCACACCTGACTTTGTTTTTTGTTCTCTAACATCATTTATTTATTTAATAGCCCAGGCTGGCCTTAAACGCAAGATCATCCTGTCTCTACCTTCCAAGTGCTGGACTACTGTTTCGCGGAGTGGGGAGAAAGGGAACCACCTCAAAACCTTCCCGGAGTCAGCAGCGTGATGCTCTACCAGGGAAGAAACGTTTCCTGAACGGCCGTCAGGGGGCGACACAGCCCGCTTGAGCCTCGTTGCCGCAGCCACCCCTCTTCTTCCCTCCCCTAGCCCCTCTACCCCGCGGGCTAGCCAGCCAGTCGCAGTCCTTTATCTGGCCGGGAGTGCGGAAGACTCTGAGAACAGCCCCGGGGATTGTCCTAAGGCAGAGGCAGGGCGCCTGTCGGTAGAGTTACTCAGCCAGCACTGAGGAATCCCAGCACAGAGAGTCAGAAGGCCACATAGCCAGGTTACTAAGTCACAATTCTGTTGTTCTATGTTTTTACCGTCCTGTCGGGCGGAAGTCCCACCTTGGCATGAACCCGGCAAGGGCTGTACCACTGGTTACACTCTCAGCCCTTAAAATATTTTTGATGGCAGAGGCAGGAGGATCTCTGTGAGTTCGAGACCAGCCTGGTCTACAAGAGCTAGTTCCAGGACAGGCTCCAAAACCACAGAGAAACCCTGTCTCGAAAAACCAAAAAAAAAAAAAAAAGTTTTTGATGGGTGCCGGGCGGTGTTGGTGCACGTCCTAAATCCCAGCACTTGGGAGGCAGAGACAGAAGGATCTCTGTGAGTTCGAGGTCAGCCTGGTCTACAAGAGCTAGTTCCAAAAGTTACAGTCTCCAAAGTTACAGAGAAATTCTGTCTTAAAAAAAAAATGTTTAAGGCTAACCTTAAACTCCCAACAGTTTCACCACACCCTTCCTAATAGCTGCACCATCTTCGGGCTTGCTATAATTACTGACAGATAATCACACATACACCTTTTTTTAAAGACCTATGTAGTACAGGCCTTTCTATATGGCCAAGAATCACCTTGAACTCCTGTTGAGACTGCTCCACCTTCCAAGTGAAGGATGATGTACATACCCTACCACAGTGCATTGACAGAGTAGGCAGTTGGGGTGTGGATGTGCAGTGGTGGGGATGGAACCCAGGTTTTGTGGGGTTTTTTTGTTTTTTGGATTTTTCGAGACAGGGTTTCTCTGTGGTTTTGTAGCCTGTCCTGGAACTAGGTCTGTAGACCAGGCTGGTCTCGAACTCACAGAGATCCGCCTGCCTCTGCCTCCCAAGTGCTGGGATTAAAGGCGTGCGCCACCACCGCCCGGCTGAACCCAGGGTTTTGTGTATGCTAAACAAGCACTCTACCAGCTAACTACAGCCTCCACTCTCTAAGGGAATGCCTGAGGCAGGGTGGAGCACACCCCAAGGGGGATCTCTGTGAGTTCTGGGCCAGCCCGGTCTACACAGTGAGTTCCAGGACAGCCAGGACTGTTACCCAGAGAAACCCTGGCATAAGAAAAAGAAGAAGGAGGGGGTAGAGAAGAGAAAGGGGAGGAGGGGAAGAGGGGGAGGAAGAGGAAGGGAAGAGGAAGTAGTCGTAGTCATGGGGGGTCACAGGAATGCACGATCACGCCCAGTTCTATGGTGCTGGGGGTAAGTCCAGGGTTTCTTGCTTGCTAGGCCCATGCTCTACCAACTGAGCTCCTGCCTTAAGGTTTTAGGTAGCCTCTGCTCATGGAAATGAGATCCTTCCTGATCATCAGCTGACTCAGGGCAACCTGGGCTCATCTCATCCCTGAGGGGAGGGAGGGTGCAGATCCCTGAGGCTCACTGACCACTGACCTGCCAGCCTAGCCTGGCCACTGTGAGACAAAGTGCACACACGCGCACACACACAGACACACCCAGGTGCACACACACGGTGTACTCTCACACACAGGTGTACACACACATGGTGTACTCACACACACAAGTGTACACACATACACACACGGGTGCACACACATGGCTGCACTCACACACACACAGGTGTACACACATACACACACGGGTGCACACACATGGCTGCACTCACACACACACGGTGTACTCTCACACACAGGTGTACACACACATGGTGTACTCACACACACAAGTGTACACACATACACACACGGGTGCACACACATGGCTGCACTCACACACACACAGGTGTACACACAGACACACGGGTGCGCACACACATGGTGTACTCGCACACACAGGTGTACACACAGACACACACAGTGCACACACGCACTCACACACTCACACACTCACACACTCACATGCGCACACACACGGGTGCACACACACATGGTGTACTCACACACACAGGTGTACACACACAGGTGCACACACAGACACACACAGGTGCACACACACATGGTGTACTCACACACACAGGTGTACACACATACACACACGGGTGCACACACGCACTCACACGTGAGCACACACTTGCGCAAGCACACACACGCACACACTTTCCAAAAACAAGGTGGGGAGCCCAGCTGGTGGCACAAGCTTTTAATCCCAGCCCTCTATCTCCCTGCAGAGACAGGCAGATCTCCACAGTGATTTTCAGGCCAGCCAGGGCTACAGAAAATAAACAGAACAGGAGGCAGGCAGATCTCTGTGAATCTGAAACCAGCCTGGTCTACAAGAGCAAGTTCCAGGACAGCCTTAAAAACTACAGAGAACCCTGTCTCAAAAACAAACAAACACAAACAGGAATAAAGAACAAGGTGTGTTTGTGGGGAGGTGGCCAGTGAAATGACTCAAAGACAGGTCCCACAGGACTGATGGATTATCTGGTAGCTTGTCCTTTGACCTCCACACACATACACAAAACATAAATCTAATATAATTTTAAAGCAAGGTGGATGTCTCCTAAGGAGGGGTACATCTGGGATTGGCCTCCAGATTTAAATGTGCCTGGCACAAAGCCAGCAACAGTCTCCTGGGCCCGAGATGCTTTCACAGGGTAAATGGAACTTAGAGTCCTGGGCCCAGCTCCCTGCCCTGGAATCTGAAACTCAAGGCCTATTTAGCTAAAAAATTCATGAAACTGAGCGCTTCAGTGGGAGCAGAGAACAGACTAGCTCTGTCTCCTCTCAGCCAACCCAGCCCTGCCGGGCCTGGCCCAGCCCACTCCGGCTCAGTAGCCATCACCATCCCCCAGAGTTGGTGGCCTCGCCCCAGTTTGTCCCAAATATCTTGTCCTCCCCCAGACCTCAGCTTCTACTTATCAGCCTCCTTCCCTTTTCCTCTCCTCTTACTCACCGTGATGATGGCCTGCTGTCTCTCTCATACCTTCTGTGGTCCCTAACCCTGTACGGTTAGTTTCCTGCTGGCCTCGGGCACAGGGTTTCATTCCATAAGGGCCCTAGATGTAGTGACTATCCTTCCCATCCTACCCCTGCCCCTTCATTGTAAAATATTCTAACCAAAATGTCTGGATTATGTAGGGAACAGCCTCTGGAGAAAGGGCAGCCCAGCCACTGGGCCTGAGAGTTCAGGGTAGAGGGTGGGTATGCCAGCCAGTCCTGTAACAGGTAGGGACTGAGGGATGCTGGGGGATCCTGGAGGTCAGGTCCACTTTGATGTGTTAAATAGGCACCTCAGCCTGTGGTCCCTGGTTAGACTTGGCACTCACCATCTTTCTTTCTTCAAGTCTTTCTTTGTCTCAGGTTCCCCTGTGGAGAAGTGCCTCTGACCCCCACCCATCCTGTGCCCTGGGCAGGCTTGTAACCACGAGTATTCTTGATGGTTTTAAGTTAAGGTGTCCAGCACCCCAGGCTGGCCTTGAACTCCCGAGTGCTGGAAAGTCAGCCTATGCTTGTACATACTGTACATATTGAATTTCAATATCTATTTTAAAGCATTTACATTTTTTTTCTTTTATTTACCTGTTGGGGGCGGTTCCTGTGCCAGGGCAACACCAGGGACGATCACAGGGCAACTTGCAGCAGGTGGTTCTCTCCTCCAGGGATCAACTCCCTTGGCTGCCTTAAGCACCTTCTTTACCTGTTGAGCCCACCTCACCATTATTTGAAGACTTTTGTGGTAGAGGAATGAGGAGAATGCTTGGTGGGTAAAGCCTGAGAATCTTCCCGAGCCCCCACAGAAAAAGCCAGACGTGGCAGAAACACAGTGGGTCCTTGGAGCTGGCTGGCCAGCCAGGATGTCAGGAGGCCACCCGGGTGTTCTTGCTTTGTTGTTGTTTTTGTTTTTTTTTTTTTGTTTTTTTTTTTTGGTTTTTCGAGACAGGGTTTCTCTGTAGCTTTGGAGCCTGTCCTGGAACTAGCTCTTATAAACCAGGCTGGCCTTGAACTCACAGAGATCCACCTGCCTCTGCCTCCCAAGTGCTGGGATTAAAGACATGTGCCATCGCCCAGGTGCTCCCAGTTGTTCTTGTGGCTAAGCCAGGGTCTCACCCCATCCCGCTGGCTGGCCTGGAGCTCCTTATGTTAGCCAGGGAGGCCTTGACTTCAGAGACTCCTACTCACTCCCAAGTGCTAGGATTACAGATGTGCTCTGGAAAAAATGAAACAAAAAATAAATATTTTTTTCTTCTTAGAGACAAGGCTTTTCTGTGTAGAGCCCTGGAGATCAAAGGTGTGTGCCGCCACCACACCCAGCCGTGTCTCTCTGAAAACTGTCATTCGTTCACGCTATTTCCATACAAATGTATGCCCACATGTCATGTCTTACCAAACTCACTTTCTCCTCATCCCCCGCCACCCCCAATGCTATATGGGACCAAAGGACTAAATATATAATTTGACAAAAATATGCCCAGGAATCTGCTGTACAATTTTGGAGAGGATATGGGCTTCATAGTCCTGCTTCCTGGGATTTAAGGCCTTGTTCCTCCCCATGCTCACTGTGTGGCAGTGGGGAAATTGCCTAACCTCTCTGAGTTCTTTCTTCATACTGGAAAGTTGATATAAAGATTTCACACAGGACAGGAACAGGAGGAGAGGAGAAAGGGGAAACTGTGGTTGGTATGTAAAATAAATGAAAACAAAAAGAGACTTCATATAAAAATTTGTACCTTGCCAAGCAGTGGTCCACACACCTTTAATCCCAGCACTTTGGGAGGCAGAGGCAGGAGGATCTCTGTGAGTTCAAGGCCAGCCTGGTCTACAGGAGCTAGTTCCAAGACGGGCTCCAAATCCACAGGGAAACCCTGTCTCGAAAAACAAACAAAAAAATACAAAACAAAAAAACAAAACCAACCAAACAAACAAAAAACAACTGTTGTGACGAGAGGCTTGGTTCAGAAGTTAAAGCTCTTCCAAAGGACCTAGGTTCAATTCCCAGCACTCACATGTTGGCTCACAACAGTCTGTGATTTCAGTTCCAGGATCCAATGCCCTCTTTCGATGCATTAAACCTTGGTCTCTATTACAGCCACAATTATCTCTTTAAAAATTAAAAAAAGTGGGGGGGAGCCTAGGAGGCATAGAAGTCTTTGTGCTTCCAGATGAGCAGTAGGGGAACCTGGAATGTTAAACACGGGGAGTTGTTCCTGCAAAGGAAAAGATGCTTACCCTGTTATCTGCCCAGAGTGCTGGGAGTAGGCATGGTTTATAGCCTGGTAACCACGGTGATAACTGTGTGGCCTGGCCAGCACCACCCTCGATCCTCCCCCAGACCCTTATCAAGAGCTTGTCAATCTATGATACCTATCTTTAGCCAGGCGGAGGTGGCGCACTCCTTTAATCCCAGCACCTGGGAGGCAGAGGCAGGCGGATTTCTGGTCTACAGAGCAAGTTCCAGGACAGACTTCAAAGCTACACAGAGAAACCCTGTCTTTTTTTTTTTTTAAATATTTATTTATTTATTTCTTATGTATACATTATTCTGTGTGTATGCCTGCAGGCCAGAAGAGGGCACCAGACCTCATTACAGATGGTTGTGAGCCACCATGTGGTTGCTGGGAATTGAACTCAGGACCTTTGGAAGAGCAGGCAATGCTCTTAACCACTGAGCCATCTCTCCAGCCCGAGAAACCCTGTCTTGAACTAATTAATTAATTAAAGAAAAGAACATTGCTCTGCTGGCCATGGTAATCTACACACACACACACACACACACACACACACACACACTGCTGAGTAGTATATACTCTTAGTTTCTGAGTCATTTCTCCAGCTCCTTATTTAATTAGCCTCATAATATTTGTTTTATTATAATTTTATCTGTATTTGTATTTGTTCCTTTGAGTTCAGTGCCCTCAGAGTCCAGAAGAAGAGAACATGAGATCCACTGGATCTGGAGTTACAGGTGGTTGTGAGTTGTCCAGCATGGGTGTAAGGATCTGAAGTGCTCTCTGCAAGAGTGAGTGCTAAGTGGAGCCGTCTCTCTAACCCTTATTTAAGTTTCCGAGATGTTTTCATGTAGCCCAGGCTTTCCTGAAGCTGGAAGTTCTGATCTATTTGTACACTGTGCCCAGCTCTTTGCTTCCTCCCATGGTCCACGAAGAGCCAGACTAAACTAACAGACTCTTACAGTTTCCTCCCTCCCTGTTTTTCTCACTTTCTTTCTCTGCAGTGGCTGGGGATGGAGGTCCTGAGCCTCACTTGCTAGGCAAGTGCGCTACCACAAAGTCACACCCTCTTCCCTTTCTCTATTTTAAGCATTTTCCATTTTAACTATTTTTTTTTTTTGGTTTTTTTCGAGACAGGGTTTCTCTGTGGCTTTGGAGCCTGTCCTGGAACTAGCTCTGTAGACTAGTTTCGAACTCACAGAGACACAGAGATCCGCCTGCCTCTGCCTCCCGAGTGCTGGGATTAAAGGCGTGCGCTACCATCATCACCCGGCTTAACTATTTCTTTTATTTTTTGGTTGTTTTTTTTTTCCCGTTTGTTTGTTTGTTCCCAAGACAAGGTTTCTCTGCACAGCCCTGGCTGTTCTGAAACTCTGTGTGTAGACCAGGCTGGCCTTGAACTCAGAAATCTACCTGCTTCTGCCTCCAACTCCTGAGTAGAGGGATTAAAGGCATGCTCCGCCTGGCACTCCTGAGTGGAGGGATTAAAGACTTGCTCTGCTGCTGCCCGGCACTTTTACATTTTTAAAAACTTGTCTGTGTCACTGGCATGTGTGGTAGTCAGATGAAAACCTGCAGAAGTTTCCTTTCTCCTTTCACCCTGTGGGTCTTAGAGATGTTAACTTTGTGGCAAATGCTGAGCTATCTTGCTGGTCTCGGCTTTCCTTTCTTAAAAGCGATATGTACTAAAAGGGGCAGAAGTCAAGTCCCCACAATCATGTTCGGTTTCCTGCCACCTGGATACCCCACCTTATTCTTGAATGTCATGGAAGAGATGTCTTCTCCCATTCAGCATTTTAACACTTCTTTATTTTAGATGGTGTCTGTCAGTGTTTTAAACATTTCACTGCCCAAAGAAAATTGCTTTTGTTTATTGAGACAGGGTCTCATATACCCCAGGCTGGCCTTCAGCTCTCTGTGTAGCTGAGGCTGGCCTTGAACTACTGCTCCTCCTTCTTCCGCCTCCTGATTGTTGGGCTGGTACCTGTGTGACACTACACCTGGCGATAATTTTTTTAAAAAATGGCCTCACAGTCAGACAGTATTGGTTTTTTTTTTTACTTGTTTGTTTGTTTGTTCCTTTGTGAGTGCACCACACGCACGTCTGGCACCCACGGAGGTCAGAAGAGGGTGTCAGATGCCCTGGAACTGGAGTATAGATGGTTGTGAGCTGCCATAGGTACTGGAAACTGAACCTAGGTCCTCTGCAAGAGCAGTCAATGGTCTTAACAGCTGAGCCATTTCTCTAGCTCCTCCACCTTAGTTTTTTTGTTTTGTTTTTCGAGACAGTTTCTCAGTGTAGCTTTGGAGCCTATCCTGGAACTCACTCTGTAGACCAGGCTGGCCTTGAACTTACAGAGAACTACTAGCCTCTGCCTCTCTCAGGTGCTAGGAGGCAGAGGCAGGCAGATCTCTCTGAGTTCAAGGCCAGCCTGGTCCATAAGAACTAGTTCCAGGACAGGCTCCAAAGCTACAGAGAAATCCCGTCTCAAAATCCCAAAACAAACAAACAAACAAAGGTGTGCTTGGCCACCGCCCAGCATATGTGCGTATATACATACACAGACACACACACACACACGTACACACACGTACACACACGTACACACACACACGTACACAGATCGCAAGAAAGAAAGAAGGAAAGAAAGAAAGAAAGAAAGAAAGACAAACAGAGAAAAGAACTCACTATGTAAAACAGGCCAGCTTTGATCCTCCTACCTGGGCCTCCTGAGTGTGCCACCGTGCCTAGATCTCTTCTCCTTTTGCACTCTGAGGCAGCCTGTTGCCCATATTGGCTTTAGATTTGCTCTGTAGCTGAAGATGTCCTCAAATTCTGATCCCCCGCCTGACTCCCGAGTGCTAGGGTGCTGAGGTGACAGTGTGCTCAGCATTCTCTTCTTTACGAAATAGCCTTTTAAGGTCAGACATATACCTTTAGTCCCAGCACTTGGCGACAGAGGCAGGAGGATCTCTCCTATTCTGGACTACATAGCAAGTTCCAGGACAGCCAGGACTGTAGTGAGACTTAGTTTTAACAACAACAAGCTAGAATCATCAGAGAGGAGCGAACCTCAATTTAGAAAATGTCTCCATTAGACCGGGCTGTAGGTAAACCTGTATGGAGTTTTCTTAATTAGTGATTGATGGGGGAGGGCTCAGCCTATGCTGGGTGGTACCATCCCTGGGCTGGTGGTCCTGGGTTCTATAAGAAGGCAGGCTGAGGGGGCTGGAGAGATGGCTCAGAGGTTAAGAGCATGGACTGCTCTTTTGGAGGTCCTGAGTTCAATTCCCAGCAACCACAAGGTGGCTCACAACCATCTGTAATGGGGCCTGGTGCCCTCTTCTGGTCTGCTAGCATACGTACAAACAGAATATTGTATTCATAATAAATAAATATTTAAAAAAAAAAAAAGAAGGCAGGCTGAGCAAGCCATGGGGAGCAAGCAGTAAGCAGCACCCGTCTATGGCCTCTGCATCAGCTCCTGCTTCCGGGTTCCTGCCCTCACTGCTTTTGACGATGAGCTGTTGTACGGAACTGTGAGTGAAATAAACCCTGTCCTCCTCAAGTTGCCTTTGGTCTTCTGTCATGGTGTCTCAATCACTGCAACAGTAACCCTAAGACAGAGAGATAGCTCAGAAATTAAAAACATTTGCTGTTTTTGTAGAGGACCTGAGCTCAATTCCCAGCATTCACATGGTGGTTCACAACTGGGTTAACTCCAGTTCCTGGGGATCCATCCCCCTCTTCTGGCCTCTGAGGGAGGTCACTGCATGCATGCACTTGGAGTGTATACATACATGTAGTCGCTCATACCCATAACATAAAAATAATTAGAGGCCAGCCTGATCTACAGAGCTAGTTCCAGGACAGGCTTCAGAGCTACCCTGTCTCGAAAAAAACCAATAAATAAATGAATAAAAATAAAAAAAATCTAAAAATCTTTACTAATGACTTACTTTTTACTTGTCTATGTGTCTGTGCATGCATGTGTTTCCCATAGTTCTTATAGAATCAGCATTGGCACTGACACCCTTTGGATCCTTTACTTTCCGTGACTTCTCTCATGACTTCATCAGTGAGACTACTCCAGGATGAACGTGGTTGGAGTTTCATCTTTCTACCGCTTGACTATTTTCTTCCTTTTGTTTTTATATATCTATGTGTATGTGTGTGCACATATGTGAGTAAAGTGCTTGTAGACGCTAAAAGAAGGCATCAGATTCTCTGGAGCTGGAGTTGAACTCAGGTCTTTAGGAAGAGCAGGTAGTGCTCTTAGCCACGAAACCATTTTGCCAGCACCCCTCTCCCCGAGGTCTCACTATGTATATAGTCCTATCTAGTTGGCCCAGAACTAAAAGAGAGCCTCCTGTTTCTGCTTCCCCAGTGCTGGGATTAAGGATTAAAGTGAACCACCGGTCCTGGCTGCCACAGAATTAACCGCTCCTCAGTTTTTATTCCCTTTTGACCTGTGTTCAAACTCCCAAGTTTTTGACAATCTCATGAATGGACACCTGACAATTTTTTCTCTTTTCTCTAGCTCACAGTCAGAGATCAATACCCGGGAAAAAGAATGAGTTGCTGGGCCGTAATGACTCATGGCTTTAATCCTTAGCACTCAGAAGGCAGAAGCAGGAGGATCTCTGAATTCGAGGCCAGCCTGATCTACAGAGCGCGTTCCAGACAGCCAGGGCCACGTGGAGAAACCCCGTCTCGAAAAACAAAAACATACAAACAAATAAGAACCACTGACGAGCAGCTGCAACCTACTAGGTGTGGTTCACCGAGAAGAGTGAGCCGCGAGAGTCACTGGAAATTGGAAGGTGGCCGCCCCCCAACTCCCGGTCCTGGCCACGCCCCTCAGGCGCTGGGCTCCCATTGGTGTGCGCGCTGGGGGCGGGGTCAGCCAGGGTAGGGCGGGGCCTGCAGCGCGCGTTGCCTCCCGCCGGCCTGGGTTGGGGTCGCGCTGGCTTCCGACTCGGCTCCCCTGCGGTTACCGCCATGGAGGACGATAGGAAGGACGGAGTCTATGGTAGGAATTGCCTCCGGCCTGGAGGTCGCCTGTGTGACTTGGGAAGGAGGGGGGTTTTGAAGAAGGACAACATCTGAGAGCCTTAAAACACTCGTGGCTGCAGCCAGGACGAAGGCCCTTCTGTCCGCGCCCTCAGGCCTCTGCATCCTGCGCTGGTTAATCCGGAGCGTTTGTCCCCAGCCCAGGTTGTCGCCCGTATCCCTTCCCTAGGATTCTCAAGCTTACTCCCTTCCTCCTGAGCGATGGGCCGGGGAGTAGGGCGCATGCTCCTCCCCTGGAGGTCCCGTTATCTGGGAGGATTAGATGGTGGGCGGGGGAGGGGGCGTGCGGCAGTAATAGATTGGGGTCTGGGCAGGAACAGGGCCCCGACCTCTCCACATGTCCTGTCTCCTCAAAAGCCCAATGTTCTCTGCATCTCTGCCATTTACACCCACAAGTAGCGGTCCCAAGCTTTGGTGGGGAAACTAAGATAAGGTTGGATGCACCTGTACACAGGGGTTGGGCGCATACCAGTTCAGGGAAGGGCAGAAATAAGGGTGCCTTTGATGAGGGCAAGCGAGGAGCAATTAAAAAACTTTCCCTGCCTGAGAGGATTATTGCGGGGGGTTCAGGAGACTGGGACCCTACCCTCTGTGAGGCCTGAGGGCAGCCTCAGCTACTTGGAGTTGGGGGTGGGGCCAGGATGCGGCTTTCTCACCCCACCCGACTCCGGGTTCCCATGAACTGGGTGTTGAACTCTGAGCCTCCTTCCTCTTATCTATTTTGGGTTCCCTGGGGGCCCAAATCTGTCACGAGCCTTAAAAGTGGTGACATGGTTGAGACTATGGCAGAGGAGCTCTACCCCCCCCCCCCCCCCCCCCGTTCTTCCACTTTGTGTGACAGGAACTTCCTGGAAACTGCTAGACTCTAGAGTAGTGGGGAGGGGGCCGGAAACGGTTCAAAAATAACTAGAGAAGCAAGTAGGCTCTCCCTGAGCCTCCTCTTGTTTCCCTGGTACTGTGCCCTAAAGAAAGAAATGAATGGGCAGATGGGAGAGGCTGCGACCCACCCTGCCCAGCCTAAAGGACCTAGCCTCCCAGGGACTTTCTGGGGGCACTTGAGTTGCCAGCCCCAGACCACCAGAGGGGCTCCCTGTCTGAAGCCCCAGGCTCTGGGGTCACTCGTGCTGTGCAACTCTTGGGTGTGGTTGTCTGTCTCTGGTGTGGGAATCTCAGTCTGAGAGTGTGAGTATGCTTGGGTGTCGCGTCTGAGGGTATGTGTAGTTGGTCTTCTTGACGTCTGTTTGGAATAAGAATGGGGCAGAGTAAACAAGGCTTTGATTTGCCCACGCTTGAATTTGGCTAAAGGGTGAGACTGTGTGGGGGTGGGTGTGTGGGTGCAGAGGGAAGCTCTGTACAGGATGGAACTCAGGGCCTCACTCCTGGTCAGTAAGCCATGGGATTGAAAGCTGCCAGCTCTTTTGTGTTTAGCAAGAACTGGAACCCAAATGGAGTCTCGTGTGCTCAGAAAGCACTGAGGGGTGGGTGGTGGTGGAACCCAAGGCCTGGAGCAAGCTCTGCAAGCAGACTGGAACTCAAGGCAATGCCATGCTCAGGCTGGGAATGGACGCTCAAGGTTTTGTGGGTGTGTTGCCAAAACCCAAGGCCTCAAGCATGTTCAGCAAGTGGTTGGGCCTAGACGTCATTCGGATGCTCAGCCAAACACCCCCAATTTCAGACCCCCAAGAATTTATCAGACCTTTCGCAGGCAATGGTCTGCCTGGGGACACACAGCAGTCCACCAAGCAGAGAAACCCTAGACCGTGTGAGGGTGGACAAGAGAACTAACATGTAATTGTAAGTTGTTATGGTTGTAGAGCACGGAAGAGCCACTAGGGTCTATTTTAAGAGATGAAGGTTGGAGAGTGAAAGCCGGGTGAGATGGATTGAGCGAGACAAGTGTGTTTCAGGCAGAAGGAACAGAAAACAAACCACAAGCTTGCTTAATATTTTCCCCTACAAGACTCGGGGAACCTGTGAAAGAGGCCCTACCTGGCTTCTGCAGCCAGAGCCATCTTAGTTGACAGTGGAATTTTTCTCTTCTTTCTTTCTTCCTCCGTCCTTCCCTCCTTCCTTCTTCCCTCCTTCCCTCCCTCCCTCCCTCCTTTCTTCTTCCCTCTCTCCCTCCCTCCCTCCTTCCTTCTTCCCTCCTTCCCTCCCCGCTCTTTCCCTTCTCCCTTCCTTTCTTCCTTATGGATACTGAAGATTGAATGAACCAAGAGCCTCAAGCATACAAATCTCTGAGATAGGTCTTGCTGTGTAACTCAGATGCCTTAAACTTGGTCTTCTCTTTATGCTGCAGCCTTTACGAGTAGCTGAGATTTCAGGCCACCAAGCCTTACTTTAGGCAGGATCTTGTTTTGCCTGAAACTTAGCCTATTTCACCAAAATGAAAAACCTGGACTATTTAGACATCCCCATAACATTCCTGCAAAATAGTTTAAGCTTTCTCTCTAAATTCACGGTGTAACCAAAAGGCTGATCCTCTTACCTTCAACTTTCAAATCTTGGGATTATAGATGTGCACCACCACACCCAAGTTATTCAGTGCTAAGGAAGGAACCCAGGGTTTCCTGTATGCTGGATAAGCACGCTATCAGTTGGGCTCAATGTCAGCTTTCCCTTGGACATAATGGCTAATCCTACGCCATTTGGCTTCCCATTCGTCACTGTGCCCAACAGGAGTGGCTTCAGATAGACCCAGCTTTAAATCAAAGCTCTGATTTTTGTTTCGTTTTTGTCTGTTTGAGACAGGGTTTCTCTATGTAGCCCTCTTTGTCCTGGAACTAATTTTGTAGATCAGATCTCTCTCAGAGATCCACCTGCCTCTGCCTCCCGAGAGCTGGGTTAAAGGCGTGTGCCACCACTGCCTGTTAAAGGTTCTGATCTTTACGTGCTCTGTAACTCTAGGTGACTGGATGGCCCTTCTGAGCCTGCATCATTACGTATAAGGCTTGTGGATCACATGTAGTGCAGGCTGGACTCACTACCTAGCCAAGAACACCCTTCAATTTATCATCTTGCTCCACCTCCTAAGTGCAGAGATGACAGGCATGTGCTACCATGCCTAGCCAGGCTAGCGTTTTCTAATTTATTGTTGTTTCCTTCCTTCCTTCCTTCCTTCCTTCCTTCCTTCCTTCCTTCCTTCCTTCCTTCCTTTCTTTCTTTTTTTTGAGACAAGGTTTCTCTGTAGCTTTGGTGCCTGTCCCAGAACTAGCTCTTATAGACCAGGCTGGCCTCGAACTCCCAGAGAACCGCCTGCCTCTGCTCCCAAGTGCTGGGATTAAAAGTGTATGTACCACCGCCCGGCTGTTGCTGTTTATTCAAGACAGTGATTCTCTGTATAAGAATCCTGGCTGTTCAGGAACTTGCTTTGTAGACCAGGCTGGCCTCAGATTCACAGAGATCTGCCTGCCTCTGCCTCTCAAGTGCTGGGATTAAAGGCATCCGCCACGATTGCCCAGCTCGGACTACTGTTTTCAGGGATATCTGGGAAGGCCCTGTTTTCAGGTGACCCTGGGGCTGGTGTGGTGGTGTGGAGGACATAGCTTTTCTTTGAACTAATGGACAGGCAAACCTGTGTCTGGGAAGAGTGAGGCAGGACTGGGCAGGGCAGGAAGTGCCTTTCCCAGCAGATAACATGATTCTGGAAGGAGGTAGCAGCTCCACAGGAAAGGGAAATGGCTCAGGGCCTGGCATGAGCAAGAGAAGATTCTAGAACCCAGAGCAGGGAAGCACATAGTGAAGGTTGGCTAAAGAGGAGACTTCTTCGGCTGAGTTTGTAGCTGTTGGCACAGTGCTCGCCAGGCACACATGGATTCCCGTGTTCTCTACCTGGTATCTGATAAACCAGGCAAGTGGGTGTCCCAGCTCTCAGGAGGTGGGGGCGGGAAGATTAGAACTCAAGGTCATCATTGGCTGCACTCAGGTCCTTATGGCCAGGGTTTTACCCACAGTCGTTTCTTTGGGAGTCCCCCACACCTGTATCTCTTTAGTCATGGTTTTTTATTTTATGTGATGGGTATTTTGCCTGCATGTGTGTCTG